>NC_057748.1:19162772-19256513 GCF_004010195.1 Chiloscyllium plagiosum | reverse complement strand
AACACTACAGGCAATTTAGCATGGCCAATTCACCTGACCTGCAGGTCTTTGGACTGTGGGAGGAAACCGGAGCACCCAGAGGTAACCCACGCAGACACGGGGAGAACGTGCAAACTCCACACAGTCAGTCGCCTGAGTCGGGAATTGAACCCGGGTCTCAGGCGGTGTGAGGCAGCAGTGCTAACCACTGTGCCACCATGCCGCCCACAAATAACCACAAATAAAGGATGTGGAAGGCTCCTTTAGGGCCTTGGATAGAGGTGAGGGAGGAGGTGTGGGTGCAGGTTTTACAGTTCCTGCGGTGGCAGGGGAAAGTGCTAGGAACTGTAAAACCTGCGCCCACACCTCCTCCATCACCTTCAGGACTAGGAGTGGGTGTGGGGAAGCTGCAGATAAAGGGGGAGGTGGGGGCAGGGTGGTGAAGTGGGGATTGGTGAAGACAGGTAGAGGGTATGACCGGTTGGTCAATGAGAGAATTGAATCCGAATGGTGGCAGGAAGCGGGAGGGACTGGGAAGGGAGTCGGGGGATGTGGAGGGAGGTTATTTGAAATTGAAGAACTCAATGTTGAGTCCTTTGGACTGTAGGGCGTATCTTCCAATCACCCAACTTCTCACTTTATGATGGAAGGAAGGTCTTTGATGAGGCAGCTGAAAATGGTTCAGCCGAGGACGTTACTTTCAGGAACTCCTGCAGACATGATTTGCAGCTGAAATGCAAACAACCACAACCATCTTTCTTTGTGACAGGTATGAGTCCAACCAGCTTGTCCAAGCAAGCAGATAGTACTCCACTATATTTCTGACTTGGGCCTTGTAGACATAGACAGGCTTTATGAATCAGGAAGATAGTTAACTCCAACAGGATTCCAACCCTCCACAGTAACTGTATTGGATATAGGTCAGTTAGATCAGGTAGCTGGACAGGTGACGTGCAATGCAGAGTTAATACCAACAGCACAGGTTCAATTCCCACACCAGCTGACATAACCATAAAGGTCCTACCTTCTCAACTTATCCCTTGACAGAGAGCATGGTAACCCTCAGATAAAACTCAATCACCAGTCATCTCTCTCTAATGAGAGTCAATTCTCTGGGAGAATGCAAAGTTATCTTTAAATTTTATGGCTGATCCAGTTTAGTTTCTGGTCAATTGTAGTCTACAGGATGTCAAAGGGCAAGGAGATTTAAATTCCTTCTCATTGGAAATGGCCACCTAGGATTTATTGCCCATCCCTAATTGCGGTTGAAAAGGTGTTGATGAGCTGCTTTCTTAAACTGCTGCAGTACAAATTTGGTGCAAATGTCACTTGAAATTTTTCAGTCAAAGCCTCAATGTTGTCCATGTGCTGCATTAGGCTCTGGACTGCTTCAGTATCTGAGGATTTGCAATGGTCCTGAATGCCACAATCACTATGAACATCCCATTTCTGACCACACAATGGAGAGAAGGGCATTGGTGAAGCAGCTAAAGATGATTAACCCTAGGTCATTGCCCTGAGGGACTCCTACATTGTCCTGGTGCTGAGAAGATTGGTCTTCAACAACCACAGCCATCCTCCTTTGTGTATGTTTCAAATGATATGCGTTTATTGGCTGCCATAGTCTGTACCCAAAGACACTTTCAGAGGGTCACGTGCCTATGGTAGGCCATTAGACTTAATACAGTTGCATTTATCCAAACATCCTCCTTTCCACAAGAAAACAAATTGTACACACTATCATTTGCAGTTAAAAATTATTCAATTTACTCATAAACATAGTCCCAAAATATTATTCAATCATCAGCAAAACTATGCATTAACTCTAGTTAGTTCCATTTTTGTCAATGTCTGCACTTGCATTATATAAATAGTGTTGAATCTCATTTGCTTTTGGCTAAGTGTCAGTTTTATTAAGCTTTTTGGACCTTTTGTGCCATGAGCCACAGGAAGACCTTTCACAGTTTCATACAAATTTCTTCTCAGTAAATACCTATTCACTCTCTTGTCCAATTCTATCCACTTCTTATTCCCAGAACAACTCGCCATGCCTGGATTGGCTGGCATCCCTGGTGCCAGCTCCAACTTTAAAAAGGCCATTTTGCATCCAGACAAGCACTGTCAGTTTGGAATTCTCCAACACGGTTCCTGACGCTTGCCCTGGACATGGCAGAGATAAAGACTTGAAGGCTTTGCTTGTCAGGTTGTTGGAGATACAGGATGTTCTCTTCCCCAGGACAGCAGAACAAGACTTGACACTACACCATGCCATCCCAGTACAAGTATCATACCCTGGATCAGTGTTGTCTCAGCCGTCTGGAGCAATGCACTGCTATGTAGGAAGAAGGTCAATGACCTTCTCCACACCATCAGTGTGCGTGTGCCACCATCTTTTTTCTGATGCCTTATACTCTGTCTGCTCCTATAACCACTTCTCACTGATGCTCATGCTCTGCCATTCACACTAATGCTTGAAACATCTTCCCTCAGTTGTCCTCACCCACCCCAAATCCTAACACCACAAACTCAGTGTGATTTCCACACTGCCTATTCACTCGTTCAGCACTCCTCCCCAGCTGCACTAGCACTAACAGCTGCAACAGCCACTTTCATTTTCCCTAGTACTTACCTTTCAGTCATTTCAGTTGGAAACGAGCTTATAAAAGATCTGAAAGAGTCAAAACTGATAGACAGTTGCTTGACATTTGATTCCTCACTCCTTATGAGAGTGATCCTGACCCTAAATTCCATGAGCAGCTGTCTCAATAAGTCCAGACCCTTGAACTAGTATCAGAGGCTGCCCTTGACTGACTGTGCCAGAACACCCTGACCAAAAGCTATCTTCCTTGACTTGACTGCGGCCTGCTGACAACCATGACAAGCTTTCTGTGTCTATGCTAAATGGCAAGGCAAGACAGCTATACTGTGAGCCTGATATCTCTGGCTGGGAGGCAAGGTACAATAAGGCAAGGCAAGGAAACGCAATGCAGAGATGTTGTAAGCATCAAGAATAAGCTCAAAGTGAGTGTGCAATGAGAACAAGCAGACAGTCTGGAGATGCAGTCTAGTCCAGTCCTTGTACTGGGCTCATGTCCCAGAGTGCAAAGTTTTGTTGCTGCAGCCTTACAATGCTAGTTGTCATTGTGCCTCGAGCATTGAATGTAAAAGCATACTGTAAGTGGATCAGAGATGAGCCATGAGGATTTAAAGACTGACACATGTCAAATGCCAATGTTCATATACATGGGATGCATGCAGCTGGTGTGCATGGAATGTGCCCTTACATATTGGCCCCCAGTATCCACTTGGATGTCCTTCAGAGTAAATGACGAGTTGAAATTGCCTCGTACCCGCTCTGACTTCCATACCGAGATGCCATTTTGGTATCTAGTCCGCTCACAGTGAGTGTATTGGAAGTTGCATATTAATGAGGTGAGATATGCAGATATTTAGGTTCTTCCAAGCAATAATCTCTCTTTATAGGCAACTGTCTTGTATTGACATCCAGAACATTACAGCAAGTTGTTCCTGATGTTGCCATGGGCCTCGCCAGACGTCTCACAGCATGACTCACAATAGCTCACATTATTTGGGCACCTATAAGATACCATCAATAATCTTTTAATCATGAATATCATCTAAAGTATATGTGTGCATTTTCACAGAGTCATAGAGATGTACAGCATGGAAACAGACCCTTCGGTCCAACCTGTCCATGCCGACTAGATATCCCAATCCAATCTAGTCCCACCTGCCAGCACCCAGCCCATATCTCTCTAAACCCTTCCTATTCATATACCCATCCAAATGCCTCTTAAATGTTGCAACTGTACCAGCCTCCACCACTGCTCATTTTTGGGATGGAGCTGTACTCCTACGGTGAATGCAGTTGCAAAAGCAACTGTTGCTGCTAATCTATCTCTGTTGTTGGGAAATGGTAAGACTCTGGGACTAATGGTCATTGTGTTGTCTGTTCAAGCCGAGAGATCGCATCTTCCTGAACAGCTGCCTGCAGTGAAGTAAAAGCTCCTCTAGTTGTATATAGATGGCTGCAGTTACAACGATATTCGTGGTCATTCATGTTCACTGCACATGATCGAGGTGACAACTGCAGGTCCTAAGTTGTCACATGGGCCGACTCTTTGAATATTTGCACTCTCACTGGCTCTCCAACCCTCAGTTCTGGTGTTGTTTCATATCGAAATTTCTTGGTGTTGTTTCATGTCGATTTTGTCACTCACGCCCATCACAACTTCAGGATTCTGCAGGTTTTCTCACCATTGGAAGAGTAGTTTGATAAAGTATGTATTATTCTTGGCACAGGACTTATTTTTGATATCTTTAGTAGATATAGTTCTGCAGTCAACACTTGCCTCGTAAAAGCCTGTGTTGGATTTGTTCAATATCTTTATGATCCCTGTGGTGATTTTCTCTGATTTTCTGTTTGACTGGGGACAGTGTGGAGATAGTGTAGAATGTTGAATTCCCCAATTCTTTATGAAATAGCTGAATTCTTCACTCATGAATTGAGGGCTGTATTATTCATCACAATGGCCCAGGTATAGGAACAATTCACTGGAGCAGCATTGACTGGAGTTATGTTGGAATCCTGCAGAATTCCAGACACAGGAGGCTCAATGGGAATTGTCCAGGAAATGGAAGTTTCTGATGGTCAACTCCCCTGCATCTGGAATCCGCCAAACTAATCCATTAAAATCAAAGAATTTGGAGGGCTCCACTACAAGTAACTTTAAGGTTACAAAGAAAACATCAGAGAATTAAAAATCTGCCCCTGCATAATTATAAAACGAAACCCCAACTCACCACGCACCCCTCACAAATGCAATTCCCCTGACTCTTTACATCCCTCAGACTACTGACAACCACCCTATCCCTGCCCCTGAACCAACATGATTCCATCATCAAATAAAGCAAAGAATTGCAGATACTGGAAATCTGAAATAAAAACAGAAATTGCTGGAGGAACTCAGCAGGTCTGGCCGCATCTGGTGAACAGAGAGCACACTTAATGTTTCAAGTCCAATGGCCCTTCTTCAGAACTGCTAGGAGCTAGGAAAAGATGATATATATACTGAAGGCAAAGGGTTGGGAGGAAAGGAGTGAACAGATAGGCAGAGATATAGAGGATGACAAACAGAAGGAGGATGGATGAGAGCATGCCACTGAGAATGACCATTAATAGATGAAACTAGGTTGGCTGTACTGAAAGCAGCCTGGCAAAAGTGATGCTGGACATCAGAGTCAAGATTAGAGGTATGCTGGAAAAGTATAGCAGGTCAGGCAGCATCCGTGGAGCAGAAATATCGACACTCCGGGAAAAACCCTTCATCAGGGAGCAGCCTGTGTCATGACAGGAATAAAAACAGAGGTTGCTGGAAAAGCTCAGTTCTGAGGAAGGGTCACTGGACCCAAAATGTTAACTTTGATTCATAGATGCTAATAACGCATAAATGCTGCAACTTCTGTTTTTGTTTCTGATTTACACCATCTGCAGTTCTTTTAATTTTTATTCTGTTTCATTTCAGGGCCTGGGGAGTGGGGTTGGGTAAAGGATATGGAAGGAGGTGTTCAGGTTCTAAAATTAGTGAACTTGACTCGGGTCCTGAAGGCTACAGGGTCCCCAAATGGAAAACAGACACCCCACCTACTGGAAAGTTATCTATATACACTCACCAACATTTCCCTTCTGCCCAGGCTCTGATACATCTGACTCCAAACCCCTCTCAACATAATCCAAGTAACAGCTGAAAATGCTCAGCAGGTCAGGTAAGATCGATGGACAAAGAAGAGTTTAACATTTCAGGCTTTGTTACCAATGATCTAACCTGGTCCATCCACATCAACGCTACAGTCAGGAAAGCACACCAACACCTTTACTTCTTCCGAAGGCTAAAGGAAATTCAACATGTCCACATGATGCTTACCAATTTTTATAGATGTATTATAGAAAGCATCCAATCCAGATGCGTCACAGCTTGGGTATAGCAACTTCTGCACAAGATCATAAGAAATTACAGAGAGTTATGGACATAGCCCTATCCATCATGAAAACCAGTCTTCCTTCCATTGACAAACAAAAACAGAAATTGCTGGAAAAGCTCAGCAGGTCTGGCAGCATCTGTGCAGAGAAATCAAAGTTAATATTTCAGGTCCCCTCAGTGGCCCTTTCTCAGAACTGACGGTGGCTGGGAAAATGTTGATTTTTATGCAGAAGATAGGGTGGGGGTTAAGGAGTCAGCAATAAATGGAGATAGAGCCCAAAGAGAGAGAAGGACAGTTGGACAGACAAATGAATGGTTAATGATTAGGCTAGGAGGATGAATAGCTATTACTGTGGACTGTCAATGGCTAACAATGGGCTGTGTGTAATAGCAGGCTATGTGATAACAAGGCCTCGTGTTTGGAGTAAAGACAAAGGAGAAGCTCAAGTCTAGATTGAGTGAAGTGCAGGCGCTGCTTTACCTGGAAGGTGTGTTTGGACCCTTGGATACTGAGGAGAGTGAAAGTAAACTGACAGCTTTTACATATTGTGTGATTGCAGGGGAAGATATCAGGAGGCTATGGTTGCTGTAGGGAGCGAAAGACGAGTAGACCAGGGTGCCCCAGTGGGAACGGTCCCTGCAGAAGGCTGACGAGAGGGGAGGGGAGTATGTATCTAGCAGTGGTATCCCATGGGAGGTGGTGGAAATGGTGACTAATGCTGGTGAATGCTGGTGGGATGGTAGGTGAGGACAAGGGGGTCATTATCGCTGATGTGAAAAGGAAGGGAGGGGATGAGGGCCAAAATGCAGGAGAGGGATCGGAACCAAAATGCGGGAGAGGGGCAGAGGGCCCTGTCAACAACGGTGCTGGGGAATACCTAGTTGGGGAAGGTGTTGAAGATTTAGAAGGCCCCCTTGTTGAAGTTGGCAATATCGGAATAGATGCAACTGAAGACAGAAGAACTGGGAGAATGAAATAGAGTCTTTACAGGAAGCAGGGTGTGAGCATTGTCCTTCCATCGACTCCATCTAAACATCCCGCTGTATCAGGAAAGCAACCAACATAATCAAGGATGGCCCCCACCCCAGTTATACTCTCTTCAACCTTCTTCTATCAGGCAGGAGATATAAAAGTTTGAAAACACATGCCCACAGATTTGAAAACAGCTTCTTTCCCATGGTTATCAGACTTATGAATGTACTTCTCATATATTAGATTGGATCTTTCTCTGCAACATCTCTGCAGCTGTAAACACTATGTTCTGCATTCTGGTTTATTACCTTGATGTACTTATGTAAGGTATGATTTGTCTGGTTAGCACGCAAAACAATACTTCTCGCTGTATCTCGGTACATGTGCCAATAATAAATTAAATTAAATCATAAATCAAATCAAACTTCATTAGAATTCCAGCAATTTATACACCAGTACTGATCTGGGGATTTCCAAATTGAATTTTGTCAACTCTTTATATCTTTTATTAAAATCCAAGATATTTCTACATAAATTCTAGAATCAAAATCTGACCGTACTTCAAAAATAGTTAATAAATCATCTTTTGTGTAAGTTTCATACAAATTTTAATAGACAACCTAAAACTTCTTTACCGTTAAGTGTAAGCTTCCAAAATAATATACATCTGATTTTAATGCTAAGAACAGAAATGATAATGGCTGACACTGTTTCCTCTTTGATGGGTATGCAATCTGCATCTACGTGTCCACTTTATTCTCCTACAGTTCAATGGAGAGAAAGATTGCCCCTGGCAATTTGTGCTTGTCTTTTACCATTTCCACAATGGCCACTGGAATTGTCAATTCCTATCTTTTCTTCTTCACAGTTTCTAATCTTCACCTTTAGACAACCATTCTCAATACTGTGTCTTAGTCTATAGAGCCCAACCATGAAGGATATAACTAGAGCTAACCTTTACACATTCTTATCAGCATTTATTTACATAGTTACAGGTTACAAGTGAGTCCCTCCTGATCCAGCAATCACTTTTCAGTCTGTTCCTATTTACAGAAGAACAAGTGATTGTCCAGCTAATGGCCACCATCTGCCTATAACTAAACAGATTAATATAAAATTAACATAGCCTAGTAAACCTTTGTTGCACTCTGTCCAGGGCAAATATGTCCTTCTTTAAGTAAGGAGAGCAGAACTCTGAACAATATTTTATGTGTGACTTCACTCTATAGTTCTGCTAAGACTTTTTTACTCGTTGAATATACTCCAATCGTTTACCACAAACTAACGTATTATTGCTTGCTACACATCCATGTTAAATTTCTACGAATCACGTACAGAATACATTTATGTATTAAAAATTATATTTGACTTTTTCTTTGTTTTCTCTACCAAAGCAGATAACTTCACATTCAAAGAAAAAAATATAAAAGAATAGACTGAGAAGAAGAATTAATCAGAGTGAGTGAATTCAATTCAAATCAGGCAAGGAAAGATAAACAACTTCTAATCTTAATTTCTGGGCTCCATCTCCACCTAAAAGCTCACTACTGCACCAACCCCGCACCCCCGCACCCCCCCCCTCCCCCAACCCTGCCACAAGGATCACTGGACCTGAAATATTAACTTTGCTTTCTCTCCTGAGATGCTGCCGGACGTGCTGAGTTTCTCCAGCAATTTCTGTTTTTGTTTCAGATCTTCAGCAGCCACACTTCTTTGTTTAATTTAAAAGCAATTGGAGTAATGTTTCCTGGCCTTGTATGGTTTGCATGAGATGATGGCGGTCTTCAGCTCTTTCCAGATTTCCTCCACTCCAATAATATGAATTCTTCTGAGATTTTGGTGAAGACATTGTTGTTCATTCACTAGTCTGCTCAGATCTCGAAGCTGCTCAACTTGGGCTTTTTTTCTGAACTATTTCTTCGACTTCAACTGCAGCATTCAATGGATACTGAGGAGTGATGAGCCGGTGGCCTGTCCAACAATTAACTGCACAAGCCATCACTTTAGTAATGAGGGCATTCTTTTGGTCTCACGTTTGAACAATGACATTGATCATCTGTCAAGCTTTAAGCTAGAGCTTGTCTTTTTGGTAGAAGAGTGTGTTGGTAATAACCAGCTGGTGCTTTGCATATTTGGTGAGCAAGAAAATCCCATTGGAGTTGCAATTCCGGACTCCTTCCTTTCTGATAGTTCATTTCCAGAGTTGGGCATCATTTCCATCCCTGGTGTTGAAATTCTCAAACGATGTTAATTTTATTCTCTTGAGGGAGGTGTATGTTGTGTCCAGGGTGGAGTAAAAGCTTTCCTTGGACTCATCTATGATATCAAGGATGGGAGTTACAGGCACTCACAACTATTGCATGCTGGTTTGTGGCAATCATTCATACCAATAGGAAGCCCTGAGTTGGTTGACAAGTTTATCCTTGATAGCAAATCCAATTCCATATGGCCTGGGTTGATCCTTGGATTTTCCTTTCCAGAAGAAGGCATAACCACAACACACTTCTCTCAGCTGGCCTTCGCCTGCTCTGAGTGTCCCGCACAGCAGCAATATCAATGTTGATTTAAGGCAACAAGCCAATTCTTCATTTGGTAAGATTGTTTTGCTCATTATCCCCAAGAGTTCATATATTCCATGTTCTGAGATTGAGTTTAAGTTTGTTTTTCCGACTGCAGTTCGAGGAGCCCAGTCGACACAGTTTTCCAGGTTGGTGACAGAGAAGAGTAGTTTTAGAGCAGTTTTTCAAGCCACTTCACTGTGCGGGGTGAGCAGAGTGGATCCTGAAGTAGGCTGCCCAATCATGAAGACAGCAGCCAAACTGTTTGGTACTCCCTGTTGCAGATGTGTGTGTGTGTGTATGTGCGTAGAGAATGTCAATCTAGTTCTAGTTGTATGAATCACTTCAAAGTCTCAACCACTAAGTGACAAAGGTCAGACCATCTTGCATTGGCCTAGGCACTGGAAAAGACAACAGTTAAATAAAATTCTGTCAACCCTACAAAGTCTCCTTACTAACAGCGGGGGGACAGTGTCAAATTAAGAGAGTTTCTCAAAGACTAGTCAAGCAAAAGCCTCACATAGTCATATGCATGGAATCATTCCTTACAGATAATATCCCACACACCATAATCATCATCCCTGGATATGTACTATCCCATTGGCAGGTCAGACTAAGCACAGGTGGATATACATTCAAGGAATTGCCCTGGGTAGTCCTTAACGTTGACTCCAGATCCTCTGAAGTCCCATGGCTTCAGGTTAAACAGGGACATAGATAAGCTGAATGGCAAAGGTCTTTTTCCTAGGGTAGGGTAGTTCAAAATCAGGTGGTATATTTTTAATATTACAGAAAGGTTTAAAAGAGACCTCAGGGGCAACTTTTTTTTTACACAGAGGGTGGTTCGTATGTGGAATGAACTGCCAGAGAAAAAGGTAGATGCAAGTACAGTTACAACATTTAAAAGACATTTAGATAGGTACATGAATAGAAAAGGTTTAGAGGCATATGGGCCAAACACAGGCAAGTGGGACTAGTTTAGCTTGGGAAACTTGGTTGGCATGGACCAAAGGGTCTGTTTCCGTATTCTATGACTCCTGCTGACTACCATCTACCGTCATCCCTTGGTTGATGAATCTGTATTCCTCCATGTTGAGCAACATTTGGAGGAGGCATTGAGGGCGGAAAGTGCATAGAATGTACTCTGTTGGGGGATTTGAATATCCACCAGCAAGAATGGCTCAGCAGCAGTACTACTGATCGAGCTGGTCAGGTCCTAAAAGACATGGCTGTTAGACTGGGTATGCAGCAGCAAGTCAGGGAAAACAACTTGACCTCATCCTTACCAACTGCAGCTACAGGTGCGTCTGTCGATGACAGCATCAGGAAGAGTGACCACTGCACAGTTCTTGTGGAGTTGAAGTCCCACCTTCACATCGAGAATAACCTCCATCATACTGTATGTCACTATCACTGTGATGAATATGATAGACTTCAAATAGATTTAGCAACTCAAGACTACTGAAGGAGGGCGGGTTGGGGAACAGTCTGAGAGTGAGGGGCCACGGAGACTAGGAGTGAAGGGACTTGGACGGAGACAGATCTTCCCTCCTCTCTGCTGCCTTGCTACCATTTTTTGCAGTGCAGTGTACAGTACAGTGCAAATGCTAATGGTGGATAGTTGCTTGTTTGTTAGATTCCCAACAGGCGACTTTATGGCCAAGCAGAGGGAGCAGCTGGACCGGTCTACATAAAAATGTTGTTTAAGCCACACAGCCCAGAAAATAATTCCACATAGAAAACACGGATGAGAATCCTTTCTGCTGCTGTGTTGTCATCTTGAGTGATAGGACACCGCAAATCTATGTGCCTGCACATGCATGGACACTTGGCACTCATAATAAATAAGACCAATCATCTACTGCCCTCTTGAATGACTCGATTGAACCTGCTCCGCCACACTTGCATTGCAGACCTGAACCATAGACTGCACAGTAAAAACATTCCTCATATCATATTCACTTCTGTGCCATTTCATTCCTGATTCTTTTATTTGTGAGAACAATTTCTCCTGATCTGCCTTGTTTAGACATTCATCTTCTTCCTCTTGAACTTTGGGATGCCATGGTGTTAGGTGGATATGCATCTCCATTCAAACTTGCTGGTGATTTGTTCAGAGATAATCTCTTTGGATACAGTGATACCTTATGAATTTTGACATGAATAATGACATAGTCTTGGAGGTGCCAAAGCTCTGATCAAAAATGCTTTCATGTGGATTTGAATTTGTCCCTTTGGCAGAAGAGGGTATTTGTTATAATTAGGCAGTACTGAGCACACTCTTATCAGCAGAAGGGTACTGCTTGCATTGCCTTTTCCCACCCCATTTTTCTCAGTGGCTCTCTCCAGAGTCACAGTCAACCCCATCATTTAAAGCTCCTCGAAACAATGATATTTTGCTCCCTTGGGGTTGGAGTAAAGACTTCATCAAGGTCAGAATTTAACTTTTACTTGAAGTCTGCATTGGTGTCAAGGGCATGATTTGGATGCTGATGAGCTGGGAATATTAATGTTTGTGAGAAGATTTGTAGCTCGGGTGCTCGTTGTTGTGGTTCTGTTCGCCGAGCTGGAAGTTTTTGTTGCAAACGTTTCGTCCTCTGTCTAGGTGACAGCCTCAGTGTTTGGGAGCCTCCTGTGAAGCGCTTCTGTGGTGTTTCCTCCGGCATTTATAGTGGTCTGTCCCTGCCGCTTCCGGTTGTCAGTTTCAACTGTCCGCTGTAGTGGCCGGTATATTGGGTCCAGGTCAATGTGTTTGTTGATGGAGTTTGTGGATGAGTGCCATGCTTCTAGGAATTCCCTGGCTGTTCTTTGTTTGGCTTGCCCTATAATGGTAGTGTTGTCCCAGTCGAATT
This sequence comes from Chiloscyllium plagiosum, assembly GCF_004010195.1. Classification (NCBI taxonomy): domain Eukaryota; kingdom Metazoa; phylum Chordata; class Chondrichthyes; order Orectolobiformes; family Hemiscylliidae; genus Chiloscyllium; species Chiloscyllium plagiosum. The sequence goes on along the minus strand of NC_057748.1, from coordinate 19,244,149 downwards.
CATGTTGCTTGTCATCTGCGTGTGTGGCTACTAAGGATAGCTAGTCATGTCGTCCTACTAAGGATAGCTGGGAATATTAATGATGGTTGAGCTTTGAATGCAGTATCATGAGTCTTCCTTTTATGCAGCTGGGGAGTTCTAGCAATGCATCCAAAACACTATTCCAGATGTCAGTATTCTATTTACCCAGAGTCCCAGTTTAATGTTCTGGAGACATGTCTAATCTCACAATAGCTGATGGTGAAATTGGAATTCAACAAAAATCTGGAATATACTTCCCTAATGACGATGATGTAACCACAATCAGTAATAGTGACCATGAAACTTTAACGATTGTCGTAAAAACCCACTTGAAGATTAATGTCCTTTAGGAAAGGAAATTGGAGTCCTTACTGGCCTTACCTTCATATGACACCAGACCCACTGGCCTTACCTTCATATGACACCAGACCCAAAACAATGTGGTTGATTCTTGGGCAATTAGGGATGGACACTAGATGCTGATACAGCAAATGACATCCTCACCCTGCGAACAAATAAAAACACAACTGTGTGTACAAGTGGTTCAGAAGGTGGTGTTAGTTCTTTCAGCTGCCTTCCCCAGGTAGATTGGCCTCAATGAAGGCTACAATGTGTTTGGAACCTTGAAAGCTTGTAACACAATTCTTTCAGGATGAGATTAGCTATGAATGTTCTAATATTCCAAGTTGTGAAGTTTTCTTTCTTTAACCATGTAGCTGAGATTCCCCAGCCAAGAGAAAATGGGACATTTTATTTTTATGGCACTTTCTCTAGGCCCCTATCCATGTGGAGTGAGAAGAGGGTACTCTGAAGGAGACTGCTCAGTCATACATGCCACTGTCCAAATCCACCTCTGTCTTAACACAAGTGGCCAGTGACCTTCATGCAGTTATAAACTAAGGAATCCCAAGTGGCCAGCCTAGTCCCGGTTGTCAATTAGACGTCACCACAGGACTTAACAACCACACCCTGTCAGAAACATGCGCAGACTTTGTTAAATGTCCAGGGGACCTATTAGTATCCACATGATCTTGGCAAATGTTGATTAGGTTTTAGTGATGAAATAAATCAAGTGCTCACCAGAGTACAGAAACATTCAACATGTCAAGATGCTGGTCCATGGACTGGAATAATGGGCAGACACAAATTAAACACAAGTGATTAAAATTCATCTCCATATTCATATCAATATTAAATTTATGATAAACAATCAGATTCATTTTAAACACCAGTGAATAACAACCAAATTTAAATAATCACAAATGATTAATGGTCAGATTCATATTAAACACTGGTGATCAAAGGATTGTATTAAATATTAGCGAAAATAATCAACTCCATATCAAAGAGAAATGATTCACAATCAGATTATTCTTAAACTGAGGTGACTGTGAATTATGTGTGTGTAATTATACGTCCCACTTCTTACATATTGGAATTAGTTTAGCTATTAACCAGTTCCCTGTCATAACAGGCTTCTTTAATGAACTACTAATATGTCTCTGCTATAATTTCTGAGATTATTGTAAAACACCTAGATACAGTCTGTTAGAAACATGGATATTATCTTCTTAGAGCTTATATATTCAGTGGCTTAATGGGTAAAGCACTAATCCCATATGCCAGGGATTGGAGTTTAAGCCCTACTGGAGTGATGGTCTAGAGTGGGGTTGAACTGGCTTTCTCTTGATTCATGTTCAATGCATGCCTTTTTTTAAAATTCTAAATGCAATCAACTTGTTACTCACCCCATCATTCAATATCTGCTTGTTCTAACTCCTTTATATACATTGGAATGTTGTTTCATACTTCTGACATCTCTCTTTCATGACTTAATGGCCTTTTTCTCATCACAATCTTCTGTTTACTGCCGTACCTGTAAAATATTTTGCTGTTCTGTTTTATCTTCCTTGATAAATTGATTTCATAGTCTCTGCCTTCCTAATTGTTTTTTGACTTATCTCCATATTCACTCCTATCCTGTAGACGTCTACAAATATGTTTTTTATTCTTTCACACACTTCAGCATCACTGCAGTTTGTCATCCAACCCTAATTGCCCTGGAGCTAAGTGGTTTACTAGGCCACTGCAGAGGGCAGTTAAAGTCAACCAGTGGATCTAAAGTCATGTGTCAGCCACACCAGGCAATTTGGCAACTATGCAGATTTCCTTCTCGAAAAGGGCATTTAGTGAACCAAATGCTTTTTTTACCAACAATCAATAGTAGTTCAATGGTCACCATTACTGAGACTATCATACATATTCCCATGTCTGTATTCCCAGAACATCTGTGGTTGTCCAATGGATTATGAATGATACTCCCATAACATCACCATCTTAAGGTTAAGGAGGCATGTGGGATACTTACCTTTATTAGTCAAGGCAAGAGTATGGAGGTTGTATTGGAGTAGTGTATAATGTTAGTTAGGCCACAGATGGAGCACTGTGTGCAGTTCTGATCACTATACTATAAGACGGTACAGAAGAGATTCATTGGGTCATTTTCCTTACAGAAGAGAAGGTTTGACGGTGGAAGAATTGGGGTGGGGGTGGTGGTGGTAGTGGTGGTATCTGATTGAGGTATACAAAGTTCTGAGGGGTAAGGACACAGTAGCTACGGAGGCAGGGGGCACATTTTTAATAGGTAAGAAACAGGAAGCTGAAGCTGAGAGGGGATTTGAGGATTTTATTTTGTCCAGAGGGTTGAGTATCTGCAACTCACTGCCTGAAAGGGTGGTAACTGTCGAGAATCCTCAAGATATGCAAGAACTATTTAGATGAACACTTGAAATGCATAGCATATAACGCTATGGGCCAAACGCTAGAAAATGGGATTAGAATGGATGGATGTTTGATGACCGATACAGGCACAATGGGCCAAAGGCTAAATATTAGCTACAGAAGAGAGATTCAAGAACAGCAAAACCTGAGAAGGAAAAGGAACATCTCAGTGAAATCTGTGAACAGAGGCCTCTGAACTACTTTCTCAGTTTTACTTTATCTATAACACAATATTTACAGTCTTGCCCTGACTTTGTTATTGAACTGACTGAAAAACATTTTGGTCTTGCATACTGACCTCTACCTTGCAATGGCTCTCAGACACTTCTTATCTTCTCCTGGAACCTGACCCCATTATTGAACATCAAACCATTGTTTCCAGGACTGTCAGTGACTTCATCTTCTTTGGGTATCTTCTTTCCACAGATTCCCTCGCCATAATTACTAACACTGCATAGCCTGCTTCCACCTCCATCCCAAAGAGCTGTCATGATTGACATATTGTTTCATCTTGTTCCTGAACACATTTCTTGCTATCTTGTTTCTCCTCTTGTCCATTCTCTTCCTACCTTCATTGATAATTTTTTTGATACTTTATGTCAGTTCCACAAATTTCATTTCCTAGCTCTAGCCACTGCCCCTTTAAAAGACATATAGATCCTTCTATACATCCACCCCCCATTCGCATGATCTGAGAGCTCTCCACTTCTTTCTTGAGAGGAGGCCTGAACAGTACCACCCTCCTCATTTTCACTTTGAGCAATTTATCCTGTAACACGTTTCACTTTCTCCAAGTAGGAGATTTGTTGATGGTTACTTGTGGGTTCCAGTTAGACATACCCCTTTGTGGAGTATGTGGAAAATTTCTTATTTCAATCCTCCTCAGGCCCTCTCTCACAATTCTTCATCTGACATCAACTGAACTGCTTCCTGCTTTTATCTTGCCTTCAGTGGATCACAGTTTATTTGTGATGAAGAATAATCAAATCGTCCATGATCTCCTTAAATGGCAAAGCCGACACAATGGACCAAATGGCCTGCTTCTGCTCTTACATCTTACTATTGCCTTATGGTTACTCATTACATAACTATTACCTCTTATAATCGTCTGAACATGTCTCTCACTCTCAAGTCATGCTCAGCTTGAGTGGATCCATGTATCAGCATGTTATTCATTGGTCAACAAATGTTAAGATCTTAGTCATTTTGGGTTGTGGGTATTACTGGCTAAAGTAACTTTTTTTTATTCGTTTGTGGGACTTTGGCATCCTGGCTAGCCAGCATTGATAGCCCAACCCCATCTTCCCTTGAAAAGGTGGTGGTGAGCTGCCTTCTTGAATCGCTGCAGTCCACTTGCTATGGGTTTTAATTCCTTTGTTGTGACTTCCCAGCTTGCCAGGCCATTTCAGAGGTCAGTTGAGAGTCAATTGAGAGTTGCTGTGACTGTGGAGTCACATGTAGGCCAGACCAGGTAAGGTTGGCAGACTTGCTTCCCTAAAGGACATTATTGAACCAGAATGGGCTTTTCCGACAATTGACAATGGGTTCATGGTCATCAGTTGACTCTTAATTCCAGATGTTTTTTATTGCATTCAAATTCCACCATCTGCTGTGGTGGGATTCGAACCCAGGTCCCCAGAACATTACTCTGGGTTTCTGGATTAATAGCCGAGCGATAATATCACTAGGCCATCACCTGCCCATTTACTGCCCATCCCTAATTGCCCAGAGGGTTGTTAAGGATTGTCCAAACTGCTACAGAGAGCAATAGCAGTTTCTTTCTATAGGGGCGTTAATGAAACAGAAGGAGCTTTCCTCCAACAATCAGCAACGGTTCCATGATTAGTATCAGGCTCTTAATTGAAATCAAATTCCACAATCTGCCATTACAGGATTTGAACCTGATCCCCATAACATTAACTAGATCTCGGGATTATTAGTCAAGCAACAATACTACTAGACCAACACCTTTAAAGCACTCTAGAAGATTTGAAGTGGATCCTTGAAAGTCTATGATGTTCATGTCATACCAGCAGGTAATGTTAAAATAGAACCTTTCAAATGGTGTTCTCAACATCATGCTTAATTTTTTTTTCTTTTATATTCATTCGCAAGAAGTAGGTATATTGGCTACAGCAGCATTTATTACCCATTCCTAACTGTCTTTGAGAAGATGACATTTGTTATCTAATGGGATCTGGCAAGGATACTCAAGACTAAACAGAGATAGGAAACACAAATGGTTATATACTAATTAATATGGCTGGAGCATTACACTTTTTGGTTCAAATTATGGTTCAGAACTTTGATATCTAATTGTCATTCTAACAAGAAACATTTTCTTTTCCTTTCAGGCATTAAGGAGCACAAGATGGAAAAAAATAGAGATACTCAGGCTCCCTGGAACCTTCTTTCCCTCCCCTTCCCTCTGACTCCAGTCCCTCTCCCAACCTCCTTACTATCCCTTTTGACCTTCCGCTCTCTGAAGCTTCATGTTCTGTACTCAGCAAAGGTCTTACCACTCTTCACTCCAACCTTAATGAATTTTGGTTTGACAGGACATTGAAATATTCTTCTGTCACCCTCGCCTCCATGCCCATTTCTTTGAGCAAGAGTCCTCTCCTTTCCCTCACCTCCAATACTCCAACTCCACCTGGACTCCTCCCTTGGGCTTTTTAGCTGCATACCATCTGTTCATCAAGACCTGTCGATGTGACACTGGTCACCTCGATTTCTCTGCCCCATCCCCTCACCCATTTCAACCTACCTCCCTCTGAACAGACTGCACTCTGTGCTCTCAGGTCCAACCCTGATTTTGTAATCAAGCTTGCTAACAAGGGTGGTGCTGTTGATGTCTAGCGTATTGACCTCTACATTGCAGAGGTTGAGTGTCAGTTCCCAGATATCTCCTGTTAACTCCCCCAGACCATGACACCATCATGGACCACCAGGGTATAGTTTTCATAATGATCACTATTCTCATTTCATTTGGTGATCTCCCCATCCCACCTCCAAGATCACAATCCCCAAACCCCACACAATTAGTTTCTACTGCCTTCTCAAAATCAACCAAGAGCACTGCCCAGGCAGACACATTGTTTCTGCCTGCTCCTGCTCCATAGAATTCATCTCCTCCTACCTCAACTCTGCTTTTTTATTCTCCCCTTGTCGAGTTCCTTCCCACCTACATCCATGATTCTTCTGACACTTTGCACCAGTTTCATAATTTGCAGTACATGGGTTCCAGGCAACTCTTCACATGTCCATCCCTATCAGGATGGTCTCAGGGCTCTCCACTTCTTCCTGGAAAAAAAACATTCCCATCCACCACCACCCTCCACTAGCTAGCTGAACTCATCCTCAATTTGAATTGGCTAGTACTGTAATCTCACAGCGCCAGGGACTTGGGTTCGATTCCAGCCTTCAGCGACTGTCTGTGTGGAGTTTGCATATTCTCCCTGTGTCAGCTTGGGTCTCCTCCAGGTGCTCCGGCTTCCTCCCAAAGGCCAACGATGTGCAGGCTAGATGGATTGGCAGTGCAAAATTGTACATAGTGTCCAGGGATGTGTAAGATAAGTGGATTAGCCATGAATAATTCAGGGCTAGGGGGAATGGGGTGAGTTTTGGGTGGAATGCTGTTCAGAGAGTCAGTGTGGACTCGATGGGCCATATGGCTTGCTTCCACACTGTATGAATTCTATGAACAACTTTTCCTTTAACTCCTTCCACTTTCTTCAGGTCAAAGGAGTGGCCTTGGGTACCTACATGGGCCTCAGTTATGTCTGTGTCTTTGTCTAGGACATTCCTTGATGCAATCCCACTCCAGGCCCCACCCACAACTCTTTCTCTGGTACATCGATGACATCATCAGTGCTGCTTCCCTCTCTTGTCCAGAATAGGAAAAGTTTATTTGTTTTGCTTCCAATTTCCACCACACTCTCAGCTTCACCTGGTCAATCTCTGACTCCTTCCTTCCCTTCTTCAAAATTTCCATTTCTCAGGATATGCTGGCCACCAATATCCACTACAAACTCACCAACTCCCACAGCTGCCTTGACTATATATATCCTCACACCCTACTTCCTGCAATGACTCCATTCCATTCTTGCAATTACCGCTGTCTCTGTTGCATCTGTTCTGATGATGTCAAATTCAACAAGGGGGCCTCCAAAATGTTTACCTTTTTCCTCAACTGACAATTCTCCACCACCATGTCCAACCAATCACCCGCACTTTGGCCCTCATCCCCCCCACTCTTCCCCCACACAACAGCAATAAAGTCCCCCTTGTTTCCACCTACCATTCCTCCAGCATCCACATCCAAAGGATCATTAGCTGCTATTTCCGCCACGTCTAGTGGGATGCTACTACCAGACATATATTCACTTCCCTCCCTTGTCAGCATTTAACAGGGAGCCTTCCTTCTGGGATATCTTGGTCTACCCCTCCTCAATTCCCAACATGGCCCATACCCTCTTTCCTTACAATCACAGCAGATGCAACATTATTTACCTCCTCCCTCCTTACCAGCCAAAGACCCAGGCACACCTTCCAGGTGAAACAGAAATTTACCTGCACTTCACCGAATCTAATCTACTGTATTCACTGCTCACAATATGGTGTCCTATACATTAGGGAGATAAAACACTGACTGGGCAACCACTTCACAAAACACCAACCTTCTGTCCACAGAAATGACCCAGAGCTTCCAGATGCCTGCTACTTCAACACACAATTATGTTCTCTGGTCAATATCTCTACCTTGGGCTTGCTGCAGTGCTACAGCAAAGCTCAGCAGAAACTGGAAGAACAGCACCTCTTTTTTCTGTCTGGGAACCCTGCAGCCTCTGGACTCAATATAAAGTTTAACCATTTTAGGACTTGAGCACTTTTTCCCATGTCCTTAACACAACTCCCACACACCAGGCTTTGTTACCACAAACAAACCATTGTCAGGCATTAATGGTCCCCATGAGAGTCATAGAATTATACAACATTGAAACAGACCCTTCGGTCCAACTCATCCACACCGATTAGGTTTCCCAAACTAAACTTTTCCTGAAGAAGGGCTTATGCCCGAAATGTCGATTCTCCTGTTCCCTGGATGTTGCCTGACCTGCTGCGCTTTTCCAGCAACACATTTTCAGCTCTGATTTCCAGCATCTGCAGACCTCACTTTCTCCCCTAAACTTTTCCATATGCCAGCATTTGGTTCACATCTCTCGAAACCATTCCTATTCATATACCCATCCAGACGCCTTTTAAATGTTGTAATTGTATCAGCGTCCACCACTTCCTCTGGCAGCTCATTCCATACACACACCACCCTCCGTGTGAAAAAGTTATCCCTCAGGTCCCTTTTAAATCATTCCCCTCTCGCCTTAAACCTATGCCATCAAGTTTTGGATTCCCTTACCATATGGAAAAGACCTTTGCAATGAACTTTATCCATGCCTCTCATGATTTTTATCAAACTCTGTAAGGTCACCCCACAACCCCCTATCCTCCAAGGAAAAAAATGTCTTTCCTGAAAACTCAAACTCTCTAGTCCTTGTAATATCCTGGTAAATCTTTTCTGCAATCTTTGAAATTTAATTATATCTTTCATATATCACAGCAACCAGAATTACACGCAGTATTCCAAAAGAGGTCTCACCATTGTCCTGTACAGCTGCAACATGACATCCTAACTCTTATACTCAATATTCTGAGCAATGAAGACAAGTGTGCTAAACACCTTCATTATCTTTCTACTGTGACACCACTTTCAAGGACTCTGCTGTACTGGGCAGGTCGATCTCAGACAGCCTTGCGCTCCTCAGGAACATGATCGTCTACGTGACGGACAAGGGGGTGGTCACATGCCTTATCAGCTTAGACCAGGAGAAGGCCTTTGGCAGGATATTGCATAATTACATGTGGACCATGCTGTCCAAGATAGGCTTTGGGAAGAGAATCCGCAATTGGATCCAAGTGTTCCAAACAAATATCAGTACTGCAGTCTCAAACAATAGGCGGTGATCAAAAAGTTGCCTGATCAGATCTGCTCACCTTCTCCTGTCTTGTTTGCATAGAACCCTTTGCAAAGTCCTTCAGGAAGGATATAAGCCTGAGAGGCGTGACGACCCCAGCAGCAGAGGCATGCAAGTCAAAACCTTCCTGTAAATGGATGATGCCACTACTTTCTGCTCCAATCTGCTGTCAGCAAACAGACTCAAGCAACTGTGACCAGTCCGAGGTAGCCTTGGGAACCAAATCAAGGTAAGAGATAGGAGAATCGACGTTTCGGGCATAAGCCCTTCTTCAGCTTATGCCTGAAACGTCGATTCTCCTGTTCCTTTGATGCTGCCTGACCTGCTGCGCTTTTCCAGCAACACATTTTTAAGCTCTGATCTCCAGCATCTGCAGTCCTCACTTTCTCCAAGGTAAGAGATAGGCCAGGTTCTTTGGGAACTGGGCTGACCAATCCTGTATTCCCTTCACCGTCAGGCCAGATTACCTGAAGATGCTGGGAAGACAGCTCAGAAGGGCTGGGATGTGGGCAAAAACCTGGGAGAAGTGTATCGCCAAGGTGAGGCAGAAACTGAGCTAATGGGAGCACCACTTCTGTAAAAACCTGATCATCAAGTATGAGGTACTCCTGATGTTACTGCATGCGGCACTGGTCTGGCTCATTCCCTCAGCAAAATCCGGAGCTATCTTCCACTTCATTTGGAGATCAAAGGTGGACCATGTCTGCAGGGATACCATGTGCAAAGCTCTGGATGGGGAGGTACGGGAAAGAGGATGTACCCAATGCCGCCCTCATCCTGATGTCCATCTTTGTGTATGATTTCATCAAGTTGTGAGTAGACCTTCCATATGCAAACACCAAATGTCACTACATACTGAGGTTCTGTGTGTTCCCAGTGTTGCAAAGGATGGGCATGGCATCATTGCTGCAGAATGCACCCCTGCGGAAAAATTTGCAAAGGAAAACACCTTTGACCACCAGTCTATCAGGAGGTGTTGGAGACCCTCGAGATCCTGTGGAAAGAGATTGATCCTGTCAGATGGTTCAAAGTCATTTGACAGGATGCTTCATCACTAAAACTTTCAAACAAGACATAGCTTGGCTGGTGGTGAGAAGGGCACTATCCGTCAGATCCTTCATGCATGCCCAGTCTCTGTGCACCACTGCAGGCTGCCCACAAAGTGATTACGCCGGTAAAGAGACACTCACATATCTCCTTCTGGAATGTCCTTTTGCAAAGAAGATCTAGAGAGAGCTACAGTGGTTCTTGTTGAGGTGACGCAGGACTCTCTGCTCTATGGGCTGTTGTCCGGGACATGAATAGAGATAAACATTGACACGCTTGAAGGACTATCAACTCATAAGAAAGTGCTGTTTGGTCTGCCCAAAACTTGTTGGTCTTCCAGGTCAAAAAGTTGACCTCAACCAGGAGTTGTAGCTTGGCACATTCTACGGTCAAGGACAACTTGTTGAGGGAAGATGCACAAGTTTGTTTGGAGCACTTGGATCCAATCGCAGATTCTCTCCCCAAAGCCCATCTTGGATAGCATGCTCTACATGTAGGTATGCATTAGAGTTTGCAGTAGCAGCCCCCTACCCGCTTTAGAGAAAGACCACAGTCTAAGGTCTTTCTGCCAAAATATAAAGAGGAACTATTAAGTTTTGAGATACCCTTGTAGCCTTAATAGAAATATAAATAGTTTTCTTTCATAATTAGAAAATACTCATTGTTGCAATTGCATTGAAGCTGTAATGGGGAATGTCAAACTTATACTGTATATTCTTCAAAGTCTGAACGATCCATGTTGTACAGCAAGCTTTTTGTTATTCGGTCTCTATGGGATTACGGAGTGTACTGTTAGTTCAAATATTCTGGATTATCAAGTGGTCCACGTAATCAATGTAAAAAACATATTAAGTAATACAAATATAATGCAGGGGGTGTACACATCACTGTTATATTTCATTTACAGCATAAACGTCTAAAATAATAATGCAACTTTACCTTAAATAAAACATCAGCAGAGCCTATTCACTCACACACTCAACTGACTACTCCGACATTGTATTAAATTGCGGTATTGGAGGAGAAATTGCCTTGAAATTGAATCAACTGTTGATATTTCATATGGACATTTGATTGAACAAGTATATTTACATTGAGATAAATAAATTAAAAAATTATAATAACTGGACAGAAGAAATTTTGCAGTATATGGGGTATATAATTTTTGTCGGTTTATCAAGGTGCCAGTTAAAACAAAGTTTGTTGTATTTTTTAAAACTTATAAATGATTTATTCGTAAGTGCATTTTTGAAATGAAAAATATTGTTTCTGATTTGCATATCACACAGTAACCCTTAAACTATTGAAGCCATGCTCATCCAGGTAAGTAGAAAGTATTCCAACTCACTCATGACTTGCACCTTGCAGATGGTGAACAAGTTTTGGGAAGTCAGAAAATAAGTTACTTGCCACGGAATTCCCAGCCTTTCACCTGCTCTTGTCACCACAATATGTATATGGCTGGTCCATGGTCCCCTGAGGATTGTGAGGGACCCAGTGATAGCAATACTGTTGAATGTCAGGGGAAGGTAATTAGATTCTCTCTTGTTGGAGATGGCCATTGCCTGGCACTTGTGTAGTACAAGTGCACATGGTACACATCAGCCTGAGCCAGATCCCACTGCTTATAGTTTGTTTCAGAATCAGAGAAATCTTGATGGTGCTGAATATGCAATTATCAACAAAAGAAGATGGTTGAAGCCTCCCACTGATGGTTGCAGTGGTAGTGTTCCTACTTCTAGGTCAGATTCTTGCATTCAAAAGGTGATTAATAACATCTCTGGACAGGTTGATTACTCATAGGAAATATTGCAGTGATGATCTAGGACTGAGATAATTGGTCACCACAACTGTAACCATTAGATGGTGATCACACCCTTATACTGTAATTTACACTTTGTGCCACTTTCTACAAGGACTTTATTTTTGGATATTAAAAGAAATTGTAGTTTCCAACTTTCAATCTTAGACAACCATCCTCTGTTACCATGTTTACACTCTAGGTAGTAAAGTGAAAGAGAGTAGGACCAGATCTTAATTGTTACCCACTTAAAGGAAGTTTTATATGGAGGCTCACCGTAAAAGCTTGCATCTCCAAATCTAACAATTACAGTTCAAGTGCCCTTGTATATACTGGCACACAAATGAATTCCTTGTTAATGCCCATTACATGAATATTATTAAATACCAAATGAATATCTATTAACAGGGAGCAAACAACAACTTAAAAAACTACAATCCTATTTTTCATATGACTGAGCCAAATTATCAACCTACTTCTGTAGTACTTGCTCTAGGTAATTCCTTTGAGCAGTCTCTATTCTCTTAACCTTTTTAAAAAACTTATTGTACTTCATCTTTTTACCAGTAATTTTAGAATAGAATAGAATCCCTACAGTGTGGAAACAGGCCCTTCGGCCCAACAAGTCAACACCGACCCTCCAAAGAGCATCCCAAGCCCATTCCCCTCCCCTATTATTCTATATTTACTCCTGACTAATGCACCTAACCTACATATCCCTGAATACTACGGGCAATTTAGCATGGCCAATTTACCTAACCTGCACATCTTAGGACTGTGGGAGGAAACCAGGGTAACCAGAAGAAACCCACGCAGACACGGGGAGAATGTGCAGTCTCCCGAGGCTGGAATTGAACCCAGGTCCCTGATGCTATGAGGCAGCAGTGCTAACTACTGAGCCACCATGCCAAAATTTGTTCTAGAATAACTGAAACTAAATTAATTTCTCTTGTCTATGAAAGTGAAATTTTGCAACTAGCATTTAAAATTATAAGGCATGAAGAAAATCCAATCAAGGATGAAGTGTTGAAAACAATTTGATATTTTATTTGTAAGAATTAATTATTTAAAAATGTGCAAAATCCTGGGCATAATATTGTAAGATAAAAATAATCAAGCATTTATGTAATTTCTTTCACAAGTTTAGAACATCCAAAGTTCTTTGCAGCTACATTTTGAAACGCAGTGTTTTCTCCTTGGTTCACAGTATTTAATTCACATACATCAAATTCCCACAAAACAATGTGATAATGACAAGATAATATGTTTTAGTGACAGTGGTCAAGGCATAAATATTAGCCAGGATACCAGTGAGAACTCTAGCTCTTTTTCAAAATGCTCCCCGGAATCTGTCATATCACCCAGATGGAGCCTCAGTTTAATGTCACACCTGAAAAAGCTTATCCAGCAGCACAGGATTCCATCAACACTGCATCAGTACTGTACAGGATTATCAGCCTCAATTTTGAGCTCAAAGCCCTAGAATTAAACTTGAATCCACAAACTTCTGACTCAGCCACTGATCCACCACTAACCATCACACACTGGAATTCAATGGCTTTAATTCAATGGTTTAATGATCTTACCAGGTAAGTGAAATGCCAGTGGCTACGCAGTAGCTGAGATAATCTTGGAAATGTGCTTTACATCCCCACCATCCAGAGAACAAATTATAATGACAGAAGTTAAATTAGACTGTAATTAAACACAAGAAGCCTCTACAATTCCAACTACATATAACTTATCCTATCATGCCAAGGATCCAGCTCTGATTTTGTGCAATATTTCAGAAAAAAGACTATTTAAGGCATTGCTGACTGTAGACAGAGCTCCAATATCTGGAGATTATTTCGAGTACAGAATCCTGCAGGTGTTCCATTAACTCAAGAACATTTTCTAACTGTTAATACACTGAAAGCAAGTATTCCCTTCTGGGGACACCAGTGCCTGAGGAAGTGAGTGCAAAAACTGGTTTAGCCAATAGTGGTGGACTCAAATAGCATACAGGTCAACTCTCAGTCTCAAATGTAAAACAACAGAATTACTAGCACAAAAAATGGCTAGTTAGCCCGTTGTTTAACCAGTGTTTATGCAGCACATGCGCCTCTAGCCTATTAGAGTCTCCTATTAATCCATTTCCCCTTATATTTATCTTACATCCCTGTTAAGCTCATGTATACCATTCACCTCAAGCACTCCTTGTGATAGCAAGTAACACATTCTCAACACTGTCTGGGTAAAGGAGTTTCTTTGTTCCCTACCCGACTTCACTATTGGACTTATTTGTGATTATATCTATTTATTGTGGTGGTCTTATGATGCAGTGGGTAATGTCTCTAGCTTTGAGCCAGAAGATGGTAGTTGGAAAGTATAAAGCCTGGAGCTTGGTGATCAGTGATGTTCCACAGGGATTTGTTCTATGACCTCTGCTCTTTGTGATTTTTATGAGGATGAGGAAGTAGAAGGGTGGGTTAGTAAGTTGGCTGATGACACAAAGTTGTGGATAGTCTGGATATGACTTTGTAGGTTGCAAATGACATTGACAGAATGCAGAACTGTGCTGATAAGTGGTAGATGGAGTTCAACCTGGAAAAGTGTGAAGTCATTCACTTTTCCAGGTTGAATTTGAATGCAGAATGCAGGGTTCTTGGCAGTGTGGAGGAACAGAGGGATCTTGGGGTCCATGTCCATAGATGTCTCAAAGTTGCCACCCAGGTTGATAGGGTTGTTAAGAAGGGCATATGGTGTGTTGGTTTTAATTAGCAGTGGGATTGAATTTAAGAGTCGCAAGGTTATGCTGCAGCTCTATACAGTCCTGGTTAGACCACACTTGGAATATTGTGTTCATTTTTGGTTGCCTCATTACAGGAAAGATGTAGAAGCTTTAGAGAGGGTGCAGAAGAGATTTACCAGGATGCTGCCTGGACTGGAGGGCATGTCTTATGAAGAAAGGTTGAGGCTTTTCTCATTGGAGCAAAGAAGGATGAGAGGTGGCTTGATAGAGGTGTACAAGATGTTGAGGTATAGGTAGAGTGGATAGCCAGAGATTGTTTCCCATGGTGGAAATGTCTATCACGAGGAGGCATAACTTTAAGGTTATTGGAGGAAAGTTTAGAGGTGATGTCAGAGATAGGTTCTTTACTCAGAGATTCGTGGGTGCATGGAATGCACTGCCAGAAGTGGTAGTAGAGTCAGATGCATTAGGGACATTTAAGCGACTCTTGGATTGGCACATAGAGGTTAGTACAAAGAAGGATATGTAGGTTAGTCACATCTTAAAGTAGGATAAAAGGCCAGCATAACATTGAGGGCTGCAGGGCCTGTACGGTGCTGCCCTTCTTTGTTCTATATTCTAGAAGCTTCAAGTTTGAGTCCCACGTGAGAATTTGATGGCCCAAAGAACATGTGTTTTGATGCAGCCAAGCAAATTGAGTGTCAGCCTACAAATTCTTCCAACACATACCAATGGCAAGCTATAAGGGCAGAGGAGATTCTTGGTTAGCCATGGGATGGAAAGAAATTGGAGCTTCGATTATCACCATGCATAGCTACAACATGCATGTTGCCAATACCAACTCAATGAGCCTGAGTGAACTTTAAGGCTACATCTTATATTTACAATCCCAAGATTTAGATTTCCCTACAAATGGAGACATATTCTATGTTTTTACCCTATTAGACCCTTTCAAAATCTTAATAGCCTTAAACAGGTCACCCTTCAGCCTTCTTTTTTTTGCTGAAAAGAACTGTTCAACTTTAAGTGTAATATCTCTGTTCTGATATCATCCTAAGAAACTTTTTTTGCATCCTGTTCAGTACCTCTATATTCTTGTTATAATGATAGAGACTAGGACAGAAGTTTGGTCTATTCATATTTAAATACACATTTAACATAGCTTCTCTATTCAAATCTGTGCTTCTAGAAAAGAAAATCCTACACTTGGCTTGCATTTTATTGCCTTATTAAATCATTACTTCCTTTAATCATTACTGAATGCATTTTACTACATCTTTTACTTCTCTATCCCATATTCTTATCCTAACTTTGACACCACTTTCCAAACTCTCAAATTCTACCCCTTGTAGAAAAAAGGCAGAAGATGAGTAAGAACACCTCACACAGAAGTACTCCCCCAATCCACATCCTGACATGACTATTGCGACGATATTATGGCTTTTCGAGGTTTATTCTTTCGTGGGCTTTTCCTATGATGAGAGGGTGAGATAGAGTTAATGAGCAGTCAGCTTCAAGCCAATAAAGTAAACAGCTTGTGAAGCCTTTATTTTAAAAATAGTTAGAACAGTAGAAGCAGCATGAATGGGTGGGATTATGCTCCCATAGAACCAGGAATTTTAGTTCAGATTTCAGTAGCAGTTGCAGGGGGCTTGAAGCTGGATGTGGAAGCTCTTATTCCTCTCTCTGTTACAGCTAAAAGCTAGGATTCTCTTCCTGTTGCTAGAATTGCATGTGAGACAATCTGATTTTGCCTTTGTCAAATATGTATTTATGGGATGTTACAATGTTAGAACAGCTAATAAGCAGCTTATTATTTTGTTGAGTATTTTGGTAGAGTTATAGTTTAGTCAATTCTTTTCTTTTTATTTTGCCCATATTTTAACTACAGTGTAAGAAAAAGGCCTGGTAATTTGACCAATCAAAATGCCTGACACTTGCTTTAAAATAAGAAAATGTTGGGGTCTAGGCTATCCCCTTGACATATTTTGAGGGGGTGTGGCTTAGTCCAAAACACTATATCACAGTTCCTTCAGTGTTGCTGGGTCAAAATTCTAGATTTCGCTCTCTAACAGCATTGCAGATGTCCCTACACACCAAGGATGGTAGTGGTGTAAAAATAATGCCAGTTAGGAATGTGAACAGCCAGCAATGCCCACATCCTGTGAATATAGAAAGAAACAGCGACATTTCAGTTAAAATTACACAGTAAAAATGAATGAACATGATTGACATCTGCTAATGAGACCAAAGATCAATTCTACTGTACCGAGCGGACCAATGCCTGTAATTCAATAGCCATGCAGAATGGACTGAAGCTGCTATTAGCAAAATATCAAGAGAAGTATTTTATCTAAGAATCATATATTAGTTACAGCACAGCTTTCCATCTCACTATTAAGTCCATGCTACCTGTCAGGGTACCTTAGCTTGAACCAATCATTTGTACATAAATACCGTCAGCTTCTTTTGCTCTTGCACCCTGCTTTTAAAATAGTACCTTTATGTTATGTTCACCCACCTTATTTCTCCAATCAAAATGAACCACTTCATACTTCTTAGCATTTTATTTAACTTTTACCTGTCTGCCCATTCCACGTGCCTGGCTATGTCCTCTTGAAGTCTATCATTGCCTCCTCACAATTCACGATAATACTCAAGTTTCCCCTCATCTACAAATTTTTAAATTGCTCTTTGTTCACCGAAGTCTACATTAATAATGTGGATGAAGAAAAGCAATGGTTTTGGTGCTGGGCTCTGGGAAACCCCACTGTATAACAAACTCCAGTCTGGAGAGCAGACCTTCACTGCTACAGGTACAATCCCTCAAATCCAGTTACCATAAACCAAACTTACTTTTTCAGTAGCCATGCCTGAGTTTTGATCATTATTTGATAATTAAAATAATTTATCAGTTTGTTGGGCTAGGGTGCTGCATTGGTGGACCAACTAGTAACAAGCTTCACTTTTCCCATGCTATGAGTGGTCCATGCTAGATTGGGCCTGAACCACCCAATGCTCCCAACCCAAGACCATCAAGATCCAAAATTTGGGACCAAGATCACATGTATCAAGACAGTGTACCTACTGGTCTCTCTGTTTCCCGTCAGTAGGCCAATATCCTATCTCAAAAAGAATATTGCACTACCTGCAACTCAAAATTCAGACTTGGAAATATATTACTGTTCCCTGTTCCTTTAGTGTTGCTCGGTCAAACTCCTGGAACATGCTCCCTATGGCATTGTGGGTACCTGCAGTGGCTCAAGAAGGCCAGCACTTTCTTAAGAACAACTTGCAAAGGGGAACAAATGCTGTCCCAGTTAGTAAAGCCAGCAATCATGAGTGAATAGGAAAAATATAAATGTACATCTATCACTGTCTCTTAAACTTCTCAAACTTCATTTGCACAGTTATTTTTAAATTCATTCATAGGATGTGGGCATTGCTGGCAAGGCTAGCATTTGTGACTCATCTTTAATGGTAGATCAAAGCCAACCACATTAACTAGGTTTGGAATCAGATGTAGGCCAGAACAGAAAAGGATGGCAGACTTCCTTTCCTAAAAAGGACATTAGCGAACAAAATGGCCTTCTATGACAATCATAGTTTCATGAGCTGAATATTGCATTTTTCTGGTTAATTCCCATTTGTGTCAAGTCTTTTAGAGGGATTTCTGATGTGAGGCCTATAGTGAGTTTTCTTGCCACATTTTATCAAATGTGCCTCATTAACTACTAACCCCATGCTTATGGTGTCCCTCATGTCTGACTTTGGCCCCATTTTAACATTCACTATTCCCAGATCAACTTGCCACTTCGCGGATACTCCACAATCAACTGGGATCCCTTACACCAGCACTACCTTTCAAAAGTATCCAGACAAGCACTGCTAGCCCAGAGCGTTTTTGCATAATTCCTCGTGTTGCGAACTTGGGTAGAGTAAATGTAGACTAGGAGACAGGAAGGTAGAATTTGGCATTTGTAAAATTGTAAAATGCTGCGGGGAAAGCATTGCAGGGTCCCTTTAAAAATGGTGTTTTTTCTGTCCGTAGAGATTTGAAATGCAAGTACATAGACAGCCTGAACTGAAACATTTGTATCGAAAGGCCATACATTAGCGGTGGAAATGTGTTGCTGGAAAAGCGCAGCAGGTCAGGCAGCATCCAGGGAACAGGAGAATCGACGTTTCGGGCATAAGCCCTTCTTCCTGAAGAAGGGCTTATGCCCGAAACGTCGATTCTCCTGTTCCCTGGATGCTGCCTGACCTGCTGCGCTTTTCCAGCAACACATTTCCAGCTCTGATCTCCAGCATCTGCAGACCTCACTTTCTCCTCATACATTAGCGGGCCAAGCAGCAGTTGTGACTAAGATATTAGGTTTTTGAATTTAGCCAATTTAAACTAGGCACTATGACTTTATGGCTTAGATACCAAAATCATATTAAATAGAGATCTGATGGATTGATGGACCAATCCTATTGTAAAAAATATTGATATGTCACCATGAGTATAAAAAGGGGCAGCTGGACAAAGACCCAGAGCTAACTGCTATCCACCAGAACTAACAGCCCTTAGCTCTTGAGAGAGAAATTGGCTCTCACATTTATCTACGTATTAGAAAAACCACCATCTAAATAATAACAGTACCAATGATGAAAACTTGGAAGAAAAGGCATTCCTGACGGAAGTATTGAAGGAGGCATTCCTGACAGAAGAATCAACGAGAGAAGCACAGAACATTCCGGAAGTCACATACTTTCGAGGCACTAAATTCTACTTTTTTGTATATAGGTGGGACTGGTATTTATTGGAGCAACATACTATCAGAATCTAGTTTTATTTGGTTAAACAATCACACAACACCAGGTCCAACAGGTTTCACTTCAAGTGAAATTAACATGGTCATTCTAACAGATGAGAGACTTAACAAACAATCAAGGTACTTTTCAATGCATAATTTCAGTTACATCACACTGTAAACTTTTGCTATAAATTCTGTGTCTTACAACCGTGTACTCCAAAACCACTTGATTAAGGAGCAGCGCTCCGAAAACTAGAGTTTCCAATTAAACCTGTTGGACTATAACCTGGTGTAGTGTTATTTTTAACTTTGTACACCCCAGTCCAACACCGGCATCTCCAAATCATAGTGTTATTTGGGAATAGTTAGTAGTTGAAAGAATGTATTCGGTTTGTCAATAGTTTAGTTAATCTGTTCACTGTTAGAGTTAGATAAATAAATTGTTACTTATTGATTTAAAGTGTCAGGGATTTATTTTATTTAACCTCTAAAGGTTGCTGAAAAGCCTGTTACACCCTTTTCACACTCTTTAAACAAATTATAGGGTGAGGTGCTCCTCTTTGGGTGATTCTGCTTTAGTTCTCAGATGGGGAAGTCAACCTCTGCTTTATAACACTGCCATTTGCCCCATATATGACAGACAAGGGAATACTGGTCTCTGGTATATGGACAGGCATCTGGAGGTCCTGCTGAACAGGATGCTACAGGTGCAAAACTTCCACTCCCCCCAGGGCCAACGATGGTGGCCTCAATACCACACTATGCCAATCTGGCCCAAGGTTAGCACCCAAGTTAAAGCAGTCTCAGCCATCTGAAGGAATGCATATGTTTGTAGGAAGAAGATCAATGACCTCTACTTCTCGAGAGAATGTGTCATGATCTTCCCATTGATATCTCATTCCCTGTTATTGTACGTAGTTCCCACCTGCTCTACACTTTCACTAATGTCTGCAGCATCTTCTCTCATTCACTGGTTATCCACCCCAACCTCTCATACCATTAACCCTAAAATGCCCTCTGTGCTGTGTACTCATGCCTCAGGACACCTCCCAAGCTGCACCAAAAGTAACAGTTGTACCATTTCTTCCATCTCCTGTAATACCTGTCTCACTCTTGTACCAGGAGGCAATCGGCGCCCCCATAGGGCAAAAAGAGTCAAGACAGATGGTGGGCTGCACAACTTTCAGCTCCTCACCCCTTATATTGAAAGCATCTTGACCTGATTGTTTCCAATGGGCACGCTGACCAATTCCATGCCATTGGACGAAAATTGGAGGCATTTCTTGAGATGTTGGTGTCCTGTCAGCAAAGCTTATCCCCTTGAATGGACTGAGGCCTGCTAACAATTATGGTTTTAAGTCTGCACTAAACAGCAAGGCTAAACAAGCAACATGAATGTGGAATCTCTGACTAAGGGGGCAAATTTCAAAAGACAAAGCAGCATAATGTGAGCATCCAGATAGGCGAGTGAACACTATGACAGTGAACAAGGTGTCTGGAAATGCAGCCTGGTCCAATTCATCAGCTGATGTATGTCCCTGCGTGCAGTGTCCTTGCAGCAGCAACACAATGATAGTTGTTGTTATAGCCCAAGGTGCAGCATTGAAATCCAGAAGCATCCTGTAAGTGAATCAGATGTGTCATGAGTGTATTCTTACAGGTTGGCACATATCACATGCCGGAAGGAGAAAGTGAGGACTACAGATGCTGGAGGCCAGAGTTGAAAAATGTGGTGCTGGAAAAATGTGGTGCTGCTGTGTTTTTCTAGCACCACATTTTTCAACATATCACATGCCAAAATCCATCACATGTGATTTGTGTGGCCAGTACCCAAGATGCACATCTGAGATGTTTGTGCCTGGTGTCCAACACGGAAGTCTGAAGGAAGTGTCATGAAATTAAAGATGTGTGCTGTATCTTTAAGAAAGAGTGCATGCTGTTCGAAACTGTGTGATATGACTAGTTGGCAGTCTCGGAATGTACTGGAAAATTGAAAATATGTAACATTTGGCTGTGAAATTAATAAATGAGTTGGTTGCTGGTTTGACAATAATTCACATTTAAACAATCAATTTAAATTATGTCTCAAGATACTAAAACCCAATCAAGTTTGAATTTATTGTTTTGCATACATTGAACCAATGGGGCAATCCAACATTGGGATGATCCAATGTTGGGGACATAAAAATGCAGGCATTTTGAAAATTGGACAGAGCAACTGCCATCAACACAGATTCAAAAAATTAGGAACACTCTCTATCAAAAGTAACTTTTGAGATGAAACATATTTGCAGTAAGAAAAAAGACGATGACTCAGGGAGATCTTCAGCTGGAAGAAGACAGACACCAAAGACAACAGCCACTGTGTGGTTATGAAATTAAGTTGATGTAATTTCAATAGGTGTCTTATTGGAACAGCATATTGTTATAGAGATGGAGGCAGGTAATAAACAGTTAAGAGAAAAGGGGGGCTTAGAGTTGTGAATAGTTGTTGTTTAACATTCTTTTAGAGTTAAAGAAAAAAATTGATACTTGTCATGTTGTAACAGTTTGGTGGCTTCGATCCGAGATTTGGACAGGTTTAAATAGATCCAGTCTGAGATTTAGACAGATTTTAACAGATTTGGGGTAGGAAAGATCCAAAGCAGATTTAAAGACTTGTTGATTAGTGTCCTAGATCTTTAAATAAAATGCAGGAGAGACAATTTGTTTAATTTTGGTTACTTGTGGTTGGTTAAATTAAAAGTGATGAAAATGTCTCTTAATATTGCTAGAGAGGTTCTGTGACTTAAAGATGCTTCCCAAATTTGCCAAGAAAGTTTAGAAAGACAGAGGAAGGACATACTTTAAGAATTAGCAAATAGGTTAGAATTGGGTTAAACCAGGGACAAAAGGAAAGCTGAAATTGTAATGGAGTTGCTCAAGCACTTAGGTGTTTCAGAGAAACAGAAAAGTGCAGTACAGTTAGAAAAACTTAATGCAATTGAGGAAAATAGAGTTTGAAGATAAAGGAAAGGAAAAAAGAGCCATGAGAGAGAGAAAGAGAGAAGAGAGAGAAGGAGAAGAGAGAGATAGAGAGAAAGACACAGAGAGACACACAGAGTGATGAAGAGAGAAGGTAGTGATGTATACAAATATGTTAAAATATTGCCACATTTCGATGAGAAAGATGCCAAAGCCTTCATTATTTCATTTGAAAAAGTTGCTAGGCAGATGGAGTGGTCAGAGAACATGTGCGCAATGCTAGTTCAGACTAGGCAGCTGGGCAGAGCTAGTGAGGTATTTGCACTACTGTCTGATGATTAGATTAGATTACTTACAGTGTGGAAATAGGCCCTTCGGCCCAACAAGTCCATACCGACCCTCCAAAGAGCAACCCACCCAGACCCATTCCCCTACATTTAACCCTTCACCTAACACTACGGGCAATTTAGCATGGCCAATTCACCTAACCTGCACAATTTTGGACTGTAGGAGGAAACTGGAGCACCCGGAGGAAACCCACGCAGACACGGGGAGAATGTACAACCTCCACACAGACAGTGGCCTGAGGCGGGAATTGAAGCCGGGTCTCTAGCACTGTGAGGCAGCAGTGCTAACCACTGTGCCACCGTGCCAAGAGGTCAAGAGCTTGTGCAGATGTCAAACAGACTATTTTCAGTGTTTATGAATTGGTATCAGAAACATACAGATAGCGGTGCGCAGAAACGTAAAGAAGAAACCAGGTCAAACTTATGTTGGGTTTGAACAAATTAAACATAGTAATTTTGATAGATAGCTGTGGGCCTTAAAAATAGATAAGACCTATGACGCTCTAAGAGAGATTATTCTACTGGAGTTTAAAAACTCACTTCCAGGGATAAGAATTCATGTGAATGAACAGAAAGTTCAAGAAGTGAGAAAAGCTGCAGGGATGGCAAATGAACATGCATTGGTGGATAAGGCAAAATTTAGCTTCCAGCAAGAATTTCATTCTAAGAGGGACAGAAATTGGGAGAAGGTGTATCATTCACTACAACACAAAGAGTAGAACACATTGGTAATAGTTTACCACACGTGAAAAAAGAAGCCCAAGAGGGCAAAAAGAAGTTAAAAGGCCTCAGGTGTTTTCACTGTAATGGAGTGGAACACAGAAAATTACAATGCCAATGGTTTAAGAAAGGCACTGGGAAAAGGTGTTTTCACTGCCAGAAGATGGGATATGTAAAGTCACACTGCTGGTCTTTGAAGAAAGGCACTGTGTTAAAAGATGTGGTAGAAGAAGCTAAGTCAGTGACATTAGTGAAAATAGTGAAGGAAACCCCAAGAAAAGTCGAAGAGCTGCAGGAGGGTGCACAGCCCAAGCAGGGGATGGGTATTGAGTTAGTGCCCAATCTCTATAAAGACTTTGCCACTGTGAGTAAAGTTTATTCAGAAAAAAACAGGGGGAGAAGGGAAAGAAGTTATAATTTTGAGAGATAAGTGATCTAATCAGTCCCTAGTTGTAAGAGATGAACATATTTGCACTCTTTCTGACATGTTACCCGAGAGAGTGGTAATTTGTGGAATACATGGACAGTAAATTTAGCATTACCCTATGTAAGATCAGGTTGGACTGCCAAATCAAGACTGGGGAACTAATAGTGGGAGTGATTGACAGTGTCAGTTCCAGGAAGACAGTTTATTATAGGGAAAGGTTTAGCAGGATCCAAGGTGAGAGTGACACCCCTTGTTGTGAGAAACCAGGGAACTGAGGAGTTAAAAGAAAAATACCCTGGAATTTTTCACAGCTGTGTTGTAACAAGACTCCACTATCATAAGTCACAGCATGAAGAAAAAACTAAAGAGAAAGATGAAGGAGTTGAGGTTCAGTTAGTGGACACCCTGCTTGATGTAATGGTGCAGGAAAATCCTGAACAGGAAGAAGCGTTTAGTCCAGAAAGGCTCATGTATGTACAAGAGCAAGACGAGACAATAAAAGATATATATATATAATATATATATGCATATTCAGAAAAGAAATCAGAATGTATTCCTGAAGGTTATCATCTTAAAGATATCTTAAGACAAAAATGGAGACTATGGAGGTTAGTGCAGAGGAGAAATGGGCAGAAGTGCACCAGATTGTCAGAAGCATACCGACAGGAAGAGTTACAGGTAGCACACGAATTACCAGTACAAGCTCACCTAGGTGTGAGGAAGACTCAACTAAGGCACAAAAGCACTTCTATTGGCCTGGACTGTATAAGGATGTGGTTAAATTTTTCCATACATGTCATACATGCCAAATGGTAGGTAAACCACAAGCAGTAATAAAACCAGCACCTTTGTTACCAATTCCCACATTTGAAGAACCTTTCACGTGGGTTATGATTCATTGTGCTGGTCCCCTCCCAAAAACTAAAAGTGGGAACCAGTACTTGCTAACCATCATGATGTGTCTACCAGATTTCTGGAACCAATTCCATTATGGAGTATTAAGGCAAAAAGGGTGGTGGAGGAGTTTGTAGCTTTTTTTACATGGTATGGGCTACCCAGAGAGATTCAGTCAGACCAAGGGTCTAATTTCACTGCTAGGCTGTTTAAGGAAGTCATGGATAGCTTAGGCATACAGTACTTTAAATCAAACACCATCCTGAATCGCAGGGAGTTTTGGAAAGGTGGCATCAGACCCTTAAAACCATGTTAAGAGCATACCGTCAGGATTACCAAACGATTGGGATAAAGGTATCTTATTCATATAGTTTGCCATTAGAGATGCCCCAATGAATCTACTCAGTTTACTCCCTTTGAGGTAATATTTGGACATGAAGTAGAGTCATAGAGTCATAGAGATGTACAGCACGGAAACAGACTCTTCGGTCCAACCCATCCATGCCGACTAGATATCCCAACCCAATCTAGTCCCACCTGCCAGCACCCGGCCCATATCCCTCCAAACCCTTCCTATTCATATGCCCATCCAAATGCCTCTTTCAATGTTGCAATTGTACAAGCCTCCATCACTTCCTCTAGCAGCTCATTCCATACATTTACTACCTTCTGCGTGAAAAAGTTGCCCCATAGGTCTCTTTTATATCTTTACCCTCTCACCCTAAACATATGCCCTCTAGTTCTGGACTCCCCGACCCCTGGGAAAAGACTTTGTCTATTTACCCTATCCATGCTCATCATAATTTTGTAAACCTCTATAAGGTCAACCCTCAGCCTCCGATGCTCCAGGAAAAACAGCTCCAGCCTGTTCAGCCTCTCCCTATAGCTCACATCCTCCAACCTTGGCAACATCCTTGTAAATCTTTTCTGAACCCTTTCAAGTTTCACAACATCTTTCCGATAGGAAATAGATCAGAAGTTCACGCAATATTCCAACTGTAAGAGGGTCTTTGAAATTAAAGAAAAATTGACAGGACCAGTCAGGGATCTCATACTTGGATTAAGTATCTGAGGTGAGGGAGAGATTAAATTGGGTAGGTGAGTTAGCTAAACAGCATCTGAAAAGGGAACAGCATAGAATGAAGCAGGTGGCAAATAAAAATTCTAACATTCAAAATTTTTCATGTGGGGATGATTAATTAGTCGTAGGAGATCCCTTCAAAGCCAGGTTTAGTGGTCCCCATCAAATTGAGAAAAAACATAAGTCAGGTAAACCATCTGGTAAAGATGCTGGATAGAAAAAAAACGTTATCGGATATGAGAATATGTTGAAACGTTACTATAATAGAGACAGGGAAACAGATGTTCAAATCCAGATGTCATGGAGTTTGATGTACCTCAA
Source organism: Chiloscyllium plagiosum (assembly GCF_004010195.1). Taxonomy (NCBI): domain Eukaryota; kingdom Metazoa; phylum Chordata; class Chondrichthyes; order Orectolobiformes; family Hemiscylliidae; genus Chiloscyllium; species Chiloscyllium plagiosum. Next base: position 19,218,180 of record NC_057748.1, on the reverse strand, counting down.
AATATGTTAAACAATGAGGAAGTCCTTGAGGAGTGGGATAGGTTGGTGAACTATCTGTCTCAAGAGCAAAGAACCCAGTTGAAAGGTTTGTTGCAGCAGTATGAGGACATATGCAGATATAAGATGGGGAGGACTAATATTATTATGTATAAGGTGGAAGTAGGGATTATTGTTCTGATAAAACAACACCACTACAGACTTAATCCTCTCAAAGCTACACAGGTCCAGAAGGAAGAGGATGCAAAGCTCAACGAAGATACCATTGAACCGAGTCAGAGTGGATGAAATTCACCGATCATGTTAGTTCCCAAACTTGATGGGATTTAATGATTTTGTGTAAACTATTGGAAGGTCAATGCCATAACAAAATCAGACTCATACCCAATACCAAGATTGGAGGACTGTATAGAGAAAGTAGAACAAGCCACTTATATCATAAATTTGGACTTACTGTGTGGCTATTGGCAGGTATCTTTAATCAGAGAAAGTGAAAGAAGTTTCTGCAATTATAACCCCAAATGGGCTATAATCAATTCAAAGTGATGTCTTTTGGAATGAAGAACACACCAGCCACATTCCAAAGACTCGTGAACTGAGTTGTGTCTGGATTAACAAATTGTGCAGTTTGTCTGGATGATGTGGTGATCTTTAGCGTGTTATGTAAAGATCACATGGTACAATTGGCAGAGCTCTTTGAACAATTACGAGAAGCAAAACTGGTGATAAACTTAAAAGAAACAGAATTCGCAAAGGCAGCGGTGATGTTCTTGGGACATAACATTAGTCATGGAAGACTGACCCCAAGGAATGCAAAGACGATGGCCATCGAGGAATTTTCATGACCATCCTCAAAGAAAGAGGTGCTTCAATTTTTGGGACTAAGTGAATTCCACCGGAGGTTTATTCCAACCTTCAGCAGTCTTGAGGCACTGCTAACAGATTTACTGAAGAACATGAAAGTTTGGTGGACAAAAAAATGCCAGGCAGCATTTGAGAATTTAAAAACAGTATTAACAACAGCACCAGTTTTAGCTATACCAAATGTTTTGAAACCCTTCAAAATTGCAATCAATGCTCTTGATATAGGAGTTGGAGCTATACTGTTACAGGAAGATGATGATGGAATTGAACGGCTAATTGTCTACTTTTCAAAGAGACTCAACACACACAGTGAAAACGCTCTACCATCAAAAAAGAATTATTGAGTTTGGTACTGGCCTTACAACAATGTGTTGGAGATAGATGTGCTCACAGATTACATTCTCTTATATTCTTAGAATGATTTAAAGACAAAAATGAGACTATTTCGCTGGAGTCTTATGTTACAGATTTTTAATTTACAAATTATGTAAATGTGATAGTGATGAATGTTGTATAAATGTAATAGCAAATGCATTATCACGGATTTAAAGGAAAAGCATGACAAGATTAGACAGATTCCAATGTTACATGTGTGCAGAAATTAATCTGAACTTAGATTAATGACCTATGAATTTCATTATAATGAGGTTAAGAATTAGGAAAAAAATGAAGCCATCTTTTCATTATGATGGTTCATTTTTTCTTGAGGTGGAGGAAGTGTTATGAAGTTGAAGACATGTACTGTACCTTTAAGAGGCAGTAGAATGCTGTTTGGAACTGAGAGCTTACAAGCACCGGTGTGGTATGACGAGATGGCAGTCTCAGAGTCAACTGGAAAATTGGCAATTTGTAACATTTGGCTGTGAATTGAATAAATGAGTTGGTTGCTGGTTTGACAACAATTCACATTTAAACAATCAATTTAAATTATGTCCCAGGATACTAAAACCCAATCGAGTTTGAATTTATTGTTTTGCATACATTGAACCAATGGGGCAATCCAACATTGGGATGATCCAATGTTGGGGACATAAAAATGCAGGCATTTAGAAAATAGGACAGAGCAACTGCCATCAACACAGATCCAATAAATTAGGAAACACTCTATCAAAAGTAACTTTTGAGATGAAACATATTCGCAGTAAAAAGAAAGACGACGACTCAGGGAGATCTTCAACTGGAAAACGACAAACGCCAAAGACAACAGCCACTGTGTGGTTTTGAAATTAAGTTGATGTAATTTCAATAAGTATCTTATTGGAACAGCATATTGTTAGAGTTGAAGGCAGGTAATAAGCAGTTAAGAGAAATGGGGAATTTAGAGTTGTGGATAGTTATTGTTTAATGTTCACTTTTAGAGTTAAAGAATAAACTAATATTATTTTCTTTAAGTAGTGAAATTTGGGAGTTCTCCCTCACTCATATTTTAAGAGATTACAAGGCGAGGTGAGCTTTTCTGGGTGTTTAGTTTAATTGACAGAGAGGTTCACTGCCGTATCGTAACAATATTATTTTCTTTAAATAGTGAAACTTGGGAGTTCTCTGTTACTCATATTTCAATAGATTACGAGGTGAGGTGAAGTGAGCTTTTCCGGGTTTGGTTTAATTAACAGAAGAGTTCATTGCCATGTCATAACACAAGTAGCAAACTAAATTCACCAGCTACCATTTTTATTTCCACATCAAGTCTTCTTGACGGCTCGCTTGTTTGGTGAGGTTGGTAAGATAGGAATAATATTAAAACTCTGTTATCTCACTTTTTAGATTAGAATCAATCTAAACATCAGGTCATGGACAGAGAACACAGGGGGCTAACACCTTCAACATAATGTCTAGCTATCACCATTGTTAACAGCTAACCCGAGAATGCAACTTTAAAAAAAGGGTTTTTTGATTTACACATGAAAGAAGTGAAACTATCATTGTATTCTAATAGATGAAAGGCTTAACAGACAGTCAATTCTTCAATGTATAATTTCAGTTTTATCACACTGCAAATTTTTGCTATAAATTCTGTGTTACGATCGAGGCCTCCACAATCACCTGATGAAGGAGCGTCGCTCCGAAAGCTAGTGTGCTTCCAATTAAACCTGTTGGACTATAACCTGGTGTTGTATGATTTTTAACATTATTGAGATGAATTGGGTCATCAACATGGCATTTAAGAATCCCAAATTCATTTAAATTGGAAACTCACCACACCACTTGTCAAAGCATAAAAGATGGCATGAGATCTTCCCAATGTTGACATGAGCATGCTGGAAATCTTGGCTGACTCTGCACAAACCTTGTCACACCACATGTCAATTCAACCCCCATAAGATTCTGCCCATGGTCACCATTACCAAACCTAGCTTTCAAATCAACATTTCATTACTTAATTTAAATTCCAATATTTGCCATGGTGTGATTTGAACCTGGGACCCCAGAGCATTAGCCTGAGACTCATGATTACTAGTCTAGTTTTCCCTCAAACATTATGTGAATCCCTTGAATACCACTCTGTGAAGACTCCTTAGCTGTGTTTGTCCCTAAAGCAGCATCACTCACTATTGCGTTTGTAAATTCAAGGGTGCCTGAAGTCTGTCTCTTAAACACTTCCTGATCATTTGTCTTTAAATGTTCATGCGTTCATCCCCAAGCAGCATCCACCAAACAGAGGCATACAGAGTGCGGGAATGAACCTAAACCACCTGTCAATCACAAAATTTAGCGTCTCAAGGATTAACAGCTGCCACTAAACCCTTGCACTTTCAGAAACCCCATTATTCAGAGCTACAGCTGATAATTCAATCAGCTCAGTTAAACTCAGCTGTCATTCCAACAGGCACCCAATTGTTGTTCCAAAACTATCAGATTAACCATTTGCTCTGGTGGCACAGTGGTCGTGTCCCTATATCTAGGCTAGAAAGTTTAGTTTCATGTACCACTTGCTACAGATGTGCTTTCTAACAGGTTAACTTAAAAGTTGTGTCGCCTGCTGTTTACCAGAAGATTTGTACAGTACTCTTTACTTAACAACTCCCTGTAAAATCCAACACTCAGTTTGTGCCTACTCACTTCTTCAAGAAAATGTACCACCTGCCTCTCAACATCATGTTTGAACTTTTAAAGGCAAGAATTGGGAGGTAAAACTTGTTTCCAATTACTGGGAACAAGGTGATGTAACAATCTCTTTATTAGACTCAAAATGCTGCAACTACATAAGGTGTATTTCCTACAATTCTCCTTGTGGCTGACAGACATTGTCACACAGCATCTGACTGAAGTACAGCAGTAATTGTAGCACCATGGATGTACCTCAGATCATGATTTATGATTAATAACAGTATAAAGGTTATCAATTTAGTGGTTCCAATCATTAATTTTTTGTATAGTCAAAAGATCAGCAATTTATTTAACTGAACACCTTGAAAATGTTTTAGTTTGTTGCATTGCTTCAAAATATTTTTCTTCTGCCTGTCACTTTTGAGGAGGTTGCCAGTCACCGTACAGCCCATCGAAATTGCCTGCACGTGGAGTCTTCTGACATGGGGAGATTGTTATACTGTGGTTTCTCTCTGACCAGGGAATTCTCCTGTTTGCCACATTCATTTTTGCATAAATTTGGCCACTTCACAAATACATCTTCCACAACCATCAAGTTCTGGAATGGGTCTAGAACCTAGAGCTTCTGGCTTCAAAGGGGGGTCAGTATCCACTCACCATAAAACCTCCACTCAAAATAGTCTTCACAGTATCATCTAGGTGTTAAGAGGTTGTGCCTCTATCTTGTGGATTAGGAGAAAGTGAGGACTGTAGATGCTGGAGATCCGAGTCGAAGAGTGAGGTGCTGGGAAAGCAGAATTGGTCAGACAGCATCTGAGCAGCAGGAGAGTTGACGGTTCAGGCATAATGAAGGGCTTATGACTGAAATATCGATTCTCCTGCTCCTCAAATGCTGCCTGATCAGTTGTGCTTTCCCAACACCACCATCTTGTGGATTAGCCATTCACTCAGTGGTGAGTTGGCACACTACTCAGGTGATGTTTTCCTCGGTGCTCCTGGAGTCATGGAAGTCATGCTTGATTAGGCTAACGTTGTGTCACTTGTTAATGACTCTCGAATTTTCATTGCTTTTGAGTGAATCTGTAGATGTCTTGCTGGTGTGATGTTGTTGGTATTGTTCATGTTTTCTGCTCTTTAGACTAAGATGCAATACAAGTTGAATACAAACTGTCTTTTTCATTAACGTACGTGTTCCAGTCTCAGTGACAGGACTTTGGAAGTTCGGAGCAGGACTTGTTCATTCAGCATTTTGGGGCCATTCCCCTCCCCCACTGCAATAAGATCACGTCTGATCTATCGTGGTCTCTCCAACACTTTCTTATCTCACTGCCATAAATCCTAACTCCCTTGTCAAAAATCTAATTCAACCTTAAGTAAATTCAATGATTCAGCCTTTACTGGGAAAGCAAATTCCACAGACCAATAATGAGAGAAAAGAATATTCTTTTCTTCTCAGTATTAAAAGGGTGATCTTTTAAGTTTAGTTCCAGTCACCTGCATGAGAGGAAACATTCTGCTGACATCCACCCTATCTATTCTCCTCATATGTTTCAACTAGATCGCTTCTTCCTCTAAACCCCAATGGATATATGTTCAATACATCCGACCTTTCTTGCACCAGGGGTGACTTTAGGGTCCCAGAATCACTCAAGACTTTTGCTACGTTCCAGGTTTTCATGACTGGACCCTATATGCCGACAGCTTATGCTTTCAATGCTTCAAGTTCGATAAATGCTCGTTGAAGTGTTGTGATCCCCTCATCAATGCATCAATGAGTCATTATCTTATTTCCTCCTGATCACTCAGACAATGTCATGGTCAGAGTGCTGCACTAGTAGAGTGACCTTGGCACAATCCGAGCTGTGACCCCACTCCCAACCCAAACGCAGCGGTGACACCCTATCCCAAGCACAATGATCCCACCACCAATTCGAGCATAACAACTCCAGCCACCAATGGCCCCACCAACATGGGAAATGCAATCCACTCCCAATCCGGACACAGGCATATTGTCTGTCCCGCATCCCCAATGCGAGCACAGCGACCACAAACCCCTCAAACACAGGCATAGCAGTCCCAGCCCAACCTGAACCCAGACAGACAGTGGCCCCACCTCTCAAACCAAGCAGAGCAGTACCACCCAGATGTGAGTATAGCAACCACATCCCCAACCTGAGCACAATTTGCCCCCAGTGGATCCCAGTTCAGGCAATATATTCTGAGGAAGTCTCTTGCTTGACAGAATTGTCTTATACCTTCTTCCATTAAACAGCCCTGCAGATGATCAGAGATACAAGTAGGCATATTTTTTGGTCCTCCACTGTCTCTCAGCATTTTGGGTCTTCTGTCTGCAGATGTCTCACCATAAACCTGTGTCTTACTGGAGATCTTGGTGAATAGTGTTGATGTTGATACTAGGTCACTCAGAAGTTTGCAAATTCTCAGAAAGTGAATGGAGTTCAATTGTCGTGGAATCCTCTTTCAGGAATCCTGTATTGGATGATCATAATGAACGGCCTAGCATGCTCAAAGGGACAAATGGAGTACTCCCATTTTCTATGTTTCTTTGAATTCACATTCCTACAAGGATTACTGTAGCTCTCAAATCTTTCACCTTTCAAATAAAAGATAGCTTCAAATAGAAGCCTGTGACTATGAAACATCCTTGACTGTGTGAAGATAAATCACAAATCAGCTCTTGCACTCTGCTATACTCTAGGTGGTAACAGCAGCCATCCTTCTTTTTGCTTTGCATTTGGGTATTTGTGGCATTCATTGGATTTACACATCATTCTTTCAATGTTTTTATAGACATCTATTCAGCACACCACTCCATTCCCATCGGGCATTCATGTAACATCAGGAAAAGCTCTTCTTGATGTTGCTTTGGGTGTGCATTAAGGTTTGTGCATGTGATTTTGGATCTGGTTGCAGAATACTATCCTGCATGGACTTGTACTGCTGTACTGCTGGCTTGTATCAAGACATCCCTCTATCACTTGGTGTTATGAAGGTGTAGGAATGTACTGTACCTTTAAGACAGAGAGGAAGCAAGCAAGGACACACCTACACCTTCATATCACTTGGTGAGAAAACATCTGTAACTCTTCAGACTGAATCTTACTTTTTTTTTCACTACATCAGACAGAGTTCTACAATTTTTTAGGAGGGTTTTTTGCTGCAAGGCCTAGCAAGTTTACTCATTGTATCTCACAAAACGCACCTCATTAATTACCCACCATGCCCCTGTTGCATCACTTATGTCCAATTTCTGACTCATCTTATCTCACATAGTCCCCAGAACAACTTCCCTCTCATCAGATATTCTGCAACATGGCAAACAGGGAGAAGCTGGTGTCCTATTTTGCAGACAATGTCGTAGAGTGCCTGACGGATAAGCTGATGCTAATACAGGATATTTTCCTCTCCAGAACTAGCAGTGGAGACGACAACACCAGACCAGGCCAACCCTGTCTAAGATTCCCACCCAGGTAAAAGCAGTCTCAGCCATCTGGAGAAATGCCCAACACAGTAGGAAGAAGGTCAATGTCCTCTGCCAAACCCAGCATATAACCAGATATGTGCCACTACGTTCCTTCTGTTACCTCTCACTCTGTCTCTGCTACTGTACTCACCTTCCACCAAGGCTCATGATTGACTGCTCTCATTATTGCCTGCAACATCATTTCCTCTCATTCTGACCCACAAACATCAACACAACTAACCCCATTATGCTCTCCATGCTTCCTACACACTCGCTCAGGGTATCGCCCTGCTTCCTCAACAGTAATAACTGTCACACTTGCTTTCATCTCCCGTAATCCCCATCACTTTTTCATTCCAGGAGGAAAGCAGCCAAGAATTCTTTCTATGTTGGAATATCTGGTCTCAACCAAGGTTAGAGACCTGGACCCACATTTTAACAGTAATCCTTCTTACCCCATGGATGCTCTCATTTGTTTTATGGAAACAGTTGCCTGTGGAACGACCAGCTTATACCTGTTGCAAGATGGCAGACTGTTCTCCTTGCACACAACTTCTTTGCAGTTATTAAAACTCCTCTGAAGTGACCCTAACCATTGGCACATAACATCGCCTTTCATCAGCAATTGTAAGTTTGCTGTTATGTTCTGACATGAGGTTTAAAAAAAACTTGTTACGTTCCAAGAAGGAACCTTGAGGCCAAAGTGTTACAGCAGCAGGAGCTTTACTATGGAGACATTTACTCTACAGGCAGCAAAGTTAAGACTGATCTGTTTCTGCCCAAAATGGCCAATAATATAATCATTACATAATGTGATTGGACTTTTAAGGGGACAAACACCATATTTACATAAATTCACAACAACTCCTATACTGGATCAAATAAAAGAAACCGCTCAACTTAGACTTATCTCTGAGTTTGGGAAGCATGGTTGCATAGTGGTTAGCACTGATGCCTCTCAGTGCCAGGAACCCGGGTTCCTATTCCAGCCTTGGATGACACTGTGTGTGGAGTTTGCATGCTCTCCCTGTGTCTGTGTGTTTCCTCTGGGTGCTCTGTGTTTTCTCCATCAGATTGGATTGGAGTTAGATGGATTGGCCATGCTAAAGGTTGCCCCATAGTGTCTAGGAATATGCAGATCAAGTGGATCAGCCATGGTAAAACCCCATGCAGGGTTACAGGAATGGGGTGGTGAGTCGAATACTGTTCAGAAGTTTGGTGCAGAACTCAATGGGCCCAATGACATCTTGCTGCACTCTTATGATTGTATGATTTTCCAGCTCTAAAGGAGCTGTGATTTTCTCAGGACTCAGCTTGATTTTGTTAGGTGCATACACTTTCCTGAAGAACTGATTACTTCATGCTCTTGTGTGCATTTCACTTGATCATAGCTTTCCTGGTTCTCTCAATGGCCTCATGCATTTGTTAGCCATGATCTTTTCCAACTACATTATATATGTCTGGGTTTTTTTTTCTGTGACCTCATGTAGTTACAGAATCATACAGCATTGAAACACACCCTTTGGTCCAACTAGTCCATGCCGAACATAATCCCAAACTGAACTCGTTCAATCTGTCTGCTCCAGGCCCACATCCATCCAAACCTTTCCTATTCATGTACTTACTTAAGTGTCTTTTAAAGGTGGTAACAATGCCCACATTCACTACTTCCTCAGGAAAGTTCAGTCCATATGCAAACCACCCTCAGTAAGAAATTTGCCCCTCATGTCTTTTTTAAAATCTCTCTCTCTTCTCACCTGAGAAATATGCCCCCTAGTCTTGAAATTCTCCATCCTAGGGAAAAGACAACTCCCATTAACCACCTCGTGATTTTATAAACCTCAATTATGTCACCTCTCAATCTCTAGGCTCCAGTGAAATAAGTTCCAGTCTATTAGCCTTTCTCTATAACTCAAACCTTTCATACCTGGCAACATCCTGGTAAGTCTCTTCTGAATCTTTCCTAGCTTAACAACAGTCTTCCTGTAACAGGGCAATCAGAACTAGACACAGGCCTCACCAATGTCCTGTACATCCTCAACATGACTTTCCAACTCCTATACTCAAAGATCTGAGCAATGAAAGCAAGTGTGCTAAATGCCTTTTTAACCACCTTTTCTATATGTGGTCTAAACTTCAAAGAATTATGTACCGGAACCCCTATGGTGTCCCGAGTTTCTGCATATCTTTCTTTATACCTGCTGTGCATTTTTTTTAAAATTGATGTTTCAGAACATTAACCTTGATGCCTTTCCCTTGTCTGAACAGACAGCTTGCCATTTGATTGGTCAGTCTATCCAATTGTGATGTCATGTGCTCCAGCAGTCTCAAGCCTGCAATAATGTCAATTTGTTCTTTCCAATCAAATCTCTTTACACTTCAGGGTGCACAGATCCCTAGATGAGCTGTCATTTCAGCTGTTCAATTTGTTGCCTTGAATTTACATCTTTTTGCTTTGAATATATAATCTCATTATGAAATTATCAGCAGGCTCACCTGGTTTCAGCCTGAGTTTTGAAATTCATATTCATGGATTCAATTAATTGGCTTAGCTAGTGATGTGTGCTGAGTTTTTTAAAGATAGCAGGACCATTGCTGAATCACCACACTCTCAACATCTTAGAGTTTACCAAATGACCAGAAACTGAACTGGATCAGCCATGTAAAAACTATGGCTACAAAAGCAAGTCAGAGGCTAGGAATCCTGCAGCAAATAATTCACATTCTATCTCCCCATAGTTAAAAATCACACAACACCAGGTTATAGTCCAACTGTTGGGCTATAACCTGGTGTTGTGTGATTTTTAACTTTGTCCACCCCAATACAACACCAGCTCTTCCACATCTTGTCTCCCCCATATGTTGTCTTCCACAAGGCACAAATAAGGAGTGTGATGGAATACTCTTCACTTGCATGGATGAATGCAGCTCCAATAACACTCAAAGCTTGACACCATCCACAACAAAGCAGCACACTTGACTGTCACCCTTTCCACCTTCAACACACACTATTTTCACCACCGACACAGTGGCAGCACTGTATATCATCTGTAAGATGCACACCAGCAACTCACCAAGGCCCTTTCAACAGCACCTTCCAAACTCATAACTGCTACCACCTAGAGGACAAGGGCAGATATGTGGGAGTACCACCACCTGCAGGTTCTCCTCCACGCTACTCACCATCCTAATTTGGAACTTTAATCACCATTTCAAAGTTTTAGCTGAATCAAAATTCTGGAACTCAAGGCCTAGCAGCACTGTGTGTCTACCTATACATGAACTGGGCAATTCAAGGCAGCAGCCCATCACCACTTTCTCAAAAACTTTAAGAATAGGCAAAAAATGGTTATATAGCCAAGGATGCCCACGTCCCATGAACAAATAAAAAAACTTCACTTATCTCTCAGTTAGTAAACACATTTAACCCTTTAATCTCCTGTCAAAGAGATGTAGCTAATTCTTTTCCTCTTCACTGGCCCCTAATGAGCATCACTGCAAATTGCCTAAACTTTTTAAGTGCCTCCACAATATTATCAGCGTTCCAAACCATTATGGGCTAGAATTGTGCATTCATTACTGAGGTGGTGGCCATTTTCTTTTCCGTCTGCCTCTTGTTTGGATTAAATTTTCCCATCCAATTTCAGAGATAAATTTGCTTAAAATGTTTGGGTTTTTCACAATTCCCTCTAACAATATCTATAGATTTCCAAAACCTAAAAAAAACACATTTCAAAATGCTAGCATTTCATTCAGTGTATTTCCTATGGTTCTCATTGTTGCTCATCAACAATTGCAGTGTAGCAGTAAATGTGGCACTTTGGATTTTAATAGTTACTGGTTCTTAATGATTAATATATAAAATAACACAAGTAACTGCCATCAAGAATCCATCTCTATCACCTAGATGCCACAAAACCTCTTTCCTGGTGGAATTGCTATGTTTTGCCAGAGGTAGATCTAGATGCTATCTCCATCTTTACATCTCAGGTAGGAGCCAAAATGAGCTGGCCCCAGAATGGCCTGCTGAAGAGCCTACCTCAGCCTCCATTTTATCAACAGTTCCAACCATCCTTTTTGCATGTTAACAACAGTTCTGAGCCTTAGTTACCAGCACTTTAAAAAATCAGGAATGAATCTCCTGGACCTCAATACATGCACAAACATTGACACTGTTTCTCCCTGCCTCTTTCTAACCAATCCTTTTTTGACATTCCTCAAAACTAATTTTGAATACCGACAAATCTTCTAGTTTACCTTACAAGATAGTTTCTGGCCATGTACACCACCACCATGACTGTCCCCACCTCTTGCTTGACAGATTTGTGGAGGATTTTGAAAGTCAGCCTGCCTGGGTGTGTGTATCCTGCAAGGTCTCACTGTGGCCTTTTGTTATAGGCAGGTGGCAGTCTGCTTGTAAAATGCCCACTGGCTGTGATAGGGGAGTGACTTGCACCTCGGCTGCTGATGGCCATTTTGTTTTGCCATTGCACCTTCATTGATACAACTCTGGTACCACAAACTTCAGTCCAAGAGTCTCTTACACATTACTAGATTCAGCTTTAGTTTTTAAAAAGTTGAAAGCCTAAAACATTAAAAGGTAAAGTATTGAAGTAAGCTATTTTACACTTCTACAGAGCAGTTCTTTTTGAGAAAAGCTCTCCTTAAATTTTCAAAGCTCCAGCCTCTTCCATTTCAAAAGTAGTCACTTTACTCAACCATTCCATCAGCATTACTTTTAATGAATTGATCTCAGTAAAATCTTCATTTATTATGTTCCTCTTGTTTCCTACATGCAGGCCCTTCCTTCACTCTTTCAAGTCTGTTACCTGAATGCGTCTACTACAAACTTGGCTTTCGTTCTCCATCACTAGATATAACCTGGACTCCACCAACTGCAATAGAATGTCAAAGAGGAAATAGTGCATTTTTTATAGCCCGCTTCACCACCACAGGTTGATCCAAATGAAGTCCTTTTCAAAATGCAATCACTATGGAATATAAGAACCCCAACAACCAAATTACAGACAACAATGAACATTCCAAACCCACAGCCTCAGCACCTCAATGGTTAAAGGAAGCAAATATACATGGGAAGTTCCCTTCCAAACCACTCACCATCCTGATTTGGAAATATATCACTATTTCTCCTGTGTCATTGGGTCAAAATCCTAGATATCCTTCCCAAACGGCACTGTTGGTCTATGTAGGCCACAGCAGAAAAGAAGGGAGCTCATCATTTCTTGGGGCAAATAGGGATAGGCAGTAAATGTTGATCTAATCAGCAATGCCTACATCAGATGAACCAAACACATTTTTGACAAAGACTAGGACAAGAACAAAGAACAAAGAATAAAGAAAATTTACAGCCCAGGAACAGGTCCTTCGGCCCTCCAAGCCTGAGCCGATCCAAATCCACTATCTAAACCTATCGCCCAATTCCTAAGCATCTGTATCCCTCTGCTTCCCACCCACTCATGCATCTGTCCAAACACACCTTAAATGAATCGACTGTGCCTGCCTCTACCACCTCTGCTGGCAATGCGTTCCAGGTACCTATCACCTCTGTGTAAAGTACTTGCCACATATATCCCCCTTAAACTTTTCACCTCTCACATTGAATGCGTGACCTCTCCTTATTGAATCCCTCACCCTTGGAAAAAGCTTATTTCTATCTACCCTGTCTATACCCTTCATGATTTTGTAGACCTCAATCAGGTCCTCCCTCAATTTCCTTTTTTCTAATGAAAACAATCCTAACCTATTCAACCTCTCTTAATAGCTAGCACCTTCCATACCAAGCAACATCCTCGTAAACCTTCTCTGCACCCTCTCCAAAGCATCCACATCCTTTTGGTAATGTGGTGACCAGAGCTGTACACAGTATTCTAAATGCGGCCAAACCAAAGTCTTGTACAATTTTAACATGATCTGCCAGCTCTTATACTCAATACCCCATCCAATGAAGGCAAGCATATCATATGCCTTTTTGACCACTCTATCCACCTGTGCAGCCACCTTCAGGGTACATTGGAACTGAACTTCCAGGTCTCTCAGCTCATCAACTTTTCCCAAGGCTCTTCCATTACAGTATAGTTCGCTCTAGAATTAGACTTCCCAAAATGCATCACCTCACATTTGCCTGGATTGAACTCCATCTGCCACTTCTCCGTCCAACTCTCCAGTCTATCTATATTGTCCTATATTCTTTGACAGTCCCCTATACTTTCTGCTACTCCACCAATCTTTGTGTCATCTGCAAATTTACTGATCAGACCAACAATGCCGTCTTCCAGATCATTTATGTATATTACAAACAACAGTGGCCCCAGCACTGATCCCTGTGAAACACCACTGGGCATCATTCTCCATTTCGAGAAACTCCCTTCAACTATTAGGTCTGAAGGCTGTTAGGTCTGAAGGCTGGTCTGCATCCCAGGGTACTGAAGGAGGTGGCTCTAGAAATTGTGGATGCATTGGTGATCATTTTCCAATGTTCTATAGATTCAGGATCAGTTCCTGCGGATTGGAGAGTGGCTAATGTTGTCCCACTTTTTAAGAAAGAAAACAGAGAATTATAGACCAGTTAGTCTGACCTCAGTGGTGGGAAAAATGCTGGAGTCATTTATAAAGGATGAAATTATGACACATCTGGATAGCAGTAACAGGATAGGTCAGAGTCAGCATAGATTTATGAAGGGGAAATCATGCTTGACTAATCTTCTGGAATTTTTTGAGGATGTAACTCTGAAGATGGACAAGGGAGATCCAGTGGATGTAGTATACCTGGACTTTCAGAAAGCCTTTGATAAAGTCCCACATAGGAAGTTAGTGAGCAAAATTAGGGCACATGATATTAGGGGCAAAATACCGACATGGATTGAAAATTGGTTGGCTGACAGGCAACAAAGAGTAGTGATAAACGGCTCCCTTTCAGAATGGCAGGCGGTGACCAGTGGTGTGCTGCAGGGATCAGTACTGGGACCGCAGCTTTTTACAATGTACATTAATGAATTGATGAAGGTATTAAAAGTAATATTAGCAAATTTGTTGATGACACAAAGCAGGGTGGCATGGTGAAATGTGAGGAGGATGTTAGGAGAATACAGGGTGACCTGGACAGGCTAGGTGAGTGGACGGATACATGGCAGATGCAGTTTAATGTGGATAAATGTGTGGTTATCCACTTTGGTGGAAAGAACAGGAAGGTAGATTACTACCTAAATGGAGTCAAGTTAGGTAAAGGGGCAGTACAATGAGATCTAGGTGTTCTTATACATCAGTCAATGAAAGCAAGCAAGCAAGGAGGTACAGCAGGCAGTGAAGAAAGCTTATAGCATGCTGGCCTTCATAACAAGAAAAATTGAGTATAGAAGTAAAGAGGTTCTTCTGCAGCTGTACAGGGCCCTGGTGAGACCGCGCCTGGAATATTGTGCGCAGTTTTGGTCTCCAAATTTGAGGAAAGACATTCTGGCTATTGAGGGAGTGCAGCGTAGGTTCACGAGGTCAATTCCTGGAATGGCGGGACTATCTTACGCTGAAAGATTGGATCGACTGGGCTTGTATACGCTTGCGGTTAGAAGGCTGAGAGGGGATCTGATTGAGACGTATAAGATTATTAAAGGATTGGACACTCTGGAGGCAGGGAGCATGTTTCTGCTGATGGGTGAGTCCCGAACCAGAGGCCACAGTTTAAAAATAAGGGGTAGGCCACTTAGAACAGAGTTGAGGAGAAACTTCTTCACCCAGAGAGTGCAGGGTGTATGGAATGCTCTGCCCAGAAGGCTGTGGAGGCCAAGTCTCTGGATACTTTCAAGAAAGAATTGGATAGAGCTCTTAAGGATAGTGTAATCAAAGGTTATAGGGATAATGCAGGAACAGGATACTGATTGAGGATGATCAGCCATGATCATAATGAATGGTGGTGCTAGCTCGAAGGGCAGAATGGCCTACTCCTGCACCTATTGTCTATTGTCTATGCTACTACTCTGTCTCCTGGTGCTCAACTAGTTCTTTATCCACCTAGCTAGAACACCCTGGACACCATGTGACTTCACTTTAGCCATTAGTTTACCACGGGGAACCTTACCAAATGCCTTACTAAAATCCATGTATATGACATCTACAGCCCTTCCTTCATCTATCAATTTGGTCACTTCCTCAAAGAACTCAAGTTAGTAAGGCACAATCTACCCCGCACAAAACTATGTTGCCTATCACTGATAAGCCCATTATTTTCCAAATATAAATAGATTTTATCCCTCAGTACCTTCTCCAGCAACTTTCCCACTATCGACATCAAGCTCACTGGTCTGTAGTTACCTGAATATTAGGAGAAAGTGGGGACTGCAGATGCTGAAGATCAGAGCTGAAAAATGTATTGCTGGAAAAGCGCAGCAGGTCAGGCAGCATCAAAGAAGCAGGAGAATCGACGTTTCGGGCATAAGCCCTTCTTCAGGAAGCAGGGCTTCTTGAAGAAGGGCTTATGCCTGAAACATCGATTCTCCTGCTCCTTTGATGCTGCCTGACCTGCTGCGCTTTTCCAGCAACACATTTTTCAGCATTACCTGGAATATCCCTACTTACCCTTCTTGTGCAAGGGGACAACATGAGCAGTCCTCCAGTTCTCCAGTACCTCACCTGTATTTAAGTATATCTGTCAAGGCCCCAGCTATTTCCTCTCTCGCCTCACTCAGCAACTTGGGATTGATCTCATCCAGTCCTGGGAATTTGTCCATTTTAATATCCTTTAACCTGCCCAACACATCTTCCCTCCTTATGTCAACATGATCCAGAGTAAACAAACTTCTATCTCTAATCTCAGCACTCATCACCTCCCTCCTCAATGAACACTGATACAAAGTAATCATTCAGAATCTCACCCATTCTCTCAGGTTCGACGCACAATCTTCCTTCCTTATCTTTTAGTGGAACAATCCTTTCTCTGGTTACCCTCTTGCTTCTTATATAAGAATAAAAGGCCTTGGAATTCTCCTTAATTTTGCTTGCTAAAGTTATTTCATGACCCCTTTTAGCCCGTTTGATTCCTCATTTAAGATTGGTCCTACTCTCTTAATATTCCTTCAAGGTCTGTTCTGTTCTTAGCTGCCTGGACCTTATGTACGTTTCCCTTTTCCCCTTGGCTAGTCACACTGTTTCTCCTGTCATCCACGGTTCATGAATCTTGCCTTTCCCATCCCTTGGTTTTAAAGGGACACGCCTATCCTGCACTATCTTCAACTATCTTTGAAAGCCTCCCACATATCAAATGTGGACTTTCTTTCAAAAGCTGTGTCCAGTCCACATTTCCCAGCTCCTGCCTAATTTTGGTATAATTGGCCTTGGCCCAGTTTAGTACTCGTCTCTTTTAGGACTACTCTCATCTTTGTCTACGAGTATTCTAAAACTTAGAGAATTGTGGTCACTGTTCCCAAAGAAATCCCCCACTGCAACTTCTACTACCTGGCCTAGCTCATTCCCCAACACCAGGTCCAATATGGCCCCTTCCCTTGTCAGTCAATTGACATATTGCTCTAGAAAACTTTCCTGGAAGCTTCTTACAAATTCTGTCCCATCCAGACCTCTGACACTAAGAATATCCCAAGCAATGTTAGGAAAATTAAAATCTCCCATCACCACTCTGTTTTCTCTACATCTTTCCATAATCTGTTTACCTATTTGTTCTTCTACCTCATGCTCACTGTTGGGAGGCCTGTAATACAGCCCACTAATGTAAATGCACCCTTCTTATTTCTCAGCTCCACCCATAACGCCTCACTGCTCAAGCCCTCCATAGTGCCCTCCTTTAGCACAGCCATGACATCATCTCTAACCAGCAATGCAACACTTCCCCCGCTTTTACTTCCCTCCCTGTCCTGTCTGAAGCATCTATATCCTGGAACATTTAGTTGCCAATCATGCTCTTCCTTCAACCAAGTCTGTGTGATCGCAATAATGTCATACTCTCAGGCACCAATCCCAGTTCATCTGCCTTACCCACTGTATTGCTTGCATTAAAATATATGCACTTCAGACTGCCAGTTCTTTTGCGCTTATCTACTCTCTGCCTACTCTTCCCCTTGGTAATGCTAATTTTGTGACCCCTACACTCTCCAGTTTCCACCTCATGGTCTAGTAGTCTTCTTGTCTGGTTCCCAGCCCCCTGCCACAATAATTTAAAACCTCCCCTGGTTTAGGTGTAGACCGTCCAACTTGTAATAGTCCCACCTTCCACAGAACCAGTCCCAATGTCCCACAAATCTGAAGCCCTCCCACCTACACTATCCCTCAAGACACGTGTTCATCCTGCCTATTCTTTCATTTCTACCCTGGCAAGCACGTGGCACTGGTAGCAGTCCTGAGATCACTACCTTTGAGGTTCTTCTCTTTAACCTGTCTCCTAGCTCCCTGAATTCTGTTTTCAGGACCACACATCAGTTTTTTACTTGTATCATTGGTGCCAATGTGCACCACGACAACTGGCTGTTCACCTTCCCCTTTCAGAATGCTCTGCAGCTGATCGGTGACATCCCTGACCTGAGCGCCTGGGAGGCAACACATACCATCTGGGAGTCTCGTTTTCAGCCACAGAACCACCTATCTACTCCCCTTACAATAGAATCCCCTATGACTATAGTTTTTTTCCTGCCCTTCTGAACAGCAGTGCTTGCTACGGTGCCATGATCCTGGCAACTGCTGCCCTCCCCTGGTGAGCCATCTTGGCCTTCAGTATCCAAAACAGTATCCCTATTTTGGAGGGAGATGACCGCAGGGGACACCTACACTGCCTTCCTATTCTTTCTCTGCCTTTTGGTCACCCATTCACTGTCTCCCTCAGCAATTCTAATCTGTGGTGTGACCAATTTACTAAACATGCTATCCACGACCTCCTCAGCATCGTGTGAGTCCATCCACACCTCCAGAGCCGTTGTGCGGTCTAACAAGAGCTGCAGCTGGATACACTTCTTGCAAGTGTAAGAGTCAGGGATGTCAGCCACTTCCCTGAGTTCCCACATCAGGCAAGAGGCATGTGCCTCAGGTCTGAGGTCCCCTGCCATTGTAAGCCTTGGCTTTATATTAACTAACTAAAACGAAACAATGCACTTAAATATATGAAAGAAAAGCAAGAAAAAAAAAATCTTACCTAACAAAGTCCTTTTACTTCTGGTTAGAAGAGAGTGGGTGGGAGGGAGACACTACACATGTAGTATCTCGGGCTTAGCCTCTGCCCAAATTTATACTAAGTCCTTACGTTCCCAACAACTTCCTTGTCTCCAACGTCACCTCCGCTCTGTTTCCCATTGCTCCTGGCCAGGACAAAGGCTGTGGGCTTCGAAGGTAAAAGTTTATGCTTTTCTCTTTCCTTCCTGGAACGCTCGTGTCTCCAACGTCACCTCTGCTCCGTCTCCCGCTGCTCCCGGCCAGGAAAAAGGCCGCGGTCTTCGAAGGTAACTTATACTGTTCTCTTACCTTCCCGGCAACCTCCTTGGCTCCAACTGCTCCATCTCCCACTGCTCCCAGCCATGTAAAACACTAACTTGCTGATGACAAGATCTATGTTGGTGATTTTGATTGAAGGATAAATATTGCCCAGGACATTAGAGAGCATGCCCCCATTCCTTTTTGTGTTATGGAGGTGTTCATGAATGTGATAATATGGAGATGCCGGTGTTGGACTGGAGTGGACAAAGTTAAAAATCTCACAACACCAGGTTATAGACCAGCAGTTTTATGTGGAAGCATGAGCTTTCAGAGTGCTGCTCCTTCATCAGACAGCTACCTGATGAAGAAGCAGCACTCCAAAAGTTTGGTGCTTCCACATAAACCTGCTGGTCTATAACCTGGTGTTGTGTGATTTTTAACTTTTATTTATGACATTCAGAGTCTCTGTAATCAGGTTGGAGAGGGACAGCTGGATGGATCTGAGCAACAGGGGTGGGGGAGGTAATCTCGTGTTCAAATTCCGCCATCACCTCATTCCTCCCTATCTCGGTTCTCTTCCTTCTGTTCTACAACCATCTGAGGTATCTGCATTCCTTCAATTCTGCCCTCTGCTCCACTATGATGGCTTTTCTTATCGTCCAGGTCCCAATTTCTGGAATAAATCCCACTAAACCTCAGTGCTTATCTCTACTTTTTTTGATGATCTCCTTAAAACTTGCTTCATTGATAAATACTTACTCCTGTAAAATACCTTAGGACATTAAGGTTTGTGTAAAGATTTGTAGCTTGGGTGCCATTTGCAGTTATTGTGGGTATGTTCACAGAGTTGGTTTGCAGACGTTTCATCCCCTTTCTAGGTGACATCCTCAGTGCTGGAGCCTCCTGTAAAGTGCTGTTGTACTGTGTCAGTTGGAATTTATTTGGTTTAGCTCCTGCTGCTTCCAGTTGTTCGTTATAATGGTCAGTATATTGAGTCTAAGTCAATGTGTTTATTTATGGAGTCCATGGATGAGTGCCATGCTTCTAGAAATTCTCTGACTGTCCTCTGTTTGTTTGTCCTATTATCGTTGTGTTATCCTAGTTGAATTTGTGGTCCTGGTCATCTGTGTGTAGAGCTACTAGGGACAGCTAGTCATGGCATTTAATGGCTAGTTGATGTTCATGAATGTGATGATGTGGAGATGCTGGTGTTAGACTGGGGTTTACAAAGTTAAAAATCACAGGACACCAGGTTATAGTCCAACAGGTTTAATTGGAAGCACTAGCTTTCAGAGTGCTGCTCCACCTGATTAAGGATCAGTGCTCCAAAAGCTAGTGCTTCCAATTAAACCTGTTGGACTATAACCTGGTGTCCTGTGATTTTTAATTTCATGAATGTGGATTGCTAGTTGTCTGCCTGTTTGTCCTATATTGTTTTTCGTGCAGTCCCTGCATGGAATCTTGTACACCACATTTGTCCTGCACATAATGGGTATTGGGTCTTTTGTTCTAGTGTGTTGTCTGAGCGTGGCTATTGGTTTATGTGCTGTCATGAATCCCAGCGGTCAGAGAAGTCTGGCTGTCAGTTCTGAGATTTTTTTATATAAGGTAGAGTGGCTAGTGTGCTGAGTGTGCATATCCTCAAAGCAATGTTTGTCTGCCAGGTATCTGCAGATAAAGTTGTAGGGATATCCGTTCTTGGCAAAGATTTTGTAGAGGTGTTCTTCCTGTCTTCGCAGATTAGGAGTGCTGCAGTGTGCTGTAGCCCTTTTGAACAGGAGCTAATGCACTTTCATCAATGAACACATTGTCGTAGACCCAATATACTGACCACCCCAACGAACAATTGGAATCAGTAACTGGAAGCAGCGGGAACTAAACCAAATAAATTCCAACTGACACAGTACAGCAGTGCTTTACAGGAGGCTCTACAGCATTGAGGATGTCACCTAGAAAGGGGATGAAACGTCTGCAAATCAACTTCGCACTCAGCAAACATACCCACAACAATTGCAATCTTGGGACATTTCATTCTGGGAAAAGCAGTGCGATATAAATGCAAGATGTTGCTATTTGTTCTTAATAGTAGTGGCAAAAAATAATGGTTGGTTGAAAAATGTGAACTTTCCTCACTGGTATCCATAGAATGCCTTCCTAGAGAACAGGTCTTTTGTTTACTAGAGATTCCATTTTATAGCAACTGTGATGGCAGAATTTTATGAACAGAGCTTGAAAGGACAAGCATAAAAATAACCCATCTTAATCTTGAATTGCAATTTATCCCTATTACAATGAAGACTCTGTTGAAAAGATTCATCATATTAAATGGCGTCTTTAATAATAGGGCTAGGTGGAAGTGAAAAATGAGATGGAGTGCCTCGATAAAGGTAGTTCCAGAGTTAGGAAACAGGATTAAACTTGATAATATTCATTATGTAGAAGAGATTTACAATGGGGATGGGAATAGCTGGGTTCAGGAATATTATAGGTTAAAAGAGGTCGAGATCCATGAGTTTCAGAAGGGAAGAAGTCAAAAGGAAATTTTTAAAAAGTGAGTCTCCCTCACTAAATTTTGTAAACATCTCCAAGTTTTGTAGCAGTGTCTTCAAAATGATTTACCCTGTCAGCTTCGACTGTAGCTCCCTTGTGGTTCATGACAACACATAGAAAAATAGCAGATCCATTGAAACAAAAACAAGAGGTTTTTTTTAAACCCCCAAACCAACCGTTGTTTTTCAAAAAGGGCTGCCGAGCGCTCGCGGACAGAAACCCTAACGGTCATTCCGCGAGCAGCAGCCACTCTGCAAGATGGCGCTGCAGAAACGTGCTGGATCACCGGAAAATGAGGCACCTATTCCATTGGAAGAAATCAAACCCCGCATCGTGTGTGAGTGCGGGAATCACGTTGTGTGGGGAGTGATCACTATAATGGTCCACGGATTGGCGACACAAACCTGGAGGTGTTTCACTTCTTCATCGGCAGCGACAGCAAGGGGGAATGACAAGCGAATTTGGTGGGGATTGCGGGGAGAGCTAATTGGGATTGGGGATGGGGTAACTGGTGGGGTTTGGAGGAGGACAAGGGGAGCTGCTCCTCAAGGAGCAGCATGGGGCAAGGTGCAAAAGGCACAACAACTGATCCTGCCATTCCCTTATTACTTCCAGGAAGTTATTGTTCTGAAGAAGAGCCATTGGATTCAAAACATTAACTCTGTTTCGCTCTCCACAGATGTTGCCAAACCTGCTGAGTTTCTCCAGCAATTTCTATTCTTATTTTAGCTTCCATCTCCATCTGCCAGTTTCACGCCCAGCCTCCACCTTCACCTCCACCTACTTCCCTCGTCCCTGGCCCCCTAATTAAAAAAAAGAAAATAGTTAAGATGCTGAAAGTATTAAAGAAACTCAGAACATCTGGCAGCGTCTGCAGAGAAAGAAGCAGAGTTTGAGTCTGATATGACAACTTGGGAATTTTAAATTGGAACAGAGAGAGGCCATTCAACCTATTGAGCCTATCTGCCCACTTAATATGATCATGACTGATCAAACACTTTTGCCTTTTACCCACCCCTTCTCCATAACTCTATATGTCACTGATAATCAGAAATCTGTTAATCTCAACATACTAAAAGACTGAGCCCTGACTAGTGGAGAATTCTGAAGGTTCACAACCTTCTGAGTAAATCATTTCTCCATATCTCCAATGGATCTTATTTATAAATTGTACCCCTAGTTGTAGATTAAGAAATACTCTGTACAACAGTTTCTGTTACCAAAGTGGATAACCAACCATTTAATTTCATTTGACATGTTGTTGCCATTTCACTAAACATGTCCTAATCCTCCTGAAGCCAGTTTGCATCTTCCTCACAACAAACATTCCCACCTAGCATTGTATCATCCGCACCTTTTGGAAATATGACTGATCCATGAACAGAAATTGCTGGAGAAACTCAGCAGGTCTGGCAGTATCTGTGCAGAGAAAATAGAGTCAAATGTTTCAGACCCTTCTGCATTCTGAAGAAGGGGCACTGGATCCTAAATATCAACTGTGTTTCTCTCTGTGCAGATGCCTGACAGACCAACTGAGTTTCTCCAATTATTACTGTTTTTGTTTCAGTTCTTTGTGTTTTTCCAAATACTGATCCTTGTGTTACCCCCCTAGTCACAGCCTGCCATTGTGAGATAGACTTGTTTATTCATACTCTTTTTTTTCTGTCTGCTAGCCAAGCATTTATCATTTCAGTTGGACAGGTTGTTTGTGATACAGAGTGACGCCAAAAGTACGGATTCAATTCCCACACTGACTGAGGTTACTATGAAGGCCCCATCTTCTCAATCTCACTCATCATCTGAGGCTTGGAGACCTTCAAATTAAACCCAACACCAATTGTTTCTCTCTATGACAGAGCACCCTATGGTCTTGTGGGATCATGGGTGACTTTACTTCTTTTTACCGTGCTGGTACATTACTTCCTATGCCATGTGCTTTAATCTTTCTAATCAGCCTCCTGTAAGGGACTTGAAAATCGAAGTATGCAATGTTCTTCAGCACTTTTTTTTATCAATGTTGTTAGTAACATCTTCAGAAAACTCCAATAAGTTTGTCAAACATGATATCCCATTCACAAATCCATGCTGGCTATGGCCATCACCCCAGATGCTGCCAGACCTGAGCATCTCTAGCACTTTATATTTTTATTCCAGACTCTGTTTCTCTGTTCCACTCATCCCCAATCTAGTTGTGTTGGCAGTATATACGTACTTCTCCTGCAGTCTGTGATGATCAGCTGACATGATGGGCTGCAACCATACATATGTGAGGGCTGTTTTAGCATATGGATAACTATTCCATTCAAACAGCATCAGTGACTTTTCTATATTCTGGGTTTCTGATCACTGCTATGCCACAGGGAAGGTGACAAGTAGAAGTCATACAACGAAAGAGGAGAGCATCAGAGAAATGTTTTTGTGACACAGAACATTAACAGGGTTGAGGAGAGATACTTGTTTTTAAAGCTTTTTGTCTTTCACTCTGGACAAATGCAAGAATGTCAAATTTGAAACATGCACAATAATTTATAGAAAGAATAAGGGTTGATCTGTTGACAAATTTACTCTGGCCAAAGTATTGCCAATTTCAAGTTTTGGTGACTACAAACATCTTCAGTCACTTAGAATCATAGAGATGTACAGCATGGAAACAGACCCTTCGGTCCATCCCATCCATACCGACCAGATATCCGAACCAAATCTAGTCTGCTAGCACCCGGCCCATATCCCTCCAAACCCTTCCCATTCATATACCCATCCAAATGCTTCTTAAGTGTTGCAATTGTACCAGCCTCCACCACATCCTCTGGCAGATCAATCAATACACGTACCACCCTCTGTGTGAAAACGTTGCCCCTTAGGTCTCTTTTATATCTTGCCCCTCTCACGCTAAACCTATGCCCTCTAGTTCTGGACTCCCCGACCCTAGGGAAAAGACTTTGTCTATTTATCCTATCCATGCCCCTCATAATTTTGTAAACCTCTATAAGGTCACCCCTCAGCCTCCTACGCTCCAGGGAAAACAGCCCCAGCCAGCCTCTCCCATAGCTCAGATCCTCCAACCCTGGCAACATCCTTGTAAATCTTTTCTGAACCCTTTCAAGTTTCACAACATCTTTCCGATAGAAAGAAGACCAGAATTGCATGCAATATTCCAACAGTGGCCTAATCAATGTCCTGTACAGCTGTAACATGACCTCCCAACTCCTGTACTCAATACTCTGACCAATAAAGGAAAGCATACTAAACGCCTTCTTCACTATCCTATCTACCTGTGACTCCACTTTCAAGGAGCTGTGAACCTGCACTCCAAGGTCTCTTTGTTCAGCAACATTCCCTAGGACCTTACCATTAAGTGTATAAGTCTTGCTAAGATTTGCTTTCCCAAAATGCAGCACCTCGCATTTATCTGAATTAAACTCTATCTGCCACTTCTCAGCCCATTGGCTCATCTGGTCCAGATCCTGTTGACTGCTTCATAACCAAGACATTTATTTACACAAGCACTGACAGTGTAATGGCTGCAGGCTGTCTAGGTTAATCATTCATGCAACCTCTCACTCTTATGCAGTCTAATTTCATGTTAAAGTTTACAATGTTGGGGTGAAGCCTGGTCAGACCGATAAATCTGCCCAAGCAAGACAACAACGTGGGCTGATGTCAGAAAACCTGACCAAAGCAGTCAAATGGGACAGAACTGAAAAAAGGACTGAGCTTAAAGGCCATCTTTTGTGATTGTGTCACTGTCTCATGCAAGCCTTTGACGAAGAGCCATCCAAGATGTGATGAAAGGTCAGAGAGCTAATGGTGCACAAGCTGAGTGCTATAGCTCCTTTCATGACTTAAGTGTGAACCCTGGCAGATGTGCGAGAAACTGGACCATCTGGTGCCAGTAGTGCTGCAGTGATAACTGCAGTGAAGTGACAGACATTAATTATACATGCGATATTCAATGGAGATGTCCGGTAGTTAATTTCCTGTGCAACAGTCCTCTACAGTGACAACCTTACAATGCTAACTCACACCCAGGAGAGTGATATACACTCTTATGGAGCCGGTGGCTCATTCAGCTTCTTGCTGAACTGGAGCCACGTTTTCTTCAGCCATCCAACAGCAAAGACTTCTGCAGTCATCTCTGTCCTAGATACCTTCATCAGTCAGGATGGCCTCGTTGCCATCCCAAGAGAAAAAAACTCCCTTCTCTTCTGGGCAGCCTTAAGGAGAATGCTTGGGAGGCAATGCTAAAGTGTGGCGCTGCTTCTTGTCTGGTCTTTAACACCTCCAGAAGCATATGGGGCTGATAACCAGAAGTTGGAGGAGAAAGTGAGGGCTGCAGATGCTGGAGAACAGAGCTGAAAATGTGTTGCTGGAAAAGCGCAGCAGGTCAGGCAGCATCCAAGGAACAGGAGAATCGACGTTTTGGGCATAAGCCCTTCAAGGGCTTATGCCCGAAACGTCGATTCTCCTGTTCCTTGGATGCTGCCTGACCTGGCTGCGCTTTTCCAGCAACACATTTTCAGCGCTGATAACCAGAAGTTGACTAATGATCCCAAATTACAAAGAGTGAAGTCCTGTCCAGGTGTTTTTTTAAATATGTTGCCTGTATTTAAGGCCAGTTGGCGGTGCTACCAGCCCCCACTCTCACGGTGGAGGAGGAGCCCGTGGCTGAGGGTGACTTCCCGGAGGAGGGTTCGGATTCGGTGGTGGGCACTGGGGATGACCCAGAGTCTGTCTCCAGCGAGATGTTTGAGTCCCAGATGCCCACCCTCATCCCTCTCGAGGAACTCCGGGAATTTGTTGAGGAAACTCACAGTTGCTGTGAAAGAGCCGCTGGAGCTCCTTTGAGTGAGTGTACTGGTCGGCCCAGGCTGATCGCCAAGCACCGGGGCTGGATGCAAACTTGCTCCAAAGCAAGTCAACCAACTTGAGCATTTCATCCCTCACCACCCAGAGGGCAGTTAGAATATGGAAATCACTTTGAGTTGTCACCAAGATGATTTGAGCGGTAACTGGCTAACTATATTAGGGAGATCAGGATAAGCTGGTCAGGTAAGATGAAGTAGGGTGCTTAAAAGCATGTTTGGAAAACAAATAGTATTTTCAACCAGTTTTGGCATATAGTCTGTTTCTGTGCTTTAAGTTCTATGTAATTTTGCCGCTGAAAACCTCAACCCTACCTTTGTTTCCTTTAAACTCAATGATTTCAACACCTGCTATCTGAAGCTTGTTCAAATTTCTGCTGCCCATGCCCTAAATTTCCTTAACATTTTGAATTCCTTTCCAACCTGGCCTCTTCTGTACATCTGTAATGTCCTCCAGCCATCTAATTCTGGGCAACCTGCTGCTACAGCTGTTGTCTGTAGCTCTTCCTGCCAAGAGATCAGCTTTCATGGTACATCGTGCTTCTCTGTCTTGTGCTATCCTCACACACCTGCTGTAGTCCATATTCAACAGCTCTGTGGCATCCACCTACCAACTACATTGAGGATGAACCCTCTACTGCTTGCCATTTTGCCTTGTAGAAGACATCTCTGTTTTCCTCTAACATTCAGCTCTTCTGCATCCTCAATGTTAACTACTGAACCATCATTTGCCATGCCTTGGCACTCAATCTGGAATCACTCCCAATATCCCCCCACCTCTCCACATCTCTCCTGTTTTAACGGTTTTGACCATCCATCTCTTAACATAGTTCAGTGTCATTTTTTTGTGGAGTTCTTTGGCACATTTATTGTATTAAAGGTGCTATATAAATGCTAATTGTTGTTATTATTGTGTCAGGACTATAGTGCCATGCTTAAATTAATGTAACTGTTCCCTAAGGATGAGGAGAGGAAAATCAAGCCAATATTCCCACTCCTGAGATTATTTTTGTTTATATTGTACCTAATTGTGATGTTAACTATTCACTTCCTACATATCAGGATGGATCACATTAAAGGAGCAAGTATCAAGAAGAGAGTTCATTCAGCTCACCTACTTCTTCTACAATCCTGCTTATGATGATAAACTCTATTTCAGCTTTTTAATACTCTACGAGAAATTACTATCCCACAATCCCAGAATATTGAACCACCCTCAAATCTCTTCAACAAGGGCAAATAGGTTAACAAAAAGGCATCAAATAAGGCAAAGAAAGCATTGATGTCTTAAACGGTTACAATTAAAAGTAAATCAGTTCATTTAAACTTGTATCGTACAAATGTATGCATTAGGAGCAGATATAGGCCACTTGGATCCCAGGGCTGTTCTACCATTCTTTAGATCATGAATGGTCTGATTACTTCACATTCCTGCCAACTCCCAATAATCTTTCAACTCCCATGTTTATCAGCTTTGGTTAGACCAGACACAGTACAGAGCACATTTCTGCTCTTCATGTTATTAAAACGATAGAGAGGTTTTGGACAAGGTGCTAAAAAATACGAATGACAATGGTAGAACTGAGAGGTTTTGGCCATCAGGGAAGTCTGCACAGACTTAGGCTGTTTTCTCAACAAAAGAGAGGACCCAGGTATAACCTGACAGAGATCTTTAAACTGATGAAGGAAATTGATATGGTCAAAATGAAAGATGTAAACACACACTCACAGGAAATGGTTTGATCTCCCAACTGCCTGTTTAATATATTGCCTTCTCAGGTATTCTTTAAATTCACTCATGGCATGTGGGTATTGTTGCCTGGGCCAGCATTTATTGCATACCCCTTGTTGCCCTTGAGAAGGGAGTCGTGAGCTGCCTGTTTGAATTGCTGCACTCCATGTGATATAAGTAGATCCACAATTCCAACAGAGAGTGAATTCCAGGTTTTTGACCCACCTATAGTGAAGAAATGACAACATATTTCCAGGTCAGAATGATGAGTGGTTTGAAGGGGGAATTGCAGGTAGTGGTGTTCTTGTGCCTGGTGCCCTTGTCCTTTAAGATAGAAGTGATTGTGGGTTTGGAAGGTACTGCCCAAGGATCTTTGGCAAATTTCTGCAGTGCATCTTGTAGATAGTACATTCTGCTGCCTGTTGAGTGTTGATAGTGGAGGGAATGGGTGCTTGTGGATATGCTGATAATTAAGAGGGGAACTTTGTTCTGGATGGTATCAAGCTTCTTGAATGATATTGGAGATGCACTCATCCAGGCAAGTGAGCACTATTCCATCACGCTCCTGACTTGTGTCTTGTAGATGATTAGCAGGCTTTGGGGAGTCAGCAGGTGAGTTATTTACTGCGGCATCTGACCTGCTTTTATAGTGACTATATTGATTTGGCGAGTCCAGTTCAGATTCCGATCAGTGGTAACACCCAGGATATTGATAATAGAGGATTCAGTGATGATAACACTATCAATAATCAAAGGGTGATGGCTAGATTAACTTTTGTTGGAAATGGTCATTCCCTGGCATTTGTATGGCATAAATATTGCTTTCCACTTTTCAGCCCAAACTTGGTTATTACATTTGTCCAGGTCTTGTTGCATTTAAAAACAAATTGCTTCAATATTTGATGAGATGTGAATTATGCTGAACATTGTGCAATATTTGGCAAACATCCCCTCTTCTGACCTTATGATGGAGGGAAAATCACTGATGAAGTAGCTAAAGATGGTTGGGCTTAGTACACTACCCTAAGGAATTCCTGCAGAGATGTCCTAGAGCTGAGATGACTGACCACCAAGAGCCACAATCATCTTTCTATATGCCAGGTATGACTCCAACCACTGTAAGATTCCACCCACCCCCATTCCCATTGACTCTAGTTTTATTAGAGCTCCTTTAACCCACATTTGGTCAACTGTGGCCTTGATTTCAAGGGCAGTCACTCCCATCTTATCTCTGGAATTCAGCTCATTCATCCATGTTTGAACCAAGGCTGTAATGAGGTCAGGCGCTGAGCGGCCCTGGTGGAATCCAAACATTAGTCCTTCATCAGGAATATTGAGCAGATTATTGCTGAGCAGGTGTTGCGTGATAGCACTGTCAATGGGTCTGGTTGGGATGCTCTTCAAAAGATTGGTGTGGACTCGATGGGCCAAATGGGCTGTTCCTGCAAGGTAGGGATTCTGTCATTAAGATCTCTAGTCAGTTAGATCTCAGAGAGAGTGAGAGATCATTGGCTACATCTGAAGGCCCAGATAGTGCAATTATGCATTGTTCTTGAGCAGTCAGGTGACTGCCCACATTACTGTAAAATCAGACTATCAGCACAGGTGGAGACCATTCAGTTCTTCAGGATTGTGCAGAGTTTTTGAATGAGCAATCAATTAATTCCATTTGCATATTCCATTGCTGTAGCCCCAAAAACATTTACCCTTCTAGTATTTGTCCAATTCACTTTTCAAAATTTCTGTGTAATATGCTCCCATCACTCTTTCAAGCAGTGCATTCCAGTGTAATCATGGTTTCTCCATCTCTTCAGGTTATTTTGTCAATCACTCAGTATTCCCTAATTATTGACCCTCCTGTCACTAGAGACAGCTGCTTATTTCCTTCATTAGAACATGATATTGAGCAAGAGTCGAGTGTGTGGTGCTGGAAAAGCACAGCAGGTCAGGCAGCATCCGAGGAGCAGGAGAATTGAAGTTTCAGACATTAGTCCTTCATCAGGAATATTGAGCAACTCCTTTAAATTTCACCTAAGCCTTATCAGCCCTAAGGAGAACAATCCTAGATTTTCCAGTTTCTTCACATGCTTTATCCTGCCACCATTCTAGTAAATCTCTTCTACAGTCTTTTGAAGGCCTAAAGTGTAGTGTGCAAAATTCTCTTGCTGGAGCTTAGCTGATGATTTATAAATGTTTGGCATGATTTCCTTGCTTTCGTTCTCTATTCCTCTATGAAAAACCAACAATCACATATGTTTTTAACAGCATTCCTTCTTTGCCTGTTCTAAAATCCTCTTAAATTATTTTCATCTTAGTTTAAAAATTGTAGTTTGCAGTATCTGCCCTCTCCACAGATATGTCAGCATTTTATTTCTCATCCTGAATTGCCCTTAGTGGTGACCTGCCTTCTTGAAATGTGGCAGTTTACACAGTAAAGGTATACTCAGTGTTGTATTTTTGCTACTGTACAAGTTTGATACAATTGAGTAATTTGCTGTGTCCATTCAGGGGGAAGTGAGAGTCAACTGGAGTCCCATGCAAGTCAGACCAGGTAAGGATGGCAGATTTCCTCACCTGAAGGGAGTTAGCTTTTGACAGTCTCATTATCAGTATTACTGAAATTAGCATTTTATTTCAGGTTTATTAACTACATTTACATTCTGTCACTGCCATTTGATGAGAATTAGGTTTATGTTCTCAGGAGATTAGTCCCAGTCTCTCCATTACTAGTACATAACATTATCACTTCCAGATCACAGACATGGACCATACAACATCATCACACATCAGGATGAGATGCCAAAATTACACAGCTGGACCATACTTTGGGATCACACACACACAGACCATACACTGGGTTCATACACCCAGATCACATACCCGAATGACACACTGGGATCATACACCAGAATTACATGCCTGGATCATATGCTGGGATTACATGTCATGGATCATGTGTGGGATTACTTAGTGAAAGATGTTGGCCTGAGGAAGGGTCAGGTCTGATAAGAAATTTAGAGGAAAATTGGGAATTGCTGATTTCCTGTTTGTCACTTGATACATTTCCAGGAAAATTGTAAACAGAACACCACTACCTGCAATTATCACCTTAACTAGTGCGACCTATCACCAGAACCTCTGCAAATGCAATTTAAAAAGGTAAATGCAAACATTAGAAACACACATGGCTGCATCAGTCCCACAGGAGAAATAAATCAAGTAAACACCATAGATATTGACAGACTCCAAACTGCTGTATGGAAAATGAAGGTCTAAACAGGTAGAAGGAACAAAACGATCTAAGGGTATAGACAAATGGCTAAAATAGCAATATAGGATGCCAGGTGGTCATTATGAAAAATTTTAAAATCACAAAATGATGGGACTCATATCTGGTCTGTTAGAATTGAAAAACAAAGAAAGAAAAATGATAAAATTACATAGACACTTGGCTGAACAGCATGTGGACTACTGTTCAGGTATCCATATTAAAAATGGATATAAAGGCATTAAGGTGAGACACAATTAAAGTTGACAGGAAGGATACCAAACTGCAAGATCATAACCAACTGGGAAGGATAAAAGTGTCTAGGCTTTCATCTCTGGAACAGTAAAGACTGAAAGCTGAACTGACAGAGGTCTTTAAAATTTTCAAAGAGATTTGATTAGATTGTCACAGAAAAGGTGTTTCCACTTTCTGTGCAGAACAATGACCAAAATACAAGATAGTCAGTAATCAATTTGTTATGAACCAGACCAAGCCCACTCAAAATATATTATGAAGATAGCCTAGACCCTAACTTTTTCTTATTTTAAAAGTAAATGTAAGGCGTTGCATTCCAGATGCAATTCAATTGGTCCAACTACTCAACTTTAAGCAAAACACACTTTATTTTTACACTACAGTTAAAATACAGACAAAATAAATAAAAAGAATTGGCTTAACCATAATTATTGAAATACTTACCAAAATTATATACATTAAATACTCTAATTAACTGCTCCAATATAGTAACTTCCCATAAACACATCCTTGGCAAAGGCAAAGTCATTAAAATAGATTGTCTCAAATGCAATTCTAGCGGCAAGAAGAGAACCTCGGCTTTTAGCTGTAACAGAAAGAGAAATAAGGGCTTACACATCCAGAAACTAAAACAAAAAATCCTGGTTTTGTGGGAGCTTGACCCATCCATTCAGGCTGCTTCTAATGTACCAACTTCAAAATAAACCTGAAATAGCTTACTTTATCAGCTTTCAGCATGCTGCTCACCAACTCTGTCTCATTTTTCTTCATTAAAAAGAACAGGTTAAAATATGCCTCTTAAAGCCATAGTATCATCACAAGTTCAATAGAAGATTGTCAAGAAACTTGTTCACCCAGACAATGGTGAGAATCTGGAAACTGCTATCAGAGGGAGAGGTTGAGGTGAATATTGTCAGTGTTTTTAAGTAGCTAAAAGAAAACTGCAAGAGGAAGAAAGGAGTAAATGTAAGTGAGGGATGGGGGAGATGAATATATAGTCATAGAGATGTACAGCACAGAAACAGACCCTTCAGTCCTATTCATCCATGTCGAACAGATATTCTAAACTGATCTAGTCCCGTTTGCCAGCATTTGGCCCATATCCATAAAAACCCTTCCTATTCATATACCCACCCATATGCCTTTTAAATGTTGTAATTATACCCTCAAACACCACTTCCTCTGGCAGCTTTTTCCTTGCACGTACCAGCCTCTGCATGAAAAGGTTGCCCCTCAGGTCCCTTTAAATCTTTCCCGACTGACCTTGAACCCATGTCCTCAAGTTTTGGGCTCCCCTACCATGGGAAAAAGACCTTGGCTATTCTTCCTATCCATGCCCCTCATGATTTTATAAACCTCTATAAGGTCACCCCTCAGCCTCCAATATTCCAGGGGAAAAAGTCCCAGCCTGTTCAGCTTCTCAGTGTAGCTTAATCCCTCCAGTCCCTTTCAAGTTTAATATTTTTCATACAGCAGGTGAAAGGAGACTGTGTAAAGCTAAACACTGAATGACTCAACAGGATGGATGCAGGAAGAATGTTTACCATGTCCTGGGAACATGTAAAATCTGCAGACACAGTCTCAGAATAAGGAACATGCCATTTAGGACTGAGATGAAGAATTTCTTCGCTCAAAGATCAGTGAATCTTTGAAATCCTCTTTCCAAAAGAGTGGAGGTTCAATAATTTTGTATGTTCAAGTCAGAAATTGATAGATTTATGGATACTAATAAAATTAAGGGAAATAGGGATAATGCAACAAAATGCTATTGCCATGGATGATTAGCCACTGTGAATGTGAACACAGTGGTGAAGCAGGTTTAAGCTGAATGGTATACATATGTTGCTACCAGGATAGTGTAAAGAATGTTTATTTTTATTGAACTCATGTTAAACATAGGCAAGGAAACCTCCTAATGATCACCACACATCACCCATCCCCAAATTGGCTGATGAATCCATTCTCCACGATGTTAAACATGACATGATGAGAAGGACACAGAACACTCTGGACTTTTAAAAATTTGTTCATGGGATGTGGGTGTTGCTAGCTAAGTCAACATTTATTAGCCATCCCCTATTGTCCAGAGGGCAGTTAAGAGCCAACCCCATTGCCGTGGATTTGGAGTCACATGTAGGCCCAGATCAGATCTTCCCTAAAGGACATTAGTGAACCACGTGGGTTGTTCCCACAATCAACAATGGCTTCTTGACCATTACTAGACTCTTAATTCCAGATTTTTATTGAATTCAAATGACACCATCTGCCAAGGCATGATTCAAACTCAGATGCCCAAGACATTGCATGGGTCTCTGGATTAATCATTTAGCAGTAATAGCACTAGGCCATTGTCTCCCCTAAATGAGTGATTTTAACATCCACCAACAAGAGTGGCCTGGCAGCATCTCTGCAGGCCAAGCTGAGCAAATCCTAAAGGATACTGCTGCTAGACTGGATCTATCTTAGGTGATGATGGAGAAGGGAACAATTGCCTTCATCCTTATCAATCTGCTTGTTGCAGATGAATCTGTCCGCAACAATATCAGTAAGAATGACCACTGCACTGTCCTTGTGGAGACCAAGAGTCAAGAGTGTGGTGCTGGAAAAGCACAGCAGGTCAGGCAGAACCCGAGGGGCAGGAAAATCAACGTTTTGGGCAAAAGTTCTTCATCAGACAGGAAATGTCGATTTTCCTGCTCCTTGGATGCTGCCTGACCTGCTGTGCTTTTTCAGCACCACACTCTTGAACTCTAATCTCCAGCATCTGCAATACTCACTTTCGCCCTTGTAGAGACCTAGTCCTGTCTTCACAACGAGGATACACTTCGTCATGTTGTGTGGCACTATCACCATGCTAAATGGGATAGACTTCAAACAGATCTAGCAACTTAAGACTGGGTGTACTTGAGACCTTGTACCATCAGCAGCTAAAACATTGTTTCCAACATAACTTTCAGCCTAGTGGTCTGGCATGTTCCCCAGTCCACAATTACCATCAAGCCAAGGGATAACCCTAGTTCAATGCCGAGTGCAGGAGGTATGCTCGGATCAGCACCAGGCATACCTAAAAATGAGTGTCAACTTGGTGAGGCTACAATACAGGATTATGTGCATGCAGTCTACATATGCTGTTGCGAATGGTGTTGGACAATTAAACAATTCACTGGAGGAGGATGCTCCACAAATATCTCTACCCTCAATATTGGATGATTTCAGCACATCAGTACAGAGGATAAGACAGAAGCAATCTTCAACCAGAAATGCTGACTGGATGATTCATCTTGGTCTTTTGCAGAAGTGCCCAGAATCACAGATGCTAGTCTTCAGCAAATTCGATTCACTCCATGTGCTATCAAGAAAAGGCTGCAGGCACTGGATACTGCTCTGACAACATTCCAGCAATCATTCCGGCCTTTGCCACGCCCCTAGCCAAGCTGTTTCAGTAGTGTTACAACATCGGTATTTACCTGACAATGTGATAAATTACCCAGCTATGTCATGTATGAAAAAAGCAGGACAAATCCAACATACCAATTACTGTCCCACGTCTGATCTGGTTGGAGTCTCACCTGGCACAAAGGAAGATGGCTGTGATTGTTGGAGGTCAGTCAGCTCAGCTCTAAGACATCTCAGGGTAGTGTCCCAGGCTCAACCATCATCGGCCTCTTAATGAATTTTCTTCTGTCACATGAACAGAAGTGGGGATGTTCGCCAATGATTGCACAATCTACAGCACCATTCACAACTCCTCAGATACAGAAGCAGTCCATGACCAAATGCAGGATGACCTGAACAATATCCAAGTTTGGGCTGAGAAGTGGCAATATCATTCATGCCACATAAGCATCAGGCAATGACCATCTCCAACAGGACAGAATTCAACTATCGTCCCTTGACTTTCAATGATATTATCATCACCAAATCTTCCACAATAAACATACTGTGGATTAACATTGACCAGAAACTGAACTAGACTAGCCACATGAATTTTGTGACTACAAGAGCAGGTCAAACACTAGGAATAATGAAGTGAGTAACTCAACTAATTCTCCAGAGCCTGTCCACAATCTACAAGGCAAAGTGAGGAATGTGATGAAATACTCCATATGATGGATGTAGACAACTCTAACCACACCTATGAAGCTTGACACCATCCTGAACAAAGAGGCCCACTTGATTGGTAACACTTCCACGAACATCCAGTCTTTCTACCACTGACACTCATTGGCAGTAGAGTGTACCATCTGCAAGATGCACTGCAGAAAGTTATCAAGACTCCTCAGCACCTTCCAAACCCATGACCACTTCCAACCAGAAGGATAAGGATACCGATACATGGGACACTACCTCCTGCAAGCTACATCTCTATAATTTTATTGTGCTGCATGAACTTCCTAAGTCTATAGGCAGCTCACCAACACTGTCTCCATAGCAATTAGTGATGAGCAATAAATGCTGGCCCAGCCAGCGACATGTATATCCCATGAACATTTGAAAAGATATAGCAAATTGACCCAATTGAACTGTGCAGCTTCCAAATGTAGATGTCAATGCATCCACAGGCTGATTGATATTTGTGGACCTCCATGTGGCTGCATGTTCACCTCCAAGCCACTCACTGTTCTGTCTTGGAAATATATTGCTGTTCCTTCAGTGTCACTGGATCAAAATTCTGGAGCTGCCTCTTTAACCACATTGTGATCTACCTATCCCAGACAGATTGCAGCAGTTCAAGAAGGTAGCTCCTTACCTTCTTGTCAAGGGTAATAAGACGAACAATAAATGATGACATAAACAGCAATGCCACATAATATGAATGAATAAAAACAATGAAAAGTTGCTTGCCATCAAATACCAACCTAGATGCTACAAAATTGATTCCCATTACAAAAAGCAGAAAAACATGTGCAAGGCTAAGCTGCAAACTGGTCCCTTGTGACTACCCTTGAACTGTTTTTATCTAGTGAAGCCTAATTTTTTGCACATGCACATTTAGCAGGTGGCTTTCTGTGTGCCAGGCAATTTATCAAAATCATTGCACAAAATGAGGTTTTCTTTTGTGTCAGACATTTTTCAATTGGGTCAATTTGCTATATCTTTTCAAATGTTCATGGGATATACATGTCGCTGGCTGGGCCAGCATTTATTGCTCATCACTAATTGCTATGGAGACAGTGTTGGTGAGCTGCCTTCTTGAACTGCTGCAAACCATGTGGGGTAGGTACACTCACAAAGCCACTAGGGAATGAATTCTAACATTTTGACCCAATGACAGTGAAGGAACTGTTGCGATTCAGGATGATGGTGATTTGGAGGGGTACTTACAGCTTGTGATTCCCATCTATTATTTGTACCTTGTCTATCTGAGTGATAGAGGTCACAGATTTGGAATGGCTTGTTGAAAGAGGCTTGATGGGTTCTTGCAGTGCATCTGGTGAAGTGTTTCTATGCTGTAAATGGTCTGCAAACTTAAAATGCCACAAATTCCAGGCATTATAAAGATCTTGTAACCGGATATTGGTTCTACACTATGGCAACCACTTGATCCATATTTTCTTTTAAATTTTCTTCATTCTCCTCTGGTCTTGAAGGTTTTCAGTCAACTCAATCTGATCTTCCTACATCACCAGGCAGGTGGTCAGTATTTGTTCTCATATATAGCCCTTAACAGCTTAACATCTTAACATAACACCAAATTTCTGAGAAGCAAAATGCACAAGAAGGCCATTCATACATCATGCCTGTGCTGGCTTTTTGCAAAAAACCATCCAATTACACTGCTCCACCTGATCTTTCCCCAAAGTCGTGCACATATTTTCCCTTCAACTATTTGTCCAATTCCTTTTTCAAAATTTCTGTTGAAACTACTTCTGTTACTCTTTCAGACAGGATGTGGAAGAGCCAGTGTTGGACTTGGGTGGACAAAGTTAAAAATCAGACAACACCAGATTATAGTCCAACAAGTTTATTTGAAAGCACTAGATTTCTGAGTGCTGCTCCTTCATCAGGTGGTTGTGGAGTACAAGATCATGAGACACAGAATTTTATCCCCAGGCTGGTGAGGCTAAAACCAGGTGTTATCTCAACATAAAGGAAAGGCCTTCTAAGACCGAGATGAGGAGAAATTTCTTCACTCAGAGGATGGTGAATCTTTGGAATTATCTGTCTCAGAAGGCTGTGGAAGGTCAATCATTGAGCAGGTTCAAGACATAAATTGGTAGTTTTCTAGAGACTAATGACATCAAGACATGATAATGTTGTAGGAATTTGGTACTGAGGTGATGATTAACCACAATATAATGGAATGGCACAGCAGGCTTAATGGGCTGAATGGCCTACCTTGTTCCATATAATTTGCTAACCTTTAGTGACTAACTTACTTGAAAGTTTGTAAGTAGGTAACATTCTTGAAAAATCTAATCTAGAACGATTGCCAGATTAATCTGGCAACTGACAGTGGAAGCCAGACAGTAAATGATGCAATGCTGCAAATTTCTATTGCAGTTGTTGTTTTAGTTGTGAAAATTTGGACGCCTTGAGGCAAATGATGTTAACATTGGGAATTGGAATGCTTTTCCAGTTGAGATACCCAAGTTGGAATTTAATGTCTGGCATTGAAATTGATTTGGACTTGGGGGATGCATTTACTTAGGTAGAAGGGTGGAAACCATACCATCATTATGCCTGCCACCATTTACGACAATTACATCTCTGATGGGAAGACACTTGGATAGAAATTGCTGGAGAAATTCAGCATCTGTGGGAGGAAAGCAGCGCTAATATTTCAAGTCCAGTGATTCTCCATCAGAATTCTTTCTGCTGAGTTTCTCAAACAATTTGTTTTTGTTTCAGAGTTCCAGCAGCCAGCAATTCTTTGTTTTACTTTAGATACTTAGATAGCCTTGATATAATTTAGTAGAGTTTGGCAGGGGTGCCTGAGACCAAATAGAACGATGGAACATATGTCCATAAGACATAGGACAGAAGTAGACCATTCAGCCTATCAGTTAACTAGATCACAGCTGATCTGATAATTCTCAACTCCATTTTCTTGCCTTGTCCTAACACCCTTAATTCACTTACTGAATAAAAAGCTGTCTATCTCAACTTTAAATATACTTAACAAGCCAGCCTCAACAGCCCTCGACAGTAAAGATTTCCACAGATTCATGACCTTCTGAGAAGAAATTCCTCTTCATCTCTGTCTTAACTGGGTAATAGTTATATGTTAACATGATGATCATTTGTTAATTAAGGGATACGTGGGTGAGAACTGAGTATATAGAAGAAACAGGGAGTGGAGTGCATCATTTCTCCCTCCAACTCTATTTTGATTTAGTCCCTACCCTCCCCTTCACTGTTTGATCACACAGCACATTAAGGGATACGTGGGTGAGAACTGAGTATATAGAAGAAACAAATAATCAGCCCAGTAGAGTTTTATGATGTGTAAATTGGAATAAAACTCTGAACAAGAAAAATGTATGCCTGGTCTCCATCTGACCAACTTTTAAATTCTGGTATTATCCTCTGGTGGGAACAAGCCTTCCCACTCCAACATCAGTTTAGACCCTTGATTGGGCAATTAACTGCGTACTTAAGGACCTCATTCTGTTATTGCTGGTTGAATACCAGCAGCAGATGAGGGGCTTACCATGCAGGAAGCCTGAAAGGCAAAGCCCTATCATCTCAGGTGGGGTTGTGGCTTGTTTGAAGGCACTCAATGCCTGTTCAAAGAAATGTGTATCAGGAAGAATGAGGGTGTCCCACTGACAGAATTCCTTCTGTAATATGCTGTTAGTAATCTTATCCCAATCTCCTGTGACCCTGGCACCACACAACCTGTCTTGCCTTCACTCATCTGAGGTGTGGAATCCTTGTCAGTCCTATGACCCAGTGGATTTGTCAACAGCAGCTGCCATCATTGCCGCCGACACTTGATGCAATGAAGTGATGTAAGCTTCTGATTTGGGGGCAGTTCTTGTGAGGGTTGGGGTAAACCAGTTCTGTGGTCCTTGATTCTGGAGAAGGCCTGTTTCTAGCCACTGGCCTTAAAATCTAGTAAGGTCTCGCAGAGGTGTCTGAGACCAAATGGAACTATGGAATATACAAGACCATAAGACAGAGAACCGAAGTAGACCATTCAGCTTATCAAGTCTGCTCCACCATTCAATGTGACCTGGGAATCTCATTAACTCACCACTCTCACTTCCTTCATTAACTATTATCTTCAGTTTCAGCATCAAGCATACCTGGGTATAGTTCAGCTAAATGCAGTGTGTAGTTCCC
Organism: Chiloscyllium plagiosum; assembly: GCF_004010195.1. Classification (NCBI taxonomy): domain Eukaryota; kingdom Metazoa; phylum Chordata; class Chondrichthyes; order Orectolobiformes; family Hemiscylliidae; genus Chiloscyllium; species Chiloscyllium plagiosum. Next base: position 19,178,410 of record NC_057748.1, on the reverse strand, counting down.
TTTACTCTGTCCTGATGATCTGCCTCAATCCCTGTGTCTAAAACGTGGCCCTCATTTATTAGTCTGATATGCTTTTACCTTCCTAGTTATCTTTTGGCTTCTTTCTTTGAGATTAACAATTAACTTTTGTTAAAGGAGGCCATTCAGCTACTTGAGTGTGTTCCTCTATAGAATCCGGTCATGGCTTAACATCTTTACCCTAGCAAAACTCTGAGTCAAAAGGTGTGGTGCTGGAAAAGCACAGCAGGTCAGGCAGCATTCAAGGAGCAGGAGAATCAATGTTTCGGGCTAAGGTCTTCATATTATACCCGAAACATCGACTCTCCTGCTCCTTGGATACTGTCTGACTTACTGTGCTGTTTCAGCACCATACCTTCTGACTCTGATTCCCTAGTATCTGCAGTCCTCACTTTCTCCTAGCAAACCACTGTCAATTTCAGTTTCTCAATGAGCTCCACTTTCAGAAACAATCCCACAACAAGGGATCGGGTATTCAGGACTGAGGGGAGGAAAATGATTTCACCAAAAAATTTGTGAATCTTTGGAATTCTGTACCCCCCATTTAGCATCAGCTGCTCAGGCTTCAGACAAGTCGAAGACTGGATTTGTAGGCACTAAAGAAATTAAGTGATTTGAGTTTGAATGGTCAAACAGCTTCACTTGCTCCTTTTCATCAAGTTCTTTTTGGGGCAAAGAGTTCCAGATTTTCATTCCCCTTTGTGTAAGGAAGTGCTTCCTGACACCATCCCTCAACAGTCTGATATGAAGTTTGAAGTTCTGCTTTAGTGTTCTTGACTCCACCATCTGCTCCCACCTCCCCCCACTCCCAACCACCACCCCAACTTTCTACCCTTCCATCCCATCTGAGGAAACAGTTCTAATTGATTTTTTTAAATCATCTTACACACCTCAACTCGATAACCTCCCATACCAAATGGAACATAGCAGAGAGGGTCACCCTTGTCCATTCAGAACTGAGTCAAAATTGTACCAGTGATCTAATATGGAAGCCAGACAACCTTAAAGGAGGCTTTCATCCTTCCAGTTGGGTTTGTTTTGAATGTTATTTGTAAAGTTAACTACCATTCCAGTTTATTCTGCTGCCAGTTCCACTGAATTTTCAAAGTTAATCAAGAGCTGGTAGAGATTGTGAAGATATTGCTGACCACTAAGTCTATACAGGAGACAGGAGAATTTTGCCATATCCTCTCATTTTCTCAATTCCATGAATGTATCTAAGACTGAACAGGACCAGCTATTTAAATACTCATCTTTACAACAGCAGGTCAGAGTATGAGAATTCTGTGGTGAGTAGCTCAACTCCTGTCTCTCCAAAGACTGCTCACCATCTACAAGGTATAAGTTGGAAGTTTGTTGTGACATATTTCACTTGTCTGGTTGAGTGTACCTCCAACATTCAAGAGACTTGACACCATCCAAGATAAAGCAGCCCACTTGATTGGCACCATATCCATCACCTTCAACTTTTAATCCCTCCTGAATATCCACAAGATGTACTGCAGCAACTCAGTTGAGCCTCCTTTGACAGTACCTTCCAAATGTACAAGCTCTACCGTCTAGAAGGATGAGAGCAGCAGATAAATGGAAACATCATCGCCTGCAAGTTCTCCTTTAAGACACTCAGCATTCTGACTTTAAAATATATCACCATTCCTTCACTGCCATTGGGTCAAAACTCTTGAAATCCCTTTCTTGCACACTGTAGTTGTACCTATCTCAATGGACTGCACTAGTTCAAAAAGGCAGCTCAACACCAGCTTCATCAGGGCAATTATGTACATGTACCAAATGCTGGCTTAGCCAGTAACAGCCATTCCAAATGTAGGTTTTCTCGCTGAGCTGGAAGGTTCGTTTTCAGATGTTTCATCACCATACGAGGTAATATCTTCAGTGAGCCTCTGGATGAAGTAACAGCCATATCCTGTGAACTTTTTCTTGAAAAAAAAATGCTTGAATAATGAATCTGTGGAAGATTTTGGTGGAATTGGCATCCACTACCATAATAGTTAGCTCATAAATTGAAACAAAGAAGCAAGAGGCCATTCTATGAGATTATGACTAGTCTATATCACATCTCCATTTACCCACCTTTCGTCTATCTCCCTTTATAGCTTCCCCAATCAACCACAATAATGAAAGCATCAATTGATCCTGTCCACATTTTAGGTAGCCCTAAACTGATTTCTCCCCAGTAATATGTTGAAGGCCCACTCCTCCACCTAATGCTTTACTGTCCAGAACAGAACAAGAAACAAGGAATTCCAGGACACTTATTCCATTACGGAGATCCAGCTGCATTGAAGGCGAGAGTTGATAAAATGTGGAGCTGGAAATACACAGCAGGTCAAGCAGCATTGGAATATATTAGAAAAATAAATAAATAGCAAAATAAAAAGTTTGGATAGCATGAAAAGAAAAAACTCCTGAAAAAACTTTAATGAAGACAAAGTCCAATTAGTCAATTCCATGACTCTGGGCTCAAGAACCGCCCCTCCCCCCACAACCACATTGCAATTGGGCTGAACCCATCACAATGCAGAAGAAAATACTGCATGGAGTCACAGACTGATGCCAACGAAAACAGCCACTGAAGCCACCAAAAGGAGTCCCAGGCCTGGCTGGACCAACCATGCTGCCATGAAGACACTGCAGAAGCCTCAAGGAAACCTGGATCCCAGGCCTGGACCCACCTTATCTTCAGCCAACGCTGAAGCAGCCATGATGAATGACTAGATCCACACTGCATTCTCCATTGCAGCAGCTTCTTGCACCCTCCTTCCTCACCTGAAGCCACCAAAAGGTAAGATGAACTTGAATGTTAGAAAAAAAAGTATGTGGTAGGCTAGGTGATAAGAAGCAAACAGACCAGCTTCCTACCCTGCTGCCACCACCTTTGCATCTGATTTAAATACCTCTTCCCCTCACTGAATAAATGCTCCATCTTGAGGCGACCCCTCCTTCTTTGCTATGCCTGGAAGACTAAGAAGGGAGAGTAAATAGCATTGAGTTCCAGTTCAATCAATCATCCCACAGCAAGTTAATGCTGGATGGAAGTTGGAACAGAAAGGAAACTGCAAATCTATAAAAGGATGTTAACTGCTGAATTAATCAGACATCAGACAAATCATCCAAGTTAATTTTTTTTATTTGAAACTCAAGGACGGCAATTGGATTCATAAGAAAATTCTTTTCATATGCATGGGTTCAACTCAACTGACAGATGTTTGTACATAAAAAACATGAAATCAGCTTGAAAATTACTACAAAGTACAGCAAATTTCAGCCATGTTAGTATTACCACATTCATGATGAGAAAAGCTCTATTTTTTTCGCTAACTCCTAGCAGTAAGGTCAACCAAAGTTTCATAGAAAAAAAATTAAAACAACTATTTACAGAAATGGCTAAAAGTCTGTGTGACTACAGTTTAATGGAATCTGTCACTTCTTTTTGGATGCTGATTTCTTTGCATTGCTTTTTGCTGTCTGTTTGTTAGTTTTCGCCTGCTTCATCTTCCTCTTCACCAGTTTCGCTTTCACAGGTTTTGCCTTTGCCGATTTTGCTTTCTTTAAGCCTTTGGACTGCACTGGTTTCTTCACTTGCTTCTTCACTGGCTTCTTTACCTTGACCTTCTTGGATTTGGCCAAGGGCTTGGCCACTTTCTTGGGCTTGACCACCTTCTTAGGCGAAGCGCTCTTCTTGACTGGCCTCTTGGCCTTCTTCACAGCTGCCACCGACTTTCTCGGCTCCTCGCCCTTTGACAGTTTGAAGGAGCCTGAGGCCCCAACCCCCTTGGTCTTCTCCAGCACACCGTTGGTCACCAGTTTGACAAGCCACAGCTTGATCTGGCTGTCGGCATTCTCTGCCAGCTTGTACTGGCTCTTGACCTGCTTCTGGATGGCTTGCCTGGACAGTCCGGTGCGGCTGCTGGACCCCGTGATGACAGAGATGATCATCTCGGAGTACTTGGGGTGGTTGGCAGGCTTCTTAGGTGACTTGCTGCGCTTGGGCTTGGCAGCTGTGGTGGCTGAGCTCTCAGTCATGGTCTTGGTGCCTTCTTTCTCCAGGGAGACAGAGAAATGGGTGGGGGCAGGGAGGGGTTGGGTACAGGCCTGTATTTGTGGATCCCTGGCTAGCACACACTGGATGCTCTCCAGTCCCTTCTGGATCTGCAGCTCTCGCTGACGCTAGGAATTTGTAGGCTCGGCGCGGACCTGATTGAGAACAACAACTCTTGGCAGCAAATGGGGGAGGCAGAGATGGCCAACTCTTCTCGCATCTGTGTTTCTTCCACCGCCAAAATCGACCAGCTGGGGCCCTTGCCGTCGCTCCCGGGACCCGGCACCCTCTCGCCCGGCCTCTCCGATCCTCGCTCTCGGTTCCCGGCCGCCCAGAGCCGGTCGGAGACGGTCTCCGGCGCCGGGTTCGGGCGGAAAGCCGGTCGGGTGGCGGGCGGCGGCGGGTGAAATCGCCCTTTCGGCGGCGACAGGCGGCGAGCGCGGAAGGCCACCGGCCCGAGACCGGCCTCTCCTGGAAGAGCGGGGCCCGGGCCACCGGCGGCAACTGCGGCTGGTCCCCTCCGCACTCGGACAGGGTCGGGAATCGGGCCGGAATGTGGGGCAACTAACACACGGGACAGCTGCTGAGAGACGCCTTGAGGTAGCCAAGGGAGGGGGGTGTGGGGTTTAAGGATCCGGTTTACCGGGTGAAGGAGGCACATCCCGGGGCTCGGGCAGCACTTGGCACTGGGACTAAGGGGTATATGATGTGGTTTGTATTTATTAGTGAGGTGGGGGGGGGGGGGAAGACCTCTATTCCTGGGACTCTCCACAAAGCCCCGGTGCCTAAAAGCATTCGGGATAGAACACAGTTTTCAATTTGAAACTATATATAGCATAGCCCTCTCTTCACTCAGTTCACTAATCGCTTCTCCTCCAGCCCCCTTCTGATCACCCAAAATAGTTAGCCATTAATAACATTCTTATGAAGAATTTGCACTTTCACAGAATTTGGATAAATGCATTTTTAAAATCTCTGTGTATGTACATATAAAAAGACACGAAACTGCTTTCTTCACTTGTTTTCTTAGACACATCAGAAAACTCAAGGGCAGATTTGAAGGATTTGATTCACAATCGGACTATCTTAAAGGGGACAAAAAAAGAAAGATTGTTTTCCTCCCGAAGAAACTGCTCGGGAGAGAACCTGTTAGCAATCTGAAACACAACAGCTGGAAATGTTAGGGGAGAAAACGTTGGAAAGTTTGATGTGCCGCGCTTCTTTTTATATTTTTAATATTTATGAAAGACTTTAAAAAATATTCAGGCTTTTTTGTTGTTGTTGTAGCAGTCACTCCAAATATTTGAGTGAGTGAGTGTTAATGATAACTTGACGTTCGCCATCTTGGATGGTCTCAGACTATATAACTCCCGGAACATGTTGTCAGAAAACTCAGTGTGAGGGAGACTAAAAAGGGGGTAAATACCGGGTTTGAGTTTGTAGCCAGTCTCTTTGTCCACTGACCCAGGCATGAGGGATCAGTAATTAACAAACACCCTGTTAATCGAGAGAGAAACCCGCTCTTCAGACATTTCCAGGGCTGAGGGAGAGAGGCACACAAACACACACACGGAAAAAGAACCGTCAACGTCTTTCTTTTGACTCCAGCCTGTTAATACTTTTAAGCGAACTTTTATTTACGCGAATGTGTGCACGCTTGACTTTTTTTTGATCCGGTATTGCAGGAATTTATCTTCTATTGTGAAATGAAGCACATTTTAAAATTTCTTCTCCTAGATTGCAGATTATTCAATGGGTCATCGGAGTTGGCTCTTTTGCGGTTCCCGTCTTGGAACAGGCTGTGTTTTGTTTGGAGTGGGGGGGGGTGGAATCCTGTTTAAATTCTGGGCGACCGGATTTTATCTGTCCCACAAGAAGGGAGTGAAGGAAGGGGTTGGGAAAGGAAGAGAGATATAAAGGCTTCTTCGACCCAGGAACAATGACTGCCTCTGAGGAGTTATTCAATATAGGTGTTCAAACTGCAAGCCTGGTGGCTCAACTCAATGGGCTCAATCAGGCAACGCGGAGCTCCCCCTATCGACGATAAGCTGGTGAGACGGACTGGGTGAGACCCACTGACTAACAAACAGCCGGCAACAACAACTTACATTTCTGCAACGCCTTCAACGTCATAAACGACTCAAGGACGCTCCGCCGCAGAGTGACAAAGCAAAATGTGACACCGTGACTCATAAGGAAGACATTAAATCAGATGACTAAAAGGTCTTGCCGCAGAGGTAGGTTTCAAGGAGGAATGGAAGGCATTGAGGTGATGGGGTGGGGGAATAGGGGCTCAGAGGGGCTGAGGCGTGGCCACCAGGGGTGGGAGGATCTAAACTGGGAATGCACTGGATGCCAGAATTGGAGGGTTGCGAAGGAGATTACAGATCGAGGGGATTTGAAAAAAGTATGAGGATTTTAAGATCACCGGTTAGGTCAGCGAGCAGAGGGATTGATAGGAGAAACTGGACCAAGTTCAGACAGGGGCAGCGAAGTTTTGCGATGACCTGAGGTTGGAATGTGAGAAACTAGTCAGGAGTGTGATGAACAGTCGAGTTTAGTGGTAACACCAGCTCCTCCATCATATTTAATCTCACTATCAGTAACACTGCCTTGATATCTACACCGCCCCCCCCCCTCCAACACACACATATACGCAAACACATGCCAATCCAGCTTTCCGTGATGCCCATTAAAAGGAAAGCGTTTTGTAAAGTTTACTTCTGAGTTAAAGCGGACTGCACCTTTACGACGGAAAAGGGATTAACTGTTTACAACGTAACCAGCGTAATTACTCTAATTTTAAAATGTCTTCTTTAATGGATAGAGGCACAAACCTGAACTGTTTTCGGAGCATGCCAAAAATAGAAGGAAAAACAAATTGCTGGAGAAACTCAGCAGGTCTGGCAGCATCTTTGGAGAGAGAAACTGAGTTTACACTTTCTCAGTTACCATTTTTCAATTTTAAACAATCAAAGCACTGCGGAAGCTGAAAATCCGAAACAAAAACAGCAATTGCTAGGAAAACCCAGCAGATCTGGCAGTATCTGTAATGAGAGAAACGGTAATGACCATTCTTCAGAACTCAGAACCCGTTGACTCTGCTTTCACTCTACAGACATGCTGAGAGTTTTAAAAACAATTTCTGTTTTTGTTTCAGATTTCCAGGGATCGCAGTTCTTTGTCTTTTTGCCTAGAAATAGAAGGTTCAGAACGCTGGTTACTATCAGGGATCCTGCTCAAGAACCACTACAAACAACCTTTAAGGGAAGGGTTTCGGCCGGAAACGTTGACTTTTGTGCTCTGACCTGCCGCGCTTTTCCAGTTTTATATCTATTGACTCAACCTTTAATCAAAAATAAAATTCGGAACAAAAGCAGAAATTACTGGAAAACTCCACAGGTCTGGCAGCATCTATGGAGAGAAAACAGAGTTATCGTTTCAGGTTCATGACCCATCTTCAGAACGGGCCTGATATTGGTCTTTTTATTGAGTTGTCAGCACTTTGCCGCTGTAAATCACGCAGCATCAATATTCCCTAAATCTGATTGGAGAGTGATGTCCCGTGCATTATATTGTGGGCCTATTCCTTTCTTTATAAGTTGCAAGAAGTGGATACAGTCTTTAGTGCGTTGTCTGTTGAGCGTGACATTGAAATTAAATAAAGATTTAATGTCTGTCGACTCCACACGCGCGGGTAAATGTAACTGAAAAGATTCTGAATAATTGGGGCATTTGGATTCTTGTTTCCGAGAGTTTTGTTGAGAGAAGCTACTGGATAATCCAGCGAGACTGGGTGCTGAAGGCCATAAGGTGTCGGTTTGACTTGCTGACAAGTGCCTGAAATGGGGACATTTGGGCATCGAATACGTCTCAACTGCACGAATATTATGTACAGTCACCAGTTTGAAATGGGTACATAGTTAAATCTGATCGGTCTGCACACTGAGACGAGAACAGCGCGCTGCTCATAGACTTGAAATGCCACATTGCTCAGCTCTCTCCACTCTGAAGGCAGGGAGATTTGAATGTGACGAGTGGGCGGACATCTGTTCGGTGCTGACTTTGTATACGGCGGGGTCAGATTTTTGCTCAGTTTAAAGGAAAAGTTACAAATGACTTTAAGTCACCCATTTGGTCAGGATTTGCCTCAGCGGACCGATCTCCCGGGGGAGGACAGCAAATCCTGCGAAAGATAGTTAAAACGTCGGAGCTCCTCTCTCCATTTCCAGCTCTCTCCCCCCCCCCAAACCTCAACCACCAGGAGAAATTGGTATAATGGGTCTGAGTTTCTTTCGTTTGCACCCACTACATTTACTCATGTAAGCTGTCCTGCCTGTTTACCTATACACGGCAAACAATTTTTTTTTGGGTGGGGAGAGAGAGAGAAAATTGCCTCCAGAACATTTCTCAAAATAGCTGTAATTTACCCGCTCTTGCTGTGTGAATAAAATGTATTAACCCAGAATAAAATGTATTAACCCAGATACAGGTCTTTCGGCCCAACCAGACTATGCTGGTGTTTATGCTCCACAGGAAGCACTCGCCGATTTCTTTCTCTGTCTTGGGTGTATCTGGTTATCCCTATAATGCACCGATGCTATTAGCCTCAACCGCTCCCGTGGTAGCAACTTCCCACAGTCGTATCACGCGCTGGGGAAATGTGTTTGTCGTGAATTTCTTGTCAGATTTTTTTAGTTACTATCTTATATTTATGGCCTCTAGTATTGTCCCTGTTTCCATCCCCCCCCCCTTTCCAATTTACCCCCCTCATCTAGTCTTCCCTATAAAATATCTGACAATATTGCAGATCTCTTGTCAGGCATTTTACATGCTGTGCTCTTTTCGAAACAGTTCTGCGGCTGATTTTAAAAACAAACACGTCAGATTACAGAATTTATCGAATGAAGCCCTGAGTTAATCCAGTAAATTGCATTTAAGATCTTTAGAAACACGTTACTCTGAAAAAGCAATGCAGGTTTACTTAACAGTTTTACCGTAGTCATAGTTTCTGTAATTCTCGACTTTGCCTGTAGATGTTGCTGTTCTATCACACACTGACACAGGAAGGTACTCCTACATGAAACTCGGTTAAAAATCAGGTTATAGTCCAAAAGGTTTATTTGGAAGAACTAGCTTTCGGAGCGCTGCTTCTTCAGGTAGTTGTGGAGGTTAAGATCATGCTCACAGAATTTATAGCCAAAGGAGGGATGTCATGGAGATGTGATATAGTAAACAATCTTGGATTAAAACCTTCATCTTTTATGATGGGATATGCTGGTTTCTGTTCTTTGATATGTAAATCCCAGAACTTCTTTTAAATTACATTCTCAAGATAGCTCAGCTTTTTAAATAATAGGTATGAAGTTTGCCTGTCCCAATGCCATGTCAGATTGACGTAAATTCTGAGCCTGATCTTAACCTCCACAACCACCTGGTGAAGGAGCGGCGATCCGAAAGCTAGTGCTCCCAAATAAACCTTTTGGACTATAACCTGGCGTTGTGTGATTTTTAACATTGTCTACCCCAGTCCAAAACCGGCACCTCCAAGCCACATGAATCTTCCGAGTTTTTTATCCTTGTAGTTGCAGGCCTCCCACCACTGGTGGTGCTCTGATACATGACAAAGTTCAATTATTCTTCTCCATACGGCAATGTTGGAGCTCTCACAGAACCATGGAATGGGATAGTCCGGAAGGAGGCTATTGGGTTTGTCATATGCATGATGGCTCGCTCCAAAAACAATTTACCCAGTGCTATTTGCCTACCCTGTACCAATAGTCCTGAGTAGGTACTATTCATTACAAAATACCCAACTATATCTGCCCAACTGTCCAATATCCATCCAGAACCTAAAAGTTTGCTCTGTGAAAACGTTTTTCCTTATGTTGTCAATGGTTCTTTTGGTTTTCATCTTAAATGAGTTTCTTCTGGTTCTCGGCCTACCAACAACAGGAACAGTTTCTCTATCTACTTCCATCAAATCTCCTCTCAACTTTCTCTGAAGAGTGCAGTCTCTCCAATCCATATACTCCATTGAAGTCTTTCATCTTTGGAATCATTCCATAAATCTATTTCTGCATCTTCACTAAAGTCTTTACATCCTTCTTAAAGCATGCTGAACACAATACACCAGCTTGAACCACTGTTTCTTAAATGTTCATCATCATTTTGTTCCTCTTGTCCTCTGTGCCTGTCTATATAAAGTCCAGGTTCATAATGCTTTTTTAACCACTTTGTAAAGTTCAATCATGGGATGTGGGCAATGCTGGCTATACCAGCATTTATTGCCAATTCCTAACTGCCCAGGGTTCTTAAGAATGAACGTCATTGAAATGGGTCTGGCTTCACATAAAGGTCAGGAGAAAATGAAGACTGCAGGTGCTGGAGATCAGAGTTAAAAAGTGTGGCACTGGAAAAGCACAGCCAGTCAGGCAGCATCCAAGGAACAGGAGAGTCAATGTTTCGAGCATAAGCTCTTCATCAAGTACGGGTCAGACGAAGTAAGGATGGTAGTTTTCCTTCCCCAAAAGTGCACTAGTGAACCAGCTAGATTTTATTTATAATCATTACACCCGCTTTTTGTTGAATCTAAATTTCACCATCTGCCATTTGAAGTCATGTAGAAGATGAGTTTTAGATTACTACTTCGGTGACAAAACCATTACATATTGCTTCTCCACTTTCTCAAACGGCCCTGCTACCTTCAATAGACACCAGCTCCTTCAGCTCTGCCCCCTTTTGGAAAATTATCCTCTATATTATTCCATCTCATTTTTCCAAAGTAAATTACTTCACACTTCTATGCATTACTACATATCAACTAATTTCTTCAGTCTACCTGTGTCCTCTTGAAATCTGTCGCTGATCTTAGCAGTCCACAATGCTTCCAGGTTGTGTCATCTGCCATCTTTTAATCTGTGCCCTACACTTTTACGTGGGAATGTTGAGGGATATGAGACAGTATTCACTCTTGCAGGCAAGTCATGAACTGTCAGCAATGGCTCAGTGGGTAGCACTCTAACCTCAGACTTGTAAAGCTGTGGGTTCAGCTCCTGCTACAGGGCTTGAAGAGAAACCACATTAGACTGACACTCCAGTGCAATACTGAGAGAGTTGCACTGTTAGGAGTGTGGCCTTTTGCTTTGGATTCTAAATGAAAGGTAGAAATCATGTTGTGCAATGGCCAGTATCCCTGCCTTAGGTTTTAATCTCACTCAGGATCTGATGCCAGGAAAGGTGTATTCATAACGTTGAGCATGAGATTGCAAATTTCTTCACTTGCCAACAGCAAATATTAAGAGTGGAGAGATTCCTGATCAGCTATGGGATGGAAACATTGGAGCCACTACCATCAATATCCATAGCCACAAGCTACAACTCACAGGTAAATGTATATCATGACTGATCTCAACTTCATTTTCGTGGCTGCTCCTCATAACCCTTAACTCCCTGATCAAAAATATATCTAACTCTACCTTGAATAAATTCAATGATCAAAGACTCACTACTTTATAGGGAAGAGAATTTCACAAAGTAACAAACTTCTAGGAAGAAAAAAGTTCTGTACAAAAAGTGAGATCTGTTATTGTGTAAATGTGTCTCTGATTTTAGTCTCTCCCACAAGTTGGAACATCCTCTCAGCATTCACCTTATCCAGTCCCCTCAGGATCTTATATGTTTCCTTAAGATCATCTCTTATTCTTCTAAACTCTATCATGTATAGGCCTAACCTATTCAAACTTTCTTCCTAAATTAAGTCTTTCATGACAGGAATGAGACAAGTGAACCTTCTTTACATTGCTTCTAACATTTATTTTTGACAAACGAGACCAAAACTATCAAACAGTATTCCAAATGTGGCCTCATTAAGGCCCTGTGCAGATAAAACGTTCTACTTGTATATTCTATTCCCCTTTCAATAAATGTTAGTCTATTTGCCTTCCTAATCACTTGCTATATGCCTCATTTTCTTTTGTGATTCACATACTAGGACAATCGGATTTCTCTGTATTGAAGGGGTCTGCAATTTTAATTTAAATAGTTTCCTGCTTTTCTAATTTTCCTACCAAAGTTTTCCCATATCATATTACATCTGCCAATTCTTTCCACAATCTCAAAGTCTGTCTATACCTCTTTGTAGACTTTCTACCTCTTTTTGGCAGCTTAATTTCCCAACTATCTCGACATCATTAGCAAATTTAGTTGTCATACATTTGGTCTCTCAATCCACATCAACCAGCACAGATCCCTATGGCAAAAAAGGCTCATTCTCTACTTTCTGTTAGTTAACCAATCCTTTGCCTCTGCTAACATGCTTTCCACACACCGTGCATTTTTCTCAATCTTCAATATGGCACCTTATCAAATACTATTTGGAAACCTAACTAAACTAAATATACAGATTTCCCTTCATCCATCTTGCTTGTTACTTCCTCAATAAACTCCAATAAATAAGTTGACCAAAATTTGACTTGTACAAAGATTCTGCCTGATGACATTATGATTTTCTAAGCTTTCCGCTATAACACTCGTAATAATAGATTCTAGCAGTTTTCCAATGACAGATGTTGGGCTAATTAATCTATAGTTTTCCACTTTCTGTCTGCTTCATTTTTTGGCTATAGGTTTTCCATCCTTTTGGAACCTTTATAGAATTGAAGGAATTTTGAAAAATTATAGCCATTGTATCTGCAGCTACTTCTTTTAAGACCCTAGGTTGCAGGCAAACTGGTCCCGGTGGCTTGTCAGTCTTTAGCCCTAATTAACATTCTAGAAATGGTTCCCATTTGATGGCAATTGTTTCGAGTTTCTCTCTCCCTCAAACCTCTTTTCAAGTATCTTTAGGAAGTGAAGATTTACACTGATTGGCGAAAAAACAAAATACTTGTTCAAAGCCTTCTCCATTTCCTCATTTTTTTCATTATCTGTTCCTCTGACTCACTTTGTAGGGGAGTAACACAAACTTCAGATAGCCTTTTCCTTTAAGTGTCATAACTCTATTTATTTTTATGTTACCGGCTAGCTAACCTGCAACTCAGTTAAAAGGAATTTGGATCTGCACCTGAAGTATGATGGCCTGGAAGGCTATAGACCAGGTTTTGATCAGTGGACTTAAAATAGCAGCTGTTTTATTTGCCCAACACAAACATGATGGGTTGAGTGCTGTCTGTAACATTTCTACGGAGTACAGGAATTGTACCCCTCTGATTGAGGGGAAATCCCCTTTGATTGAGGGGAAGGAGACGAATAATGGGGAGGTCAAAAATCAGAACCCAACTGGTTGGGGATGACACTTGAAACATGTATTTACACAGTAGGTTGCGGTAATCTGTAATCTGTTGAAGCTGGGAGAGTCAATTGAATTTCCTGTGGATGGGAGATTAATAGGTTAACAAAGCCATGGACAATTGATGTGCAGTATCCAGTATTGGTGTCTCGATCTTGATAGAATGGTATCAAAACTTTACATTCTAGCTGATTTGAGGTCAAGTCCAATATCTTATTAGTCTGTACCGTTGTTTGTAAGAGGTCAGAAAGTAATTTGAGGGAAAAGAGATGACCTAAACACATCATTTCCAAGTATGTGACTTAGTAAATATCTCGCCAATTACCTGTGGTGTTAATTGATGAAGTATTTATACAGCTGAGTTTGTGACATTGAGAAAAACAAGTGATCAGGGCCATTGGTAAGTTTGAGTTTGAGTTCAGTTTCAGGTTTCAGTTTCATCTTAGCAGAAGAACAAGGTGTTCAGATCAAGAGAATAGTTTCACTCCAGAAGGACAGGTTCATTTGTGAAATCTCCAATCTGTGGGTTTTTGTACAACAGTTTTTAAATGTTGAGAACTGAAAGACATTTAAGTGATCAGAACTGAAAGTAAGTCTTAAAACTATCTCAATACTTCAAGAAGAAAAATTGGAGTCAGTTAAATAAGAAATTAAAGTGTTAAGTTCAAAGATGTGCAGGTTAGGTGGATTGGCTATGCTAAATCATTCATAGTGTCCAGGGATGTGTAGGTGAGGTGAATTAGCCATGGGATATGTAGGGTGACAGGGATAGGGTAGGGAGGTGTGTCTGAGGATGCTGTTTGGAGAGTTGGTGAGGACCCGATGGGCCGAATGGTCTACTTCCACTTCTGCATTAGAAGTGATCTTTTTCTGCGATTGAATATCTGAAAAGGGTATTGAGGTAAAAAGATGGAATCTGTGTTTTTGAAGTTTATGTTAAGATATTTTCAAATTGACTAACATAATCAATATATATTTGCGTTTTTTTTCTTTTCTGTAATAAACTTATGTTTCTGAGTTAAAAGATTCTTGGGAGCCTTGTGTGCCATTTTTTATTATGTTAATGAAAGGCTAAATATTGGCCAGGATGCCAGGGATAAATTCCCTGCATGGAAAGAAGTGACAGGTTATCTGTGATGATAATGCCTTTAATACATAATACTTTGGTAGTGCATAACTCAACTTCTGAATCCCCAAATCATGTCCATTATCGACAAGGCACAGGTCAGGAGTGTAACGGAGTACTCCTGGATGAGTGCAGTTTCAGCAGATTGATACCATTGAGGATAAAGCAAGTTGATAGTTCACACCACATCCACAAATATTCATTTCCTCCCACACTGATGATCAGTAGCAATAGTGTGCACTATTTATAAAACACACTGCAAAAACTGACCAAGGCTCCTTAGGCAGCACATTGTAAATCAACAAATTCTACCTGTTATGAACCAGGCCAGACCCCTTCAAAATATCCTTTAGGCCTTTCTATCATCTTGCCATCTTCCTGTAAGGGTATAGTACCAACACCAACATCACTTGCATTGACAGTCACCTTGAATGGTTTTGTGTAATTAGGTGTGGCTAATACTTGGGGTAGTGATTAACACAGCTTTCAGGCTGTCAAATGCCTTCTGACAGTCTGCCATCCACTGAAATTTTCTGCATTTCTTCAGTAATTCAGTGAGTGGAGCAGCCACACTACTAAAATTTGGTACGAATTTCCGATAAAACACACTCAATCCCAGGAATGGTATTACTGCTCTTTTTGTCAATTGTATGAGAAACTCCCCAATAACCCTTGTTTTCACATTCCATGGGGCCATCTGTCCATGTCTGATAACACAGCTCAGGAAAGTGACTTGGGCTTTGGCGAATTTATTCTTAGCCAGGATTTATCAGCAAGCCTGCCTCCTGAAGTCAATCGAATAATTCTGGTAAATGCTGCAAATGTTCCTTCAATGTGTGACTAAAAATTGCCAGGTTGTTGATATATACCACACAATTGGGTAATCCATAAATTAATTTATTGGTTAGTCTTTGAAATATGGGATAGGTGGAAGGAGGTTAAGGTGAGGGTGATAGGCTGGAGTGGGGGTGGGGGCGGAGAGGTCAGGAAGAAGATTGCAGGTTAGGAAGGTGGTGCTGAGTTCGAGGGTTGGGACTGAGACAAGGTGGGGGGAGGGGAAATGAGGAAACTGGAGAAATCTGAGTTCATCCCTTGTGGTTGGAGGGTTCCTAGGCGGAAGATGAGGCGCTCTTCCTCCAGCCGTC
>NC_057748.1:19138260-19162427 GCF_004010195.1 Chiloscyllium plagiosum | reverse complement strand
CCCACTCCGGCCTATCACCCTCACCTTAACCTCCTTCCACCTATCGCATTTCCAATGCCCCTCCCCCAAGTCCCTCCTCCCTACCTTTTATCTTAGCCTGCTTGGCACGCTTTCCTCAATACTGAAGAAGGGCTCATGCCCGAAACGTCGATTCTCCTGATCCTTGGATGCTGCCTGACCTGCTGCAGTTTTCCAGCAACACATTTTCAGCTCTGATCTCCAGCATCTGCAGTCCTCACTTTCTCCTAGTCTTTGAAATACGGCTAGCACACTTTTCACAGGAAATGGCATGACTTTAAATTGATACAGTTCATTTAGTGTTACAAAAACCAAAATTGTCTTTGTTCTTTTAGATAAAGATACCTGCCAGTATGCTCGGAGTAGGTCCAACTTAGAAATATACATTGTTTGTCCATTTCACCAAAGTCTTCCAAATGTGGAATTGGATATGCATCAGTCTTTGTAACTGCATTGACTTTGTGATAGTCCACACATAACTGTTGGGGAGCATTTGCTTTTGACACTATTACTATGGGAGGTCCAGTCACTGCAAC
The DNA here is from genome assembly GCF_004010195.1 of Chiloscyllium plagiosum. NCBI lineage: Eukaryota > Metazoa > Chordata > Chondrichthyes > Orectolobiformes > Hemiscylliidae > Chiloscyllium > Chiloscyllium plagiosum. The sequence continues at coordinate 19,161,873 of NC_057748.1, read as the reverse complement.
TCACTTTGATTATGTTGTCTGGGAGCATGCATTCAATCTCTTTTTGAACCTGTGCCAGCTTTAGAGGGTTAAGTCTATCAGGATGTTGCTTAATTGGAATAGCATTTCCTATATCTACATCATGCATAATTAGATTTCTACTTTCAACCTTATTCCCAAAGATTTCCTCATGCATTAGCAATAACTCTTCCAGGTCATTTCAATTTTGCTCTGGAAGATAACTAAATAATCCATCCCTAGGGGTGGAAGAGTCGGTCAGAGGAATGGAAGGGGGGAGGAGGGGCTGGAAAGGGAGTTGGGTGATAGGAAGGGAGGTTATTTGAAATTGGAGAACTCAATGTTGAGTCTTTCAGGCTGTAGGCTGCTTAGGCGAAACTTGAGGTGTTGTTCCTCTAATTTGTGGTCTGATTCACTGTGGTAGTAGAGGAGGCAGAGGATGGTCATGTTAGAGAGACAATGGGAAGGGGACTTAAAATGGGTGATGACTGGGAGGTCAGGTTGGCCCTGTAGGCCTGGCTGAGATGCTTGGCAAAATGTGCCTTGAGTTTCTAATTGGTCTCCCCGATGTGGAGAAAACCACATCAAGAGCACCAGATACAGTAAACTAGATTGGAGGGAGAGTCACGTGAACCTCTGTCCCACCTGCAAGGATTGTTTGGGGCTCTGGATGAAGATGAGGCGGTTGGTGTGCCAGCAGGTTTTACAGGGATAGGTCCAGGAGGTTCGGGGCGGGGGGAGTGATGTTGGGGAGAGTAGCGCGAACCAAGATGTGACGAAGGGAACATCCTTGTGGAACGCAGAGGAGCTTTTGGAGGGGAAGATGTTCTTGGTGGGGATCTAATTGGAGTTGACGGAAGTATTTGAGGATGATACGTTGGATGCGGAGATTAGTGGCATGGTAGGTGAGAACAAGGGGGACCTTGTCTTTATTGCGTTTATGACTGGGGGAGGTTTAGAGCAGTGGAGCGGGAAATGGAGGAGGTGCAGTGGAGGGCTGTCTGGATGACAGAGGAGGGAAAAATGCGTTGTTCAAAATAGGTGTACATCTGGGATGCTTGGGAGTGGAACATCTCCTCATCCAGCAGATGAAGGTGGTGAAATTGGGAAAACAGGATGGTGTTCTTGCAGGATACTGGATGGGAGGAGGTATAGTCCAGGTAGTTATGAGAGTCTGTGGGGTTATAGTAAATGTCTGTCTGTAGACTGTCACCTGAGATGGAAATGAAGAGGTCATAAAAGGGGAGAGAGGTGTCCAATATAGACCAAGTGAATTTGAGGGTGGGTTGGAAGTTGTGGATAAAGTTGATGAATTGCTCCAGTTCAGCCTGGGTGTAGGATGCTGCACCAATGCAGTCATCGATATAACGGTGGAAGAGTTAGGGCACAGTGCCTGTGTAGGTACTGAAGAAGCACTGTTCGACATAGCCGACAAAGGCAGACATAGCTGCGTCCATCTGAGTACCCATGACCAACCCTTCCTTCCTGGTACCAACTGGATTCATTCCTCCCATTGACCAACTGGGCCATACCCTTACCTGTGTTCACCTATCACTACCTCACCACTCAGCTCTTCTCCCTTTCCAAAACCCTCCCCTACCCCCAGTCCTGAAGAAGAGTTACACCTGAAACGCTGACTTCTCTACCTCTTGATTCTGCTTGGCTTGTGTGTTCTTCCAGCCTCCCGCCTGACTACCCTAGATTCCAGCATCTGCAGGGTTTTTTTTGTCTCTTACTTCATTTGTTTAGCCACCTTCTCAAAGGAAAAGAAAAAGGTTTCTACATCTTTCTCATCAAATTTACTTGGATATATTTAAACGGATCCCCACCAGGCCTTTGGCTACAATGGGTTTGCTCACCTTCACTCATGTCCTCACTAAGCCTACCTTCGACCTTCATCTCCATCCTTTTAAGCTGGCTTTTCTGTCTGTGCCAATTTATGAAGTTCATGCTTTCACTTTTTTTGTGCTGCTAAAGCGATTTGTTTTTTTTTCTCTTTCCTCTGCTTTTAACCATAATTCAAACTGTTTCATTTCTTTTTCTCTTGCCTCTGACTCAGGCTGCTTCATTTTCAATTGAATTTTAGCCACTTCCAAAGATTCTAATGGCATTTCCAGCAAATTTAAATGCCGAGCTGTGGCTATAATTATCTCTCCTTTTCTCATCAATGCTCATCTTTTGTAAAGCCCCCAAAGTCAATTATTCCATCCCTAGAAAACGTTTAGTGACTGAAACAGCCATTACTACTCCAAGCACTGTTTAAACCAACCGAATTCAACACCTGGAACAAAAGACACTAACACCTACCACTCACCACCTTTGAGTCCAACAACCCTAAACCCAAATTGGAATGACAGAATAGATCCCAGATGAGCCCCCAATCTGTTATGGACCAGGCCAAACGTATCAAAATATTTCAAGAATATGCCTAGACTCTAACTTTTTCTTTATTTTAAGGCAGATGTGAAGTGGATGGATATTCCAGGTGTGATGTAGGTAATTTAACCACTCAGCTTCAAGCAAAACAGAATTTATTTAAATATTACAGTTGAAAAATGAACAAAAGGAAACTGAATTTAGAACAACTTAATGATTTGAAAACCCAACCGACTCAATGCCACAACTTAACTAAGGAGCTGCTCCAATTCCCATAACATCCCATAAACACATCCCTAAACAAAAGGTAAATTCACACGCAGGTTCTTACAGGCAGGAGAGGTTTCAGAAAGAAAAGTCAGCCAGAGATCATCTGTTGAAACATGGAACCTTTTCTCTGCAGAAGCTTCTGACTACCTTCTACCAGCAGTTTCTCTGCTAAAACTAAACCAAACTAGAAGAGAACCTCACCTGGGAGAACTGGCCACTCCTCTGCTATTTGTTAAACTAGGCGCTTTCCAAGACATTTCAGCACCTCTACCTTCACAATCTCTCTTAAAAAAATACCCAAGGACAAAATAACCTTGTTAAAGTGACAGCATCGTCATGTACCATTTAGAAGGAGAGGAGCAGATATATGGGAACACCACCATCTGCAAATTCCTCTCCAAGCCACATGCCATTCTCACATGGAACTATATTGCTGTTCCTTCAGTGTCACTGGCTTAAAATCGTAGAACTCCCTTCCTAACTGGATGTGGGTGTTCCTATACCCCAAGGGCTGCATTAGTTCAAGAATGTGGCTCACTATCACTTTTTGGTCATGTGTTTTAATGGAGACAGTAATCTGGTTAAAACAACTGGAGTGATGTCTGTGTTCAAACGGTTCATCATATGATCTCTCACTTTAGTTGTGTGTGTGGTGTTTCAAGGCCATAGACACAGCGCAATGGATTCAGAAAAGGGTAGAAGATAGCATTCCAAATGTGCTTCATTTGCTTCATAGACATCTGGACTATTCCATTTATGCCAGTTACCAAAGTCCATGACATTGGGCTACCTCAGGGACCAGTAGAGTCATAGAGTCATAGAGATGTACAGCATGGAAACAGACCCTTCGGTCCAATCCGTCCATGCTAACCAGATATCCCAACCCAATTTAGTCCCACCTGCCAGCAACTGGCACATATCCCTCCAAACCCTTCCTATTCATATACCTATCTAAATGCCTCTTAAATGTTGCAGTTGTACCAGCCTCCACCACTTCCTCTGAAAGCTCATTCCACACACGCACCACCCTCTGTGTGAAAAAGTTGCCCCTTAGGTATCTTTTATATCTTTCCCCTCTCACCCTAAACCTATGCCCTCTAGTTCTGGTCTCCCCCACCCCAGGGAAAATACTTTGCCTATTTACCCCCTATCCATGCCCCTCATAATTTTGTAAACCTCTATAAGGTCACCCCTCAGCCTCCGATGCTCCAGTGAAAACAGCCCCAGCCTGTTCAGCCTCTCCCTATAGCTCAAATCCTCCAACCCTGGCAACATCCTTGTAAATCTTTTCTGAGCCCTTGCAAGTTTCACAACATTTTTCTGATAGGAAGGAGACCGGAATTGCATGCAATATTCCAACAGTGGCCTAACCAATGTCCTGTACAGTCGCAACATGACCTCCCAACTCCTGTACTCAATACTCTGACCAATAAAGGAAAGCATACCAAACGCCTTCTTCACTTTTCCTATCTACCTGCGACTCCACTTTCAAGGAGCTATGAACCAGCACTCCAAGGTCTCTTTGTTCAGCAACACTCCCTAGGACCTTACCATTAAGTGTATAAGTCCTGCTAAGATTTGCTTTCCCAAAATGCAGCACCTCGCATTTATCTGAATTAAACTCCATCTGCCACTTCTCAGCCCATTGGCCCATTTGGTCCAGATCCTGTTGTAATCTGAGGTAACCCTCTTTGCAGATGACAATTTTGGTGTCATCTGCAAATTTACTAACTGTACCTCTTATGTTCACTTCCAAATCATTTATGTAAATGATAAAAAGTAGAGGACCCAGCACTGATCCTTGTGGCACTCTACTGGTCACAGGCCTCCAGTCTGAAAAACAACCCTCCACCACCACTGTCTGACTTCTACCTTTGAGCCAGTTCTGTATCCAAATGGCTAGTTCTCCCTGCATTCCATGAGATCTAACCTTGCTAATCAGTCTCCCATGGGGACCCTTGTCGAACGCCTCACTGAAGTCCATATAAATCACATCTACCACTCTGCCCTCATCAATCCTCTTTGTTACTTCTTCAAAAAACTCAAATCAAGTTTGTGAGACATGATTTCCCACGCACAAAGCCATGTTGACTATCCCTAATCAGTCCTTGCCTTTCCAAATACATGTACATCTGTCCCTCAGGATTCCCTCCAACAACTTGCCCACCACCGAGGTCAGGCTCACTGGTCTATAGTTCCCTGGCTTGTCCCTACCACCCTGTTAAACAGTGGCACCATGTTTGCCAACCTCCAGTCTTCCGGCACCTCACCTGTGATTATCGTTGATACAAATATCTCAGCAAGAGGCCCAGCAATCACTTCTATAGCTTCCCACAGAGTTCTCGGGTACAGATCAGGTCAGGGGGATTTATCCACTTTTGTTCATTTCAAGATATCCTGCACTTCCTCCTCTGTAATCTGGACATTTTTCAAGGTGTCATCATCTATTTCCCTACAGTCTATATCTTCCATATCCTTTTCCACAGTAAATACTGATGCAAAATACTCATTTCGTATCTCCCCCATTTTCTGCTGCTCCACACAAAGGCCTCCTTGCTGATCTTTGAGGGGCCCTATTCTCTCCCTAGTTATCCTTTTGTCCTTAATGTATTTGTAAAAACGTTTTGGATTTTCCTTAATTCTATTTGCCAAAGCTATCTCATGTCCCCTTTTTGCCCTCCTGATTTCCCTCTTAAGTATACTCCTACTGCCTTTATACTTTAAGGATTCACTTGATCTATCCTGTCTATACCTTACATATGCTTCCTTCTTTTTCTTAAGCAAACCCTCAATTTCTTTAGTCATCCAGCATTCCCTATACCTACCAGCCTTTCCTTTCACCCTGACAGGAATATACCTTCTCTGGATTCTCATTATTTCATTTCTGAAGACTTCCCATTTTCCAGCCGTCCCTTTACCTGCGAGCACCTGCCCCCAATCAGCTTTCGAAAGTTCTTGCCTAATACCGTCAAAATTGGCCTTTCTCCAGTTTAGAACTTCAACTTTTAGGTCTGGTCTAGCCTTGTAACCAGGGCCTGAGGCTCTAGAGCGCCTGTGGAGCTTGGGATAGGCCAAAAATTGAATTTTATCAGCAACTCACCAAGGCTCTTGCAACAACAATTTTCAAACCCCAAACTTCTACCACCTAGAAGGATAAGGGCAGAAGATTCACAAGATCATCACCTTCTGCAAACTATCCTTCAAGTCACACACTACCCTGACTGCAAACTAGTTTCAGTGGGTCAAGATCTCTCAAAACCGTTCCTCACAGTATTATGGCTGTACCTACTCTACATGGACAGCTCACTACTACTTCATCAAGGGCAACTGGAATGGGCAACAAATTCTGGTAGTGCCAGCAATGTCCACATCCTGTGAAAGAATGACTGAAAATATTCAGTGCAGTTTTATTTAGCACTAACCGAAATCAAGATTTACAATGTGCATATTTGCTGAGCAAACATGGCAAATTAGAACATCAATTACAGAACAAATACTGGAATATCTGTCTTGTAACATTGACACATCAACAGCAATGCGTATTTGTCTGATATGGTACCATTTCTCCTTCAAAGATACTCAACAGTAATTTTGATCAAAGATTCCAGGAGAATGTTTCAGTTTCCAACACAGCCTGAGTGAATTGCTTCTGAACCCTCATTCTTAAAAGACATCACAAGGATAACATATCTAACAGGTAGATCATTCCCTTGTTCTCACAGTGGGTAATCTGCCTCAGACGTTGCAATGACTTGTAAGGCCCCACAGCTTACAATCAATGCTTGCAACAGACCTGATGCTAATTAACTTTGAGAAATGCCATTCAGTGTACTGGTTGTATTGCAGTTATATGATGTCTACCTTTGCTGTAAGTGCCTTTATTTATGTACAATTTGTAGGGTCATTAAATACATATCACATGGTGTCAGAGATGGTACAACTGAAAATGTGTGAATTTGTAATATATACAGCCACTGAAAGAAACAGCATGGAAGACTTTTTAAGAAGTCTGTAACTTTGAATTACTGAAAGAGTCGAAATGGCTGTGCATTTTCCACTCCCTATTGCTATAGAAATGAAGTGAGATATGAATTGAATTCGATTTCTTTTTTCTCTCAGTGACAGAAGTATGAAATAGCTGCGGAATTAATTAAAAGTCTGAGCATATAAGTGCTGCAGCAGTGCTGTCAATACTGGAAAAGAATGTCACAAATTGTATTGCAGCCTACATTTCATTAAGGAGACGGAAAAAAACATACTGTCATGATTCGTCAGCTTTGAAGATACTCTTTGAACTCCATATTAATGTTACATATGAACATTATTTATCCAACATTAAAGTTCAAAGGGAGATCATTGATCAATATGTGACCGTGCTGATACATCGAAGTGAATCCTCTGAGTTTCAACGACTGACAGATGATTTAATCAGCAACGTGATTGTCTTAGACATAAGGCATCCTGCTGGAAGAGCATGTCTGCTGAGAAAGGAGATACTTTTGTGAAACACACTGGCACCACGGGTCTTTGCATTTAAAAACAACTGTCCAGCAACAGCATTTGGATTTGTGTTATGCTGCATTTATGTCACAGAACTGAGAAAAGAGCACTGCACTCAGAAATCTAAAAATCTGCAAGAAGACAGGTCTCTGTCTTCCCCCCTCAAGTCTATCAGTGGAAGAGATCCAGCACTAAAGGATTCTGATCAAAAAAAGGACTTCTAACTCAAGCAAGAGCCTAGGCTCATCGAACTGGCGATCGAATTAAGGATTTCTAAAATCAACAAGAACTTGATATCATCACCAAAACCCAAAGGAGCTGTGTCAAAGGCATATCATTTCCACACTTCTGGTTGGAACTATTGGTCTCTTTTATTTATGTTTCCCATCTTTTATATTCCTTGTGTGTCCTGTCAATCCTATTTGTGAATGAACGTGAGAGTGTTTGGAATTTAAAAGGATACAGTTTAAATTTGCTTAATAGTAATAATCTAATTTGCTATTTATAGTCATGCGGTCATAGAGCTGTACAGCATAGAAACAGACCCTTCAGTCCAACTCATCCATGCCTACCACATATCCTAAATTCATCTAGTCCCATTTGCCAGCATTTGGCCCACATCCCTCCAACTCCTTCCTATCCATGGATGCATCCAGATGCATTTTAAATACTGCAATTGTACCAACCTCCACCACGTCCTCTGGCAGCTCATTCCATACACGCACCACCCTTTATGTGAAAAAGTTGCCCCTTAGATCCTTTTAATATCTTTCTCCTCTCACCCTAAACCTGTGCCCTCTAGTTTTGGACTCCTGTAGCCTGGGGAAATAACAGTGGATATTCACCCTATCCATGCTCCTCATGATTTTATAAACCTATATAAGGTCAGCCCTCAGACTTCGACACTCCATTGAAAATAGCCCCAGCCTATTCAGCCTCTCCCTATACCTCAAACTCTCCAAACCTGGCAACATCCTTGTGAATCTTTTCTGAACCTTTTCAAGTTTCACAACATCCTTTCTATAGCAGGGAGACCAGACATGAATGCAGTATTCCAGTAGTAGCCTAACAAATGTCCTGTTTGGCCACAACATGAGTTCCCAACTCCTATAGTCGCGAGTGTGGTGTAGGAAAAGCACAGCCAGTCAAGCAGCATCCGAGAAGCAGGAGAATTGATGTTTTAGGCATAAGCCCTTCATCAGAAATGAGGCTTGTGGGTCAGGGATGAGAGATAAATGGGAGGGAGGGTGGGGTTGGAGGGAGATAGCTGGGAAAGCGATAGGCGGATGAAGGTGAGGGAGAAGGTGATAGGTCAGAGGGGGCAGTGATGGATGGGTATGGAGAGTGCCAACTTGGAGGCTTGGAACTGGGATAATGTGGGGACGGGAAATGAGGAAGCTGTTAAAATCTACATTTATCCTGTGTGGTTGCAGCGTCCAAGGTGGAATAAGAGGCGTTCCTCCTCCAGGTGCCAGGTGGTAACAGTTTGACAGTGGAGGAGGCCCAGGACCTACATGTGGATGGAGTGAGAGGGGGAGTTGAAGTGTTCAGCTACAGGGCAGTGGGTGCAGATCTCCCAGAGATGTTCTCTGAAATGATGTAGAAGGGAGACAGGATGCCTTCTTGCAGATCGTTGAAGAGCTAATGCCCGAAACACCGACTCTCCTGCTCCTCGGATGTGCCTGATCTGCTGTGCTTTTCCAGCACCACACTCTTGACTCTGATCTCCAGCATCTGCAGTTCTCACTTTTTCCTTCCTAACTCCTATACTCAATTCACTGACCAATAAAAGCAAGCATACCAAATGCCTTCTTCACTATCCTATCTATCTGCGACTCCACTTTCAAGGAACAATGCACTCCAAGGTCTCTTTGTTCAGCAACACTCCCTAGGACCTTACCATTAAATGTATAAGTTCTACCCTGATTTATCTTTCCAAAATGTAGCACCTCGCATTTATCTAAACTAAACTCCATCTGCCACTCCTCTTGTCAAGGATGAGTTTTCTATAATAAAAACAGTTTTTGTTTCCTTGTTTATTAATTAAACTTGGTGCGAGTCTCTTTTATTTATCTTAGGTAGTGGTCAAAGTCAGGCAAATTAATTGCCATGATTAAATTGATAAGTTATATGTTTGTGACAATTTGAGATTGGTGTGGCTTGATTTCCAGTGTACTGTTCTCATCAGTGCTGAGACCACACTATTGAGTCGAAAGTTTAGAGATAGACTGTACTTGTTAAAATGATGACTGCAGAAGGAGACCGTCAACTGAACATGAAGTGCCAGGTAAGGAACTGGTGCTTTGTGCCATGTTATGAATTTCACCAACCTGTGCAAAATGGCTCATGATAATAACACAAACAGGAGGTCCTCTAAAGGAGCACTGAAGTGATGCAATGGAATGATACGTATGGCAAGAGGACAAGTTAAGCTGAGAACCCAATGCAGTGAAAATTAACATTTTCTTTCCTTTATGCATTCATTGAATGTGATCATCAAAGGAAGTATTTATTGCCCAGAGGATAGTTAAGGGTTGCTGTGGGTCTGGAATCATATGTAGACCGAACTAGATAAAGATATTACTGAGACAGGTGGGTTTTTATGATAATTAACAGTGGTTACATCATCACCATTAGGCAACATTTTCATTTCAGATATTTAGTGAATTGACATTTTACCATTTGCTATGGTGGGATTTGAACCCGCGCCTACAAAATGTTAATCTAGGGTCAGGATTACTAGTTCAGTTACATTATCTGGAGTTCCAGATAATAGATATTGAGGAACATCCACTTATTTCAGCTGAAGCAAGTCTAACGTTTGGAGGAATAACCCGAAACAGGCCAGAAGAGGCCTACAGCATGTTGCAGTCAATAAACCTTAAGTGCTGAACAAATCCTGGGCGATTACAAAGATGTTTTTACCAGTCCTGGATATTTTCCCAGTGAATATCATCTTGAAGTTGATGAGGGTGAGAGTAGCACAGCATCTGCCAAAATGAGATCCAGATGCCCTAAAGTCTAACTTGAAAGACTACATAGAAAAGCTGGAAAAGAAGAGAATCCTCAAAAGATTGGATTAGCTGCACGGCAGCCCTGAAAAACCTGGAAAACTGAAAAGTTTACATGAATCCAAAAAGCTCAAAAGAGCTTTGAAGAGATCTCACTGTCCTGTGCCAAATATGTAAGAAAAATTTGCCACAACTTGCCAAGGTAAAGATCTTTAATATCCTTGATGTAAATGATGGTTACTGGCAAGTGAAGCTGGATGGAAGGTAACAGTTGTTTTAAACTATAATCTGACATAAATGGTTGTGCATGCTGTTTTCTATAGCCCCTGCTACAGAAGAATATCAACGTAGACAGCATGCAATAGTGATCTTCCCAGAGTGCAAGTTATTACGGACAATCTTCTGGTCTATGAATGTGGAGACACAATGGAAGGAGCCATCACAGACCACAACCGGAATCTGGTTCAACATCTACAGAGCATACCAGCTGAACCTAAAGTAGAACAGGAATAAAAGATGCAATTGAAGATGCCTGAACGTCAAGTACATCGATCCAACACTGAGAGTAAAAGACCCTGTCAAGGTGAGAGATGCAACAGAGACACAGGGACTAACAGATGTAATAGCATTACAATAATTTATTGGCCTAATTTTCCATCAGAGTGTGAATGTCTACACAAGCTCACTGGTAAGGATGGTATTTGGGAACAGAATAAGAAACAGCTTTCACTAGAATCAAACTGTTATTGATTACAACACCAATGCAAAGCAGCTTAACAGGGTGACCTGAAAATGATGCCCTCTGGAGTGTTGAAGCTACACAATGAAACAATAGATGAGGCAAGAGGATAAATTAAGCTGAGAGCTCAATGCAGTGGAAAGAACAAACATTTCTTTTCTTTACAGATTTGCTGGATGTGGACACCATTTATTGCCCATCTTTAAATGCACGGAGGACAATTAAGGGTCAATCAGCTCTGGAGTCATATGTAAACCTGATCACGTAAAGATATTACTCAACTAGATACTAATAATGAAGTCACTTTGCAATGTGATTCCGCTGAGAGAGGACTTGGAAAAACCCATATACAGAGAGGGACAACCAGGTATAAGAACAAATTGAATGACAATGTGCTCACATTGAGAAAGAGTGCCTGGCACTCTTTGCTTTGTAAGTATTTTAATCAATTCCTGTTGTCATGATGTAACTGGGAACAGCATGCCCAATAATTATACCCTACTTCTCCACAAGCTGTCATCAAATGTGTGAAATCCAAACGAGACCGCAAAAACGACCAACTTGCCTGATTGGCCATTACTCCAGATAAAAGCAATTCATAACCCTATTTATGGTAAGACTCTTAATTTTAATAGGAGCAGTAAAAAGAAAGGATTTCTATTCCACAACGATGAAATATGAACTATTCCCCTCCAAAACCCCAAACTCCACACACAATCATGATCTGAAGAACGTTATAGACAGGTTAAATAAATTTGGAGAAAGTGAGGACTGCAGATGCTGGAATACCAGAGTTGAAAAATGTGGTGCTGGAAAAACACAGCAGGCCAGGCAGCATCCGAGGAGCAGGAGAATCGACGTTTCGGGCATAAGCCCTTCTTCAGGAATAAATAAGTTTCCAAAGCACAAAAGCCCATACTACAAGGTGGAAGGTTACTTTCTCACATCTTTATGATTTTAACAATGACAATATTGATGGCTATTCTTCAATTCAGTGGACCTACATCTTTTCTTGGTTTAGAATTACTTACTTTAAGTTTTTAAAATGTTTCTGTATCTTTCCAATGTGGAGAGTGTGTAGTTAGATATAGGTGTTTTCTGTCTGCAGTCTCTTAAAGACTCATAGATGTTTACAGCACAGAAGGGTGCTATTTGACACATCAACGTGCTTTCCCCCTCTCTGTCTGTAGATAGCCCTCCACCACACCTCCTCCATTCCCCGTTCCACTGCTGTAAACCCCACTCCCTCTGCCTTCCACAAGGACTATTCCCTTCACCAGTCCTTGGTTTCCTAGTTTACTGCATCCTAGTGCTCCCAATGTAGTCTTCCCTATATCAGCGAGACAAAACGTAAACTCAGGGCACGCTTCACTGAGCATCTCAGTCAGGCCCACAAGGGCCAAACTGACCTCCCAGTCACTGCCCATTTTAATTCTTCTTCCCATTCCCTCTCCGACATGACCATCCGTGGCCTCCTCCATTGCCACAGCGAATCAGACTACAAATTGGAGGAACAACACCTCATCCTCTGCCTGGACAGCCTACAGCTTGGAGGATTCAACATTGAGTTATCCAATTTCAAATAACCTTCCTTTCCATCCCCTTCCCCTCCCTTCTATTACACTGACCGACTCTATCTTCAAACTACCAATCGGATTCATTCCTCCCACCGACCAATGAGGTCGTACTACTACCTGTGTTCACCTATTCCTACCCTGCCCCTCTCCCCACCCATAACCCGCCCCCTCCCCTCCCTTATCTGCAACTCCCCCTACACCCACCCCCAGTTCTGAAGAAGTGTTACACCCTAAACGTTGACTTCTCCACCTCCTGATGCTGTCTGGCTTGCTGTGTTGTTCCAGCCTCCTGCTTGTATACTTTGGGTTCTAGCATTTGCAGGTTTTTTTGTCTCTATCTGTGTCAGTGGCTATCAACAAAGACCTAACTACACAAATTCAATTTTCTGAATTTTGGAGGCTGGCAATACAAGTGAAAATCTAAATACTGATTAAATTTTACAAGTGTTTCTAACTCAACCATCCTTTCAGGCAGTGTATGCCAGACCCCCACAAATCTTTGAGTGAAAGACCTTTTCTTCAACTCTTCTATTAATCTTGCGACCCTTGTAATGGAAATAAGTGCCTTTCTATCCATGCTATCCATGCCCCTATACTCTATCAGGTTCCCTTTCATCATCTCAAAAAATATTCAGTATCCTAGAATGCCTACAGTGTGGAAGTAGGCCATTCAGCCCATCAAGTCCACAAAGACCCTCTGAAGAGCATTTCACCCAGACCCACCCCCTATCCTATCTCTGCATTTCCCAAGAGTAATTCATCTAGCCTGTGGGCATTATGAGCAATTTAGCATGGTCAATCCACCTAAATTGCACATCTTTGGACTGTGTAAGATACAGACACGGACAGGGAGAGAAAGTGTAATCTCCACATGGACAGTTGCCCGAGGGTGGAATCAAATCTGGGTTTCTAACACTGTGAGGCAGCTGTGCTAACCACTGAGCCATTGTGTCACATCAGTACTTGATTTTTAAATTGCTAATCTCTCATGATATTTCAGTTAAAGTTGTCCAACTTCCACTTCAGTTTTATTTATGTAATCCCTTACACTGTTTTGGGAAAACAAAGTGATAGTGAAGCCACTTCAAAGCATCTTACTTAATTTGCACAGCTATATCTGAATGGACATACAGGCAAGGAAAAAAGATGAAAAAAGATGCACATTACCTACATGCCGTTGAGAGCAGCACTCCCTATAACAACAGTTGAGGCTAAGACAGAATGTGAAATCTTCCAAGTTCAATAAGAAGCAGCAGCAACATCTCAAAATGCACTGGGAGATATCAAGACAGCAGTCTCTTTGAATCTGAAAGTCTTGTTCAAATCAAGCAAGCAATGCAACAGGATGCAACTCTCCAAGTGTTGCAGGAAGCAGCGATGAAAAGATGGCCCGCAGACATCCAGGACATTGGGGAGGTAACGTGAAGAATTGATGAGGGTAATGCAATGATGTTGCATAAGTGGACTTCCAAAAAAAATCTTCAATAAGTATCATAAAACAGACCTTTGGACAAAGTTACAGCTCATGGAATGTAATGAACAATCGCAATATGGATATAAATTTAGTTGCATAATAGGAAACAGAGAGTAATAATTCATGGATATTTTTCAGGTTGGAGAAAAGTTGTAGGTCGGTCTTGAGACTCTTGCTTTTTCTGATATATATTAATGATCTAGATCTTTGTGTGCAGAGGACAACTTCAAAGTTTGTGGATGATACGAAACTTAGAAGTATTGGAAGCTGTGAAGAGGAGAGTATAGAACTCAAAAGGACATTAAAAAGTTGGAGAAATGAGCAGATAGGTGGAAGATCCCTGGGTGCTCCGGTTTCCTCCCACAATCCAAAGATGTGCAGGTCAGGTGAATTGGCCATGCTAAATTGCCCGTAGTGTTAGGTAAGGGGTAAATGTATGGGTGGGTTGCGCTTCGGCGGGGCGGTGTGGACTTGTTGGGCCGAAGTAATCTAATCTAATCTAGTCTAATTCCGTTTAATGTGGAGAAATGTGAAGTGATTAATTTTGACAGAAAGAATATGAAGAGACAATACAAAAGACAATATCCTCAAAAGGACTAGCTGTCAGAACACTGTTCCTTCATCAGGTAGCTAGTGTAACAGTTACATAGGACAGGAATTTATAAGTAGAAGATCAAAGTATCATACAACTTATGCAGTGTATTAGACAAACCTACATTGCTGTTAAGTCTTTAATCACTTAGAATGGGGATGCAGGTTTTGATTAATTAATATGTAAATCCCAGAATTTCTTTCAAGTCACAGCCTCGAGACAACTTAAGAAAGCAGGAAAGATCCCAAAAGGACTATGGATCACAAACCCATTCAAGTCAACGTACAACACAGACTACGGTGAGAGACTTCGTTGTCACACATCTCGCAAACTCCTCAATTACCTCGTACACCAGCAGGTGTCATAACCTTAAAAGCGAGAAAGAATCCATATTGTCAGCTTGGGCTCAAGATATGGCAGTACAGGTGCGAGACACTAGTAGAAAGTGAGGACAGTTACGAGACCCTGCCAAGCAGGCAAAGTGACGGAACTACATCACCTACATGCAGACCAAGAACAAGAAACTGGAGAAACTTGGCACTCACCAGCAGCAGTAGCCGAGCCTTCCCTGCACCACAGTTGAAAACGGCACTACCATGGGGAAATCGATTGTCAACCTATCTAACCATACCCTTAAACCAGACAAGATTGAAGCTCTCAGCCGAGGGCTCAATTTTTGCCTCATCACCAAAATTAACCCCACTGGTCTTGCAGCAGACACAGAGGAATTCATCAGATGAATGAGACTCCGGGAATTCTTCCAAGACGTCAGCAGCGAGCCCAATGAGACAATTGATGAACCAGAACAGTGGGCAGAGAGATCCATGGTGGAGCAGCCAAAGGAGTCGATTTGGACCCTTCCAGAGGGCCATTGCCCTGGGATTGAGATGTATGCTCAACCATTAGGAAATGTGTGAATGCCAGATTCATTAGCCACACTCACAATGTAGAGCAATATGTCACCTGATCACAACCCAACACCATCCATGCTCTCAAGACCAATTGCAACATTGTCTTCAAACCAGCAGACAAAGGAGGAGCCATCATCATACAGAATAGAACGGACTACTTCAAGAAAGTGTACCGACAATTGAACAACCAAGATCACTACTAGCCGGATAGACCAAAGAACACCCGTGAACTAAACAGATTGATTGAGACTTTTGATCCAGTCCTTCAGAGTATCCTAGAGACTCTCATCCTGTGTACTTCTTGTGCTGGGAACTTCTACTGCCTTCCAAAGATACACAAAGCCAACACTCTTGACGTCTCATTGTATCAGGTAATGGGACCCTGTGTGAGAACCTCTCTGGTTAGGTCGAGGGCATCTTGAAACCCACTATACAGGGGACCCCAAGCGTCTGTCGCAACACTACAGATTTCTTACAGAAACCCAGTACCCAAAGACCAGTCGAACCAGGAACATTCCTCATCACCATGGACATTTTGGCACTCTACACCAACATTCCCCATGATGACGGCATCACTGCAACAGCCTAAGTACTCAACTCCAATAATTGCCAAAATCCAGGCTCCACTCTACAAACCATCCATTTTATCCTCGACCACTACGTCTTCACCTTTGACAATCAGTTCTTCATCCGGACACACAGAACAACCATGGGGACCAAATTTGCACCCCAATATGCCAACATTTTCATCCACAAGTTCAAACAATACTTCTTTGTTGCACAGGACCTCCAACCAACACTATACACCAGATATGTTGGCAATATTTTCTTCCGCTGGACCCATGGCGAGGAGTCACTGAAACAATTACACGTGATATCAACAAGTTTCATCCCAACATCTGACCTACAATGGACTATTCTTTAGAATCAGTCTCATCCTTGGACACACACATCTCCATTAAGGACAGGCACCTCAGTACCTCACTACCCCAAGCTCATGGATAACCTCACGATGCTGCACTTCTCTAGCTTCCACCCTAAACGTATTAAAACAGCCATCCCCTACAGACAAACCTTACCCATACAAAGGATCTGTTTAGATGAGGAGGAACACGACAGACACCTGAAGATGCTGAAGGACGCCCTCATAAGAACAGGGTATGATGCCCAACTCATCGATCGCCCATTCCAACTTGCCACAGTGAGATACCATAATGACCACCTGAGGAGACAGACACGGGATACATATGAGTGGGATGGGCACTAAGTCATAATGCTCATTCAGCGAGTAGGTGCAGAAATGATAGGCTGAAGGTCCTCCTTCTGCACTGTAAGAATTCTGTGATTCTGTGACACACTTATTGCCAAAAGAGAGTATTTGGCACACAAAGATAATAGCCCATGATGGCACCTTGTACGAAACAAAAGTCAATATCCCCTAGGAGAATGACAAAGAGATGTTGAAACACACCCACCATGTAAGCCATCAATAACTGAGCCGAGTTAGAGAAAAGCAAGAGAGGTGCTGTCGTGACTATTTCAGAGGGCAGTTAAGAGTCAACCACATTGCTGTAGGCTTGGAGGCATACATAGGGCAGACCAAATAAGAAGGGAAGCTTGGAATCATAGAATTCCCTACAGTGTGAAGCAGGCCATTTGGCCCATTGAGCCCACACCAACCCTCCAAAGATCATCCCATTCAGACAAGCCTCTAATCCTTTCCCTGTAACCCTGCATTTCCCATGGCTATCCACCTGACCTGCGCATCTTTGGGCTGTGGGAGGAAACTGGAGCACTGGGTGGAAACCTATGCAGACACGGGGAGAACGTGCAAACTCCACACAGACAGTCGGTCGAGGGTGGAATCAAACCCAGGTCCCTAGCACTTTGATTCCCTAAAGGGGCATCAGTGAACAGTTGGACTCAAAACAAGCGATAATTGATTGTTTCATAGTCATCATTGCTGAAACTTGATATTCAATGGGAAAAATAATCCACATTGTTTTTAAAAACTGAATTTAAATGGCAACAGCTGTTTGGTTATGCTGGGATTTGAACCCATCACTCCCAGCTGTATGCTTTAATCTTCGGAGTTACTAACAGAATAACACTACCACAATGCTATCATCTCCTATAGCTCTGAAAGGTAGTGCAGAGGGAATTAATGGAATTAGAGCTGAGGGAGTTCAGAATCACAGAAACTGGGTGGTTCTCCCTATCGTTGAGAATGTTTTGAAGAGCTTTCAAGATTTTAGGAGAGAGGATATAAAACTGATGAGAGATTTTGCTAGAGTAAAGATGAAGAAACTGTTCCCAGCTGCAGGGGGGTCAGTAACCAAGACAGAGATGAGGAACAAGCTGCAGGAGAAAGTGAATTGCAATTACAACATTTAAAAGAGATTTGGACAGGTACATGGATAGAAAATGTTTAGAGGGATATGCACCAAATGTAGGCAAATAGGACTAGTTCATTTCAGGAAATCTGGTCAGCATGGACATGTTGGGTCGAAGGGTCTGTTTCCGTGCTGTATGACTCTATGACTCAACACTTTTTATCTAGCCAGTTGCATTCAAAATTATACTGTGTGAAAGGGCGATGAAAATAGATCTAAAAAGCTTCCAAAAATTAACTTGATAAATAGTTACAAAGGAAATCTTGTAGAGGGGGACAGAGGAGTGAGGCTAACTGGTTAGCTCTTTCAGATTATTCGTAGAGACAGATCGGGCTGGATGGTCTCATTCTATGCTGCATCTTTATTTAACTTGTGGTCATCACGTCCTTTTCAGTCCAAGCAACTCTCCAGTGACCCTTATTTAATAAGGATTCTCGAGGCAGACAGGCTGACTCTTGCCCTCATCTGCCGTGTACATTCAAACAGGTCACAGTCTAGCTCTCAGGAGTTGGTTGTCACTTTGAGAGCCTGATCCTTGGGGTCGATGAAGTCAACTTTAGAATCCTGATTTCTATTCTGGATGGGATTAGTTGGTTCAACAGAGAGGAAGAATAAAGCTGGGAGCAGCCTGATTGATAGAGCAGAGTTTGATGTGGAACTGGAGCGGTGAATAGGCTGGATAAGTCACTTTAAATAAAGCAAAGTGCTTCCCTATTAGACTGAATGCAACAGAAATCAAAATATTCCCAGATATTCTTCAGGGGGATGTCTTATCTTAAATCTGCACAATACCAGTTTATTAATGCTAACAAATGTCACCAGAATCAGGACTAGTTCATTTGTATCCATGTTTTAATCTCTCCAAGGTCTTGGAAACATCTCCAAGATCTGTTCACAATCCCAGTGAACTCCTTCAGCCCTGCAAATCTTCAATTCTGAAACTTTGAACCTCTCAAAATTATAATTGCTACACCAATGGTAGTGGTGCTATCAGCGGTCTGGGCCCTAAATTCTGGTGTTCCCCTTCAATGAAACACTCTGCCGTGCTCTCTCCTTGATTAAAATGCTTCTTAGAACTTCCTTCTTTAAACAGGTTCATCTGTCCCTGTATAAAACAAAGAACTGCAATGCTGGAAATCTGAAACCAAAACAGAAAATGTTGGAGAAACTCAGCAGGTCTGGAGCATCTGTGGAGAAAGAAGCCAAGTTAATGTTGCTCGTCCAGTCACCTTTCTTCAGAACTAAAACTTCAGTTATGATAAATGATGACTAGACTCGAAGCATTAACTCCATTTCTCTCTGCACAGGTGCTACCAGACTTGCTGAGTTTCTCCAACTATTTTTGTTTTAGTTTTATCTGTCCTAATGCCTTCTTTTGGGGATACCAGTATCAAATTCTGCCTGATGACCATGCCTATGAAGCCTTGAGATGTTTCATTGTGTTAAAAACAGTACATAAATGCAAGCTATTGTTGATCAGTACCACTTGTTGCTGCAATTACTTCTGGATATAATGAGCCCTTGACTAACCAGTGCAGAAAGAATGGGCCAAAGGGTCTCTTTCCAGGCTGTAAAAGCTCTGACTTAGAGAAAGCAGTAAAACCTGGCAGCCTGTGGTTTAGTTGACAAACTGCAAACATGTTAAAAAGGCAAATATTAATTACGAACAACACTGAATGATAGGAGTTTGTGTAACTCTATCAATACCTTTCAATAATTAATGTTGCACTGACCCTGTTTCCTTCAGTGACACAGAATCTGACCAGGATATTGATTCCCTCCCAAAGATGAAACCGATCTCTCTGGAACTGCCGAATCAGCGTTGCTTCCACTTGGCTCCTTGGGAGCATTTATCCTGGCCTCCTGAGCAGTGTCTGCGTGCATAGAGTCAGTCAGTCTGAGTTGCTCAGCCTCTGTGTCCATTCTGTGAACACCATCTATGACTGTCATTTCATTCTATTCAGGATCCGGGTTGAAAGAACCTGTCAGAGTCCAGTTATTAGTAACACATTTCTTTCATTGAACATTATCTTTTAAATATGTAGTGACCAGATGAAGAATGGCATTCAGCCCACCTCTTTTTAAAACCTTCTCAGTCAGTTGTAACAATTTTCTTTCCCATGTTGTGATAACAGTTCAGCTCAAGTATAATTAACTGGATCAAAATGAAGGAACCAAATTGCGAGGTTTCCTGAATGAAAGAAAGTGGATTTCTGTGATCTACTAATACCGAGAAAAGAATAAAACTGCAACATCATAAACACACACATTCATGGGTAATAAGCTTAAACGTTGAAACATTGAAGTACAGTGGGTAGGAGCAGGAATAGGCCACACAACCCTTCGACCCAAGTCTGCCATTCAAAATTATCATGGCTGATCATCGAGCTCAATACCCTAAATCCCACCCTCCCCCCATTTCCCTTGATCCCTGTAGCCACAAGATCTATACATACCTCCTCTTGAAAACATATGTTTTGGCCTCAACCACTTTCTGTGGGAGTGGCTTCCACAGGCTCATCCTTCTCTTGGTGAAGACATTTCTCTTTGCCGCAGTCGTAAAAGATTTATCCCTTATCCTGAAACTATTACCTCTGGTTCTGGACTCCCCTACCATTGGAACATTCTTGCTGCATCTAGCCTGTCTAGTCCTGTTCTAACTTTATAGCTTTCTATGAGGTGTCCTCCCTTCCTGATTCTACTAAACTCCAGTGAATACAATCCTAACCCACTCAATCTCTCCCCAAATGTTAATCCTGGAATCCCAGGAATCAATTTAGTAAATATTTGCCACACTCTCTCTATAGTAAGAGCATCCTTCCTCAGATAAGGAGACCAAAACTGCGCTTAACATTCCAGGTGTGGCCTCACCAATACCCTGTGTATTCGCATCATTGTTCCTTTGCTTGAATCCTCTCGCGATGAAGGCCAATATGCAGTTTACCTTCTTTACTGTCTGCTGCACTTATGCACTCACTTTCAGCGGCTGGTGTCTGAGAACACCCAGGTCCCATTGAACACTACCTTCTCTCAATTTACAGCCATTTAGATAATAATCTGCCTTCCTATTTTTGTGACCAAAGTGGATAACCTCACATTTATCCACATGATACTGGATCTGCCATATATTTGCCCATTTAGCCAGTCCAAATCACACTGCAGCATCTCTGCAGCATCCTGACAGCTCACCTTCCGCCCAGCTTTGTGTCATCTGTAAATTTTGAGGTATTTCATTTAAAAAGATGGAGGAGGGTATCTCGATGGACAGGAAGATATCGACAGTTGCAGTTTAAAGTTTTTGAGGTCCTTGAAGAGTTTGTTTTAAAGCCTGTGACCAATTGTTTAATTGTTGACTTTTATTTTGGAACAGTGGTGAAGTTTATAAATCTTGAATTTTTGGAAAATTGTGATTTTTCACTGGGCTTTAAAGGTTGAGAGAGATAAGCAGAGAGAAAGAGAGTGTCTTCCAATTCCCGTTTGCATATCCATTTTTCCTTGTCTCTGCCTCGCTACTCAGATGCAGCAGTGAAATATAGCTCAGTGTATATTCCTGTGTCTGATTCCATTGTTTTTCTTCAAACTAGATGATCTGGACATGACTTTTATCCTAATATGTAACTTTGTAGAAGATTTAGCTCTGTATTTTAGTATTCTTTTATAACTTTGCTTGATTGGGCTTAGTCCAATTACTTTTTACTGATGGTTTCATGAGCTTGACTCAACCTGATCAAGTGATCACAGCAGCCATTTTAGTCCAGATTTTATTCTTTTAAAAACAAATTTAGTCCGATAAGGTATCAATTATTAACAGTTGGATGAAGGCAGTTGCATATTGATGATGCATTTTTATTATTACATCACTAGGAGAAGACTTTGTGTGATGCTGCTACATTGCACCACCCCCCAACAATTCCGGAATTGAGTAAAATCAAAGATTTGTGGGAGGATAGAGCATAAGAATATCTACCCTATCAAGACTTTCAGAATCCTGTATGTTTCAATGAGATCACCCCACATTCTTCTAAACTGTAATGAATGAAGGCAGAACCAGTTTAGCCATTTGTGATAAATATACCTTTTCATTCTAGGAACTCGGCACAGTGAATCTCTTTTGAAAAGCCTCCAATACTAGTATATTCTTTTGTAAATGCCAAAACAGTAACACAAGACTCCAGATGTGGCCTCACGAACACTCTGTACAACTGTAACAAGGTTTTCCTGTTTTTAAATTCCAACCCTCTACTGATGAAGGTCAAAATTTCATTTGCTTTTTTAAGTACTTGTTGCACCTGCATGCTTACTTTCTGTGTTTCACTCGCAGGAACACCCAAATCCTTTTGCGTTGTATTACTTTGGAGCCTCTCCCTATTTAACTAATCTGCTTTTTGATTCTTCTTACCAAAGTGCGTGACTTCATACTTTTCTGCATTAAACTCCAGCTGCCAAGTTATTGCACACTTACCTAACCTATAACCCTTTCAGACTCCTTATGACCCATCACAACAAGCTCTCCCACTAATTTTGTATCATCAGAAAACTTTGATACATTACACTCTCACCTCCTTCAAATAATCATAATAGACAATTGAGGCCCTAGGATTGATCCACAGGTCACATCTTTCCATTTTGATAAAGATCCATTATTTGTAACTTGCTGTTTTCCGTGTGTTAACTAATCATCAATCGATACATTCTGAGAAAGGAACACAGGACCTGAAACATTAACTCTGCTTTCTCTCCACAGATGCTGCCAGACCTGCTGAATTTTTCCAGCCATTTCAGATTTTGTTTCTGATTTCCAGCATCCACAGTTCTTAGGGTTTTTCATTTCTCAAACTATGCCAATATATTAGTCAAATACCATGAACTCTTATCTTGTGCAATATCCTTCTACCTGGCACCTTCCTGAAGGCCTTCTAGAAATTCAAATACACCACATTTTTTGGTTTCCCTTTATCAACACAGCTCAAGATATAGAGCCAAAGAGTCATAGAGATGTACAGCATGGAAACAGACCCTTCGGTCCAACCCGTCCATGCTGACTAGATATCCCAACACAATCTAGTCCCACCTGCCAGCATCCAGCCCATATCCCTCCAAACCCTTCCTATTCATATACCCATCCAAATGCCTCTTAAATGTTGCAATTGTACTAGCCTCCACCACTTCCTCTGGCAGCTCATTCCATTCAAGTACCACCCTCTGGGTGAAAAAGTTGCCCCTTAGGTCTCTTTTGTATCTTTCCCCTCTCACCCTATACCTATGCCCTCTAGCTCTGAACTCCCTGACCCCGGGGAAAAAACTTTGCCTATTTACCGTATCCATGCCCCTCATAATTTTATAAACCTCTATAAAGTCACCCCTCAGCCTCTGAAGCTCCAGGGAAAACAGCCCCAGCCTGTTCAGCCTCTCCCTAAAGCTCAAATCCTCCAACCCTGGCAACATCCTTGTAAATCTTTTCTGAACCCTTTCAAGTTTTACAACATCTTTCCGATAGGAAGGAGACCAAAATTGCATGCAATATTCCAACTGTGGCCTAACCAATGTCCTGTACAGTTGTAACATGACCTCCCAACTCCTATACTCAATACTCTAAACAATAAAAGAAAGCATACCAAATGCCTTCTTCACTATCCTATCTACCTGCAACTCCATTTTCAAGGAGCTATGAACCAGCACTCCAAGGTCTCTTTGTTCAGCAACACTCCCTAGGACCTTACCATTAAGTGTATAAGTCCTGCTAAGATTTGCTTTCCCAAAATGCAGCACCTCA
>NC_057748.1:19137008-19138245 GCF_004010195.1 Chiloscyllium plagiosum | reverse complement strand
GCACTCCACTGGTCACAGGCCTCCAGTCTGAAAAACAACCTACCACCACCACCCTCTGTCTTCTTCCTTTGAGCCAGTTCTGTATCCAAATGGCTAGTTCTCCCTGCATTCCATGAGATCTAACCTTGCTAATCAGTCTCCCATGGGGACCCTTGTCGAACGCCTTACTGAAGTCCATATAGATCACATCTACCACTCTGCCCTCATCAATCCTCTTTGTTACTTCTTCAAAAAACTCAATCAAGTTTGTGAGACATGATTTCCCATGCACAAAGCCATGTTGACTATCCCTAACCAGTCCTTGCCATTCCAACTACATGTACATCCTGTCCCTCAGGATTCCCTCCAACAACCTGCCTACCACTGGCGTCAGGCTCACTGGTCTATAGTTCCCTGGCTTGTCCTTACCACCCTTCTTAAACAGTGGCACCACGTTAGCCAACCTCTAGTCTTCCAGCACCTCACCTGTGACTATCTTCAAAGAACTCTTGCAAATTTGTCAAACATGAGTTGCCTTTCAAAAAAGCAATGCTGTTTGATTAGATTAGATTAGATTAGATTAGATTAGATTACTTACAGTGTGGAAACAGGCCCTTCGGCCCAACAAGTCCACACCGACCCGCCGAAGCGAAACCCACCCATACCCCTACATTTACCCCCTACCTAACACTATGGGCAATTTAGCATGGCCAATTCACCTGACCTGCACATTTTTGGACTGTGGGAGGAAACCGGAGCACTCGGAGGAAACCCACGCAGACACGGGGAGAACGTGCAAACTCCACACAGTCAGTCGCCTGAGGCGGGAATTGATTGTGTTAGATTTATCTATACGTCCTTGTAGTGATTGGAATGAGGTTATCCAGGTTGATCTCATTGAGTATGAGTTCCATTACTGGGCTGTTAACCTGGGCAAATCTGGGGAGTCATGGCTGACAGATATAAACAGGAGTCTCAGGGATTCTTCTCACTCTAGAGACTGGCTCGGAACTGGCTAGACAAAAGTGAGGACTGCAGATGCTGGAAACCAGAGTCTAGATTAGAGTGATGCTGGAAAAGCACAGCAGGTGAGGTAGCATCCAAGGAGCAGGAAAATTGACGTTTCAGGCAAAAGCCCTTCATCAGGAATGGAGTTAGGGAGCCTCCAGGGTGGAGAGATAAGTGAGGGTTGGTGGGGCTGGGGAGAAGGTAGCAAAGAGTACAATAGGTGAATGGGGGGGTGGGGAGGGAGGTGATA
>NC_057748.1:19027010-19135373 GCF_004010195.1 Chiloscyllium plagiosum | reverse complement strand
TGTCAGTGTCAAGTCTGTCGTCACTGATGGAGATGGAGAGGTCCAGGAGGGGGAGGGAGGTGTCAGAGATGGTCCAGTTAAATTTAAGGTCAGGGTGGAATGTGTTGGTGAAGTTGATGAATTGCTCAACCTCCTCGCGGGAGCATGAGGTGGCACCAATGCAGTCATCAATGTAGCGGAGGAAGAGGTGGGGAGTGGTGCCGGTGTAATTACGGAAGATCGACTGTTCTACGTAGCTAACAAAGAGACAGGAATAGCTGGGGTCCATACAGGTGCCCATGACTACCCCTTTGATCTGGAGGAAGTGGGAGGATTCGAAGGAGAAATTGTTAAGGGTGACAACCAGTTCAGCCAAACAAATGAGAGTGTCAGTGGAAGGGTACTGTTGGGGACATCGCGAGAGGCAGAAACGGAGGGCTTGGAGGCCCTGGTCATGGCGGATCGAGGTGTAGAGGGATTGGATGTCCATGGTGAAGAAGAGGTGTTGGGGGCCGGGGAAATGGAAGTCTTGGAGGAGGTGGAGGGTGTGGGTGGTGTCTCAAATATATGTGGGGAGTTCCTGGACTAGAGGGGATAGGACAGTTTCAAGGTCGGTGGAGATGAGTTCAGTGGGGCAGGAACATGCTGAGACAATGGGTTGACCGGGGTGGTCAGGCTTGTGGATCTTGGGAAGGAGGTAGAATAGGGCGATGTAGAATTCCCGAACTATGAGGTTGGAAGCTGTGGGGGTGGCAGATCTCCTGAGGTGATGAGTTTGGTGATGAGGGGTGGGGTCATGGTCGAGGAGGCGGTAGGAGGCAGTGTCTTTGAGTTGGCGTCTGGCTAGAGCGGTGTAGAGGTCAGTGTGCCAAACTACCACTGCACCCCCTTTATCCCCTGGCTTGATGGTGAGGTTGGGATTGCCAAGGACATGCAGGTCCTGGGCCTCCTCCGCTGCCACTCCCTGACGCCTGAAGGAAGAACGCCTCATTTTCCACCTTGGAACACTTCAACCCCAGGGCATCGATGTGGACTTCACCAGTTTTCTCATTTCCCTTCCCCCCACCTTACTCCAGTTCCAAACTTCCAGCTCAGCACCATCCTCATGACCTGTCCTACCTGCCAATCTTCCTTCCCACCTCCATTCCTGATGAAGGACTTTTACCTGGAACGTCGATTCTCCTGCTCCTCGGATGCTGCCTGACCTGCTGTGCTTTTCCAACATTACTCTGACCTGGCTAGTCAGAGTTAATGTACTGGGCCCATGTAAATAAATGGTGATCTGGTGATGGGATACTGGCTGCTGTGGGGTTATTTCAGTCCTGCTATTTCTCCCTCAGTGACGGACTCTAACAATTTTCCAGTGACAGAGGTTACACTAACTGTCATACAGTTTCCTGGTTTTTATCTGCCTCCCTTCTTGAACAGAGGGGTTACATTAGCAATTTTCCAGTTCACGGGAACTCGCCTGTGAGTTCTGGAATATTTTGACCAATGCCTTCACTATCTCTGCAGTCGCATCCTTTAAAAACCTTGGATGCAGGCCCTCAGGTTCCAGTGACTTGTCTACCTTCAGTCCCATTAGTTTGTTCCCTGCAGGGTCTGCATTCAGTGTAGGCTCATGGAGATGGTGAAAGAGGCACGTCGGGGCCCTGTATAAGACCCAGTGTCATCGGTGGCAGCTGCATTGGCAGGATTGGCCCAGAGTGGACTCCTGGTGGCAGCATTGAGTCAATTCTGGGCCTGGGGTGGTTGCATTGGCAAGATCCAGTGAAGATTCATGGTGGCAGCACCATCAGTGGAGGTGAGATGGCACCGGATATGGTGACTCCAGTGACAGAAGGACTGTAAAGTTGAATTTTATATCTTTATTTTTCTGCCCTTATATCCTATACTTTGGTTCCTTTTATGGCGTTTTAAGTGGGAGTCGCAGAGTTGCCGCACAAGGCAGCACTTTTTATTGTATTTTTTAACAAAATACAAATGACAATAAATAAATCAAAAATCACAATCATGATTAAGACTGTTACAGATGCAGTGTGAAAAGTTCATGTTAAATACATAAATAAAAAACTGAACTTGGGGTCTGGAGCAGCAGATAGTATTGGTAGAGATTCCAATGTGGCTGACCAGGAATCTCTCCCATTCTCCTCACCTGCCATTGCTGTGTGTTGAAAGAATTTACAAGTTGATACTCCAGACTGTGTAATGGAAGTACCTTTCTCAGCTGGCAAGCCCTGGGACTGGACCTGAACCCAGGGCTTCTGTCTCAAATGTAGGTACATACCCACATCCCCTGAGAAAAATTATTTCATTACCTTTGATGTCCTGTTGATAAAAAATATTGGAAATGCAGAGAAACTGAGGCTGCTTGACCAGGTGGGCTGATTGGAGTTCATATGATGAAATGTCCAGGAATGAGCCCAATAAAAAGTTGAGAAGCTTTGTAGACCCCACTGGTGGGCTCCGCTGATCTGAACCTCCATTTACTTCTGACAACATGAAAACCTTTACACAAACTGACATAGCTTGCAGGCTTCCTGAACCAAATCCCTTCTACTAGAATGAAATTTCCTTCTGAACCGAAAATGTCATTCTTTTGAACTGAAGTAAAAACTGACCTCATGATCACTAATCTATTTTGTTTTTCTCTCTGTGTGCTGTAAACTCAGCAGCGTAGACATTTCATCCATTAATCTCACAGGTATCCTACTAGGCACTTGACTGGATCACATGCCTCCTTGGAAATTATGCCTTTAGTTCACTGTTCCAAATGACCTTCTGACCTCTGAAGTGATTGTCATGAGGTCAACCAGATGGACCTCATAGTTCCCTGTTTGGGGCTGTCAATTTTGACCAATAGGGAGCCCTGGCTGACAGATATAAATGTGAGTGTCAGTTTTCCCGTTCACTCGAGGAGCTGGCTCTGAGAAAACTAAGTCAGTGTCAAGGGCTTTCTGCATGTAAATGAAGGGTGTTTTGATGACAGGGTACTAGCCTTTGTGGAGTTATTTCTACCTTGTTTTTTTCTGAAAAAAGCCCAAATGTTTCATTGTTTGGCTTTGTCACACACAAAAGGAAGAAGTAACTTTTTTTCTATTTGTTTGTTTTGTCTATAGTTTTTTTAAAAAATCATTCACAGAATGATGGAGTCACTGACTAGGCCCGTCCCAGAGTGCATTTAAGAGTCAATCATATTTCTGTGGGTCCAGAGTCATATATAGTCCAGGCCAGATAGTAAGAGCAGGGATAACATTTGAGCTATACAGATTTTTGTTTCAGCCTCAGCTGGGGTACTGCATGCAGTTCTGATCTCTGCAGAAGTTGTGACTGCACTGAGGGGGTGCAGAGGAGATTCACCAGGATGTTGCCTGAGATGGAGCATAGTAGCTATGAAGAAAGGCTAGATAAGCTTATGTTCTTTTCATAAATTTCTTTTCCCTTTTAAAACTAAGGGCATATGTTTCCTCAAATACTATCCGTGAAGGCCAATTTCTGAATGACTTGCAACAAGCTCTCTTTAGCTTTACAATACAAAAGATGGTTTATTCAAGCATTAAACTCTGGTGGAGTGAGGGGGATAATTTAACAACATACACTGGAATACAATGAAGAGAAAGAGGGAAAAAATGTTAAAATTACAAATTATGCAATCAATAAAAAATTAGTATTAATTCATATGGATGGGATAAATAGACAAGGTCTGTTATCGGGGTGGGGGGGGGGGGGGGTCTAGAACAAGAGGTCATAGATTTAGGGTGGGAGGGGAAAGATATAAAAGAGACCTAAGGGACAACTTTTTTTATGCAGAGGGTGGTATGTGGTTAGAATAAGTTGCCAGAGGAAGTGGTGGAGGATAGTACAACTGAAACATTTAAAAGGCATCTGGATAGGTATATGAGTAGGAAGGATATGGGCCGGGTGCTGGCAAGTGGGACTAGATTGGGTTGGGATATCTGGTTGGCATGGACAAGTTGGATGGAAGGATCTGTTTCCATGCTGTACATCTCTATTACTCTGTGTGAATTAAAGTCCATGTCCATTTGTGGTCCTTTCTATTGTCTGTGCATGGAAGTCCCTTTTGCATGAGTTCAAATGTAGTTGAAATGCAGTTAAAGGTGCAGCAGTTGTAAACTGGGGATTAGTTCACTTTCCAGGTGAAATATAGGAATCTATCCAAAAATCAGACTTTTGAGTGAGGTCAAAACTACAGGAACACTTAGCCACATTGTTTGAGGTAGGTTTTAATGTCCTGTTCAAAACCTGTTGTGTTATTTATAATTATTAAGTCATTGGTACCATCTCATGCATAACATGTTTCAATAGTTTCTTTTGTTCAAAACAGGCTGAGGCAAACATTTCATTTAACATTCTTTTCCATTGGCTTGACTGCAAAGTTCATACAAATGGGAAGTGTGACATTCTGGAGTGATGAAGAGTTATGTTTTGTCATGGTAATTCCTAGAAGTTTTGAGAAGCAGCCAACTTGCCCATTCTGTATTCAATAACAACCATTCTAGTGTGCTATTCTATGTATTATAAAACAGTCACTAAACATAGAAAATGGCATGTTAAAGTGTTGGTGAAATCCAAAAAATGTGGACTTGGGACTGTTATAGCAAATTACTTAACATTGGTCTGATGGATATTGTTATTGACACCTTGAGGAGAATCAAATATTAGTTTTCATTCCTAGGCTATACTGCAACACTTGTCCATATGATGAGTGTTGGTTTGTGATGCAGTGTGATGCTATTATCTTGGATTGAATTCCCATTAACTGAGGTCACCATGAAGGACTCTCCTATGATCATACAATCTCTACGGTATGGAAGTAGTCCACACTGACCCTCCAAAGAACATCTCACCCACACCCACAAGTCCATATGATATCATCATAGTAGGTGTTGCTTATGGTTCCTCAGTATTAGCCCTTTCAGATTGTTATGGACCAGGCCAGACCCTCTCAAAATATTTTAAGAAGGGAGCCGAGGCCCTAACATTTTCTAATTTTAAAGGCAGTTGTGAAGTGAATATTCTAGTAATGATGCAGCTGGTCAAACCACTTGGTTTTAAGCAAAACAGAATTTATTTAAGCACAACAGTTGAAACACGAGCAAAAGAAACAGAATTTAGAATAACTTAACTATTTGAAAACCCACTGACTCAATATAGCAACTTAACTAAGGATCTGTTCCAATTCCTGCAACATCCCATAAACATACCCCTTAGCAAAACGTAAATTCAAACACAGGTTCTTATAGGCTGGAGAGATTGCAGGTAGGGACCATCTGCTGAAGCATGGGACCCTTTCTCCACTGCAGCTTCTGACTGTCAGCTACCAGCAGTTTCTCTGTAACAAATAAACTAAACTAGAAAAAACCTGAACTGTAAGAACTGGCTATTCCCCTGCCATTGTTAAACTGGGCTCTTTCTGAGACATTTTGGTACCTCTACCTTTATAACCTCTCTCTAAAAAATATATGAAAGGACAAAATAACCTGGTTAAAGTGACAGCATTGTCACAGCTTCACCCCTCCCCCCCAAAAAAGGAACCAACAAAATACAAAGATGGCTACATTTTAAAACCCCTTAGTCTTATTTTGTTAATACACTACAATACATATACATTACATTGATTATAACCATGCAAACATGCACTACCACATTCTACTTCAGTACGTTTACTCCTCTACCAAACATCTCCATTTTTCATCCAAGTCTTGACAAAGCGTCGGTAATTATGTTTTCTCGTCCTGCCACATGTATAAGTTTCAAATTGAATGGCTGTAATAATAAGCTCTATCTCAATAGTCTGAAATTTTTGTCCTTAAATTTCTCCAAAAGCTTTAACAGGTTATAATTAGTACATATCATTATCTCAGACACATTACTGGAAACATAAATGTTGAAATGTTATAACGCCAAAACCAAGCTCACAGTCTCCTTCTGAATTGTCAAATATTTCTGTTGATGAATGCTTAATTTCCTGGAGAAATATCCAATAGGTCTTTTTATCTTCTCATCGTCTTCTTGCAAGAGTACAGCACTAACACCCACATCACTCACATTGATACCATCTTGAATGGTTTTGTGTAATTAGGTGTGGCTAATACTGGGGCAGAGATTAACACAGCTTTCAGGCTGTCAAATGCCTTCTGACAGTCTGCCATCCACTGAAATTTCCTGCATTTCTTCAGTAATTCAGTGAGAGGAACAGTCACACTTCTAAAATTCAGTACGAATTTCTGATAAAACCCATTCAATCCCAGGAATCATAGTACTGCTGTCTTCGTTGATGGTATGGGAAACTCCCCAATAACCTTTGTTTTCACATTATGTGGGGCCATCTGTCCATATCTGATAACATGGCCCAGAAACGTGACTTGGATTTTGACGAATTCACTCTTCGCCAGATTTATCACCTCATGAAGTCATAGACTCATAGAGATGTACAGCATGGACCAACTCATCGGTCCAACCCGTCCATGCCGACCAGATATCCCAACCCAATCTAGTCCCACCTGTCACATCCGGCCCATATCCCTTCAAACCCTTCCTATTCATATAGCCATCCAAATGCCTCTTAAATGTTGCAATTGTATCAGCCTCCACCACTTCCTCTGGCAGCTCATTCCATACCCGTACTACCCTCTCTGTGAAAACATTGCCCCTTAGATCTCTTTTATATCTTTCCCCTCTCACCCTAAACCTATGCCCTCTAGTTCTAGATTCCCCGACTCCAGGGAAAAGACTTTGCCTATTCAACCTATCCATGCCCCTCATAATTTTGTGAACCTCTATAAGGTCACCCCTCAGCTTCCGATACTCCAGGGAAAACAGCCCCAGCCTTTTCAGCCTCTCCCTATAGTTCAAATCCTCCAATCCTGGTAACATCCTTTTAAATCTTTTCTGAACCCTTTCAAGTTCCACAACATCTTTCCAATAGGAAGGAGACCAGAATTGCACATAATATTCCAACAGTGGCAAGTCGATCGAATAAGTCTGATAAATGCTGCAAATGTTCCTTCCACATATGGCTAAAAATCACCAGGTCGCTGATGTATACCACACAATTAGGTAATCCAGAAATTACTTTATTGGTTAGTCTTTGAAATGTGGCTGGTGCATTTGTCATACCAAATGGCATGATTTTAAATTGATACAGTCCGTTTGGTGTTATGAAAGCCAAAATTGTCTTTGCTCTTTCAGATATTGGAACCTGCCAGTATCCTTAAAGTGGGGGGCCAACTCAGAAATATACTTTGCTTGTCCCATTTTCTCAATACAATCTTCCAACCACGGAATCAGATATGAATCAGACTTAGTAACTGCATTGGCTTTGCGCTAGTCTATACATAAATGTTGGGTTCCATCTGGTTTTGGCACCATTACCATGAATGAGCTCCAGTCACTGCAACTCACTGCGAGTATGTTATCATGAAGAATGTGTTTAATCTCATTTGAACCTGTGCCAATTTTAGAGGGTTAAGTCTATAAGGATATTGCTTAATTGGAACAGCATTTCCTATATGTACATCACGTATAATTAGATTAGTACTTCACAGCTTATTTCCACATATCTCCCTATGCGATAGCAATAACTCTTTCAGGTCATTTTGATTTTTCTCTGGAAAGTAACTCAATAATTTATCCCAATTTTTGACAACTTGCTCATTGTCCAATTTAATTTGAAGAATGTCCAGTTCAGAATCCTCTGAATTTGGTTCTTCACTCTGTGTTGTAACCAGTAACAGTCTACTTTTACTTTCCTTCCCTATCAAAATACCCTTTTAGTATGTTCACATGATATTCTGAGATTTATTTCTGTTTAGAGTCCTTAGTTCAACTGAGGGGAGATAGGTATAAGACAGATGTCAGAGGTAGTTTCTTTACGCAGAGAGTAGTAAGGGTATGGAATGCTTTGCCTGCATCGGTAGTAGATTCGCCAAGTTTAAGTACATTTAAGTCATCATTGGACAGGCAAATGACACACATGGAATAGTGTAGATGGTATGGGCTTCAGATTAGTATGACAGGGCGGCGCAACATCGAGGGCCGAAGGGGTGGTATTGGGGGCAGAGGCTCGTGCCATTTGTGCTTGGGGATGGGGGGGCAGTGTTGGACTGGGTTGGGGGGCAGGTTGGAAAGGGTTTGGGGGGGGCAGGGTTGGGGGGACGGGGTCTCAAGCACTGTGTGCTGCTGCAGTCTCCTGAACGGGGAGCAGACTTTAAAATCTCCGAGCCCCAAAGGAAAGGCATTCAATTTATTAACCGAATAATCGATTATCCGCACGAAATAATGCCCGCACATCTCATTTGGATAATCGAGGTTCCCCTGTACTGTGATATTTTAAATACTGTCTAGGCAACTCCCCCTCTACACTTAACCGTTCCCTGAAATTTGACACATCGTGCAAACATGTGGTCTCTGAATTCTGTCTTACCAATTTCTCCTTAATCAATTTTAGTAGTCTGCTCACTTCATGCCCAAACACTAATTCAATTGGCACTGAGTTTGGTCAATTCATTTGGTGCATCTCAAATGGCAAACAGTACAAATGTAATTCCTTTATTCCAATCATCTAGATATTCTTCACTGTAAGTCCTTAACGTGGTCTTTAATATCTGATGCCACCTTTCTAGTGATCCCTGCAATTCTGGATGGTATGTAGTGGATTTGAATTGTTATTCCTAAATTGTCTATAACCTTCTTGAATCATTTTGATGTAAAATTTGACCCTTGATCTGATTGTATCTCAGTGGGGAATCCGTATCAAGTGAAATATTTGAGTTACTTTTCTACAATCCTTTTAGCTGTGATATTCCATAATGGAATGGCCTCTGGAAATCTAGTCCATCATTGTTATTAAATACCGATTCCCACTTTTGTTTTAGGTAGAGTCCTACACAATCAATTAAGACCCTTGTAAAAGGTTCCTCAAATGCAGGAATGGGTATTCAAGGTACAAGTTTTATTACTGCCTGCAGTTTTCAATTACCTGACATGTATGATATATCTGGCAAAATTCAACTACATCCTTATGCACTCCAGGCCAGTAAAAATGTTTCTGTATTTTACCTTGAATTTTTCTTACCCCTAAATGACCTCCTACTGGTAGTTCATGCACTACCTACAACACCTCCTTTCTATAATCCAATGATTGTCTTCATTTCCTCATCAAGACATCATTTTTAAGATACAAGCGTTCAGGTATACACTCAGATTCTTCTTCCATGTACGCTTTTTGATATAATTTCTTCAGTTTTTCATCTTTCTGTTGTAAGTCATTTAATTTCTCTGAGCTAAAGATATTCAAGTTGTCCTCCACCTGCACGGGTTTTGTCTCAGCCACTTAATCAAACATGGTCTCTGATAATTCTACTTCAACTTTCTTATCTGTAGTCTTTGATTTCTCCTCCTGTTTCAACCGGTGAATTTGTGACCTTGATGACGCACAGTCAGGAAAAATTCCAGGATATGCTTCCTGTACTACCTCAGTTGCCTGATTTTCTACTGGTTTTTCAACCAAAGCAAAGTAGATGGGTCTCCTACCTGTGACCCATCTATATCGTTGGTAAGGATAAATTGTATTCCTGGAGCTGAGAGTTCTGCCATTACAGCTACCATCCCTTCTCCACTTTTCACTGGGCAGTCTAATCTCACTTTACAAAATGGAGCACTTCTTGTCTCACCATGAATTCCACATAATAACACATTTCCTGGTAGTCGTCCTTCTGACATTTTTCAACATCCAAGATTGACATGACCCCGTATCTCTGAATACTGGAACCTGTTAATCTGCTGCTCCTAGCCTATGTGAGTCAACCTTACCTTTGCAAGTAGATGTTTTAAGAAGATCTGGCACTTCCTCCTTAACCAACCTTCAAGCAGGTGCACATTCTCGTGCAGCTTTTTACCCTCCACTGTGCTTTCTTTTACCACTTCAACAAAATTCACTGGCTTATCCTGTTTTAGAACATAGAACATAGAAGAATACAGCGCAGTACAGGCCCTTTGGCCCTCGATGTTGCGCCGATCCAAGCCCACCTAATCTATACTAACCCACTATCCTTGAATCACCTTCCCTATCCTTTTCTTGCATCCATTTTCCCAGTGCTTTTTCTAACCCACCAACACCGTGATTTCACATGGCCTACTTTGTTGCAGTGAAAACACCAGAGCTTTTTAACTTCTGTTTCCACTTCATGGGTTTCCTTTTTACCCTGTGGTAAGTTGCCTTTGTAATCTTCATCGCGATCTACTTTTCCCTTTCCATGTGAAGATTTCTCTTCTCACCAATTTCTATCCCTCATGGATTGAAATTGATTTTGGAAGCCAAACTTTGAATTATGAAGCAGCTCATAACCATCAGCCACTTCAGCTGCTAATCTTGCTATTTTAATTTTGCTCTTCCACATGAGTTCTCACTAATCCTTAGATGGTTTTAAAGACAGCAGGAGCATACGCAAGGGGGAGATCAGGAGGGCAAAAAGGGGACATGCGATAGCTTTGGCAAATTGGGTTAAGGAGAATCCCAAAGGGTTTTTACAAATACATTAAGGACAAAAGGCTAACTAGGGACAGAATATGGCCCCTCAAATATCAGTGAGGAGGCTTTTGTGTGGACCGCAGGAGATGGGAGAGATAGTAAACGAGTATTTTGCATCAGTGTTTACTGTGGAAAAGGACATGGAAGTTATAGAATGTGGGGAAATAGATGGTGACATCTTGAAAAATGTCCATATTACAGAGGAGGAAGTGCTAGGTGTCCTGAAACACATGGATAAATCCCCAGGACCTGAGCGGTGCACCCTAGAACTCTGTGGGAAGCTATAGAAGTGATTGCTGGGCCTCTTGCTGAGATATTTGTATCACCGTTAGTGACAGGTGAGGTGCCAGAAAAGTGGAGGTTGGCAAACGTGGTGCCACTGTTTAAGAAGGGTGGTAAGGACAAGCCAGGGAACTATAGCCCAGTGAGCCTGAGGTTGGTGGTGTGCAAGTTGCTGGGGGGAATCCTGAGGGACAAGGTGTACATGTATTTGGAAAGGCAAGGACTGATTAGGGATAGTCAACATGGCTTTGTGCATGGGAAATCATGTCTCACAAACTTCATTGGGTTTTTTGAAGTAACAAAGAAGATTCATGAGGGCAGAGCAGTAGATGTGATCTATATGGACTTCAGTAAGGCGTTCAACAAGGTTTCCCATGGGAGACTGATTAGCAAGGTTAGGTTCTTGATCAGATGGACCAATGGGCTGAGAAGTGGCAGATGGAGTTTAATTCAGATAAATGCGAGGTGCTGCATTTTGGGAAAGCAAAACTTAGCAGGACTATACACTTAATGATAAGGTCACAAGGAGTGTTGCTGAACAAAGAGACCGTGGAATGCAGGTTCATGCTCCTTGAAAGTGGAGTCGCAGGTAGATAGGATATTGAAGAAAGCGTTTGGTATGCTTTCTTTTATTGGTCAGAGTATTGAGTACAGGAGTTGGGAGGTCATGTTGCGGCTGTACATGGCATTGGTTAATCCACTGTTGGAATATTGCATGCAATTCTGGTCTCCTTCCTATTGGAAAGATGTTGTGAAACTTGAAAGGCTTCAGAAAAGATTTACAAGGATGTTGCCAGGGTTGGAGGATTTGCGCTAAAGGGAGAGGCTGAACAGGCTGAGGCTGTTTTCTCTAGAGCTTTGGAGGCTGATGGGTGACCTTATAGAGGTTTACAAAATTATGAGAGGCATGGATAGGATAAATAGACAAAGTCTTTTCCCTGGGGTCAGGGAGTCCAGAACTAGTGGGCATAGGGCTTAGGGTGAAAAGGGAAAGATATAAAAGAGACCTTCGGGGCAACATTTTCACAGAGGGTGGTATGGATATGGAATGAGCTGCCAGAAGAAGTGGTGGAGGCTGGTACAATTGCAACATTTAAGAGGCATTTGGATGGGTATACGAATAGGAAGGGTTTGGAGGGATATGGGCTGGGTGCTGGCAGGTGGGACTAGATTGTGTTGGGCTATTTGGTCGGCATGGACGGGTTGGACTGAAGGGTCTGTTTCCATGCTGTACATCTCTGGCTCTATGACTATGACTACTTCAGGAAGTGAATTTTTGAACTCCTCCAAAATAATCGTCTCCCTAAGAGTGTCATATGGTTAATTTAGTTTTTAATACCCTTATCCACCTATCAAAATTACTTTGTTTGATCCTTTCAAACTCAATGTATTTTTGACCAAGGTCCCTCCTTAGATTCCTGAAACGTTGTCTATAGGCTTCTGGCAGAAGTTCGTGTACACTTAAGATGGCTTTCTTCATCTCCCCATACTCCTCAGTTACGTCTTCTGAAAGTGTTGCAAATACGTCACTTACTCTACCTACCAGTTCTGTTTGGAACAACAAAACTCACATAGTCACTGACCAATTCATTTGATTAGCCACCTTCCCAAATGAAATGAAAAAGGCTTCTACATCTTTCTCAAATTTAGGCAATGCTTGGATATATTTAAACAGATCCCCACCAAGCCTTTGGTTACTTTGGGTTTGCTCATCCTCACTATCTTCCTCACTAAGCCTACCTTCTACCTTCATTTCCATCCTTTTAAGCCGGCTTCTATATCTAAGTGCCAATTTATGAAATTCAAACTTTTTCTCTTTCTATTTTTGTACTGCTAAACTGATTTGTTATTTTTCTTTTTCCTCTGCTTTTAACTGTAATTCAAACTGTTTCATTTCCTTTTCTCTCAGGGTGGCATGGTGGCTCAGTGGTTAGCACTGCTGCCTCATGGGATCAGGGTTCAATTCCAGCCTCGGGTGACTGTCTGTATGGAGTGTGCACATTCTCCCCACGTCAGTGTGGGTGTCGTCCAGGTGCTCCGGAATCCCCCCACAATCCAAAGATGTGCAGGTTAGGTGAATTGGCTGTGTTAAATTGTCCACGGTGTTCAGAGATGTATTAGTCAGGGGTTAAATGTAGGGGAATGGGTCTCAGTAGGTTACTCTTTAGAAAGCTGGTGTGGTCTTAAGAATCATAGAGTCATAGAGATGTACAGCATGGAAACAGACCCATGCTGACGAGATATCCCAACCCAATCTAGTCCCACATAATTTTGTAAATCTCTATAATTTCCCCCCGCAGCCTCCGATGCTCCAGGGAAAACAGCCCAGCCTGTTCAGCCTCTCCCTAAAGCTCAAATCCTCCAACCCTGGCAACATCCTTTTAAATCTTTTCTGAACTCTTTCAAGTTTCACAACATCTTTCCAATAGGAAGGAGACCAGAAAAGCATACAATATTCCAACAGTGGGCTAACCAATGTCCTGTACAGCCGCAACATGACCTCCCAAGTCCTGTACTCAATACTCTGACCAATAAAAAAAAGCATACCAAGCACCTTCTTCACTATCCTATCTACCTGCGACTCCACATTCAAGGAGCTATGAACCTGCACTCCAAGGTCTCTTTGTTCAGTAACACTCCCTGGGACCTTATCATTAAGTGTATAAGTCCTGCTAAGATTTGCTTTCCCAAAATGCAGCACCTCACATTTATTTGAATTAAACTCTTATCAGCCTCTTCTCGGCCCATGGCCCATCTGATCAAGATCCTGTTGTAATCTGGAGGTAACCTTCTTCTTTGTCCACTACACTTCCAATTTTGGTGTCATCTGCAAACTTACTAACTGTACCTCTTCGCCTTACTGAAGTCCATATAGATCAGATCTACTGCTCTGCCCTCATCAATCCTCTTTGTTACTTATTGGGCTGAAGGGCCTGTTTCCACACTGTAGGGATTCTCTCTTTTTTCTCTTGGCTCTAACTCAGGCTGCTTCATTTTCAATTGAATTTTAGCCATTTCCAAAGAATCTAATAGCCTTTCCAGCAAATTTAAATGCCAAGCTGTGGCTGTAATTATCACTCTTTTTCTCACAGATTAAGTCAAAACTCCACTTCCAGCTTGTCTGCCAATTCCACCAGCTTTGCCTTGGTCACCTTTTATAAAGCCCCCAATGTCACTTCTTCCACCCCTAGAAAACTCTGAGTGACTGAAAGAGCCATTACTACACCAAACACTGTTTAAACCAACCGAATTCAACACCCGACAGGAAAAGACACTACCATCTACCACTCACTACCTTTGAGTCCAGCAACCCTAAACCCAAACTGGAATGACCGAATCAATCCCAACAAGAGCCCTAATCGGTTATGGATCAGGCTAGACCTACCCTGAAATATTTTAAGGTAGCCTAGATCCTAATTTTTTTTTATTTTAATAGCAGATGTGGAGTGAGTATTCCAGGTGTGATGCAGCTGGTAAAACTATTTGGCTTTAAGCGAAACAGAATTTATTTAAACACTACAGTTGAAACACCAACAAA
The DNA here is from genome assembly GCF_004010195.1 of Chiloscyllium plagiosum. Lineage (NCBI taxonomy): Eukaryota > Metazoa > Chordata > Chondrichthyes > Orectolobiformes > Hemiscylliidae > Chiloscyllium > Chiloscyllium plagiosum. The sequence goes on along the minus strand of NC_057748.1, from coordinate 19,121,022 downwards.
GGAAAACAGAATTTAGAATAACTTAACTATTTGAAAACCCAACTGACTCCTTATAGCAACTTAACTAAGGAGCTGTGCCAATTCCTGCAACATTCCGTAAAAATCCCTTAGCTAAAGGCAAATTCAAACACAGGTTCTTACAGGCAGGAGAGATTTCAGGGAGAAAAATCAGGCACGGATCATCTGCTGAAGCATGGAACCTTTTCTCCTCTGCAGTTTTTAACAGTCTGCTACCAGCAGTTCCTCTGCTACATCTAAACCAAATTACAAGAAACCTGAACTGGGATAACTGGCCACTCCCCTGCCATTGTTAAAATAGGCTCTTTCTGAGACATTTTGGTGCCTCTAGCTTTACAACCTTTCTTAAAAAAAGAACCAAGGACAAAGTAATCTTGTTAAAGTGACAGCATCATCACAAGATTAATTTACAGTGAGTATGCCAGAAAACAGTCATTTTGTTATAATTTACCTTTATGTTTCCAAATGTATTCCAGACTCCCCCTCCCCCAAGGACATGCAGATCCTGGGCCCCCTGCATGACCAAACCCTAACTACCCAACACCTGGAGGAAGAACACCTCATCTTCCCCTGGGACCATCCAACCACATGGGATGAATGTGGACTTCACCAGGTTCCTCATTTTCCCTCCCCCACCTTATCCCCATTCCAACCTTCCGACTCTGCACTGCCCTCTTGAACAGCCCATCTTCCTTCCCACCTAACTACTCCACCCTCCTCTCCAACCTATCACTTTAACCCCCCACCTTCATCTACGTATCACATTCCCAACTACCTTCCCCCAGCCCACCCACATCCCATTTATCTCTCAGCCCCCTTGGCCCACAAACCTCATTCCTGATGAAGGACTTATGTCTGAAACATTGTCTCTCCTGCTCCTCAGATCCTGCCTGATCGGCTGTGCTTTTCCAACATCACAATCTTCTTCATTGTTTTGGAGTTCTTTTGAGAAGCCAGTGCCTGGTATTTTTCAACTATAGAGCTCCACAAGGCTAGAGGACCTCAACATTGCCTTTAGTTGCCTGAGCCATAGGTGCTGAAATTCCCCCATTCACCTCTCTGCTACTTTCTCGTCCTGGAAGACGCACCTTTAAACCTCCTTTTTTGAGCAAACCTTTCTCCACCCAATGTAACATCTCTTTATGTACTCAGTGTGATATGTTGGTCTATAACAATCCTGTGAAGTCCCTGTGTGAGTATTCGTATACTCAAGGTGCTACATAATTCCAAGTTGTTGTTGTGGGGGGTCGTAGGTCATGTGATTGGGTCACACCCCCGCCCTTCACCTTACATCACTGGCTCCACCCTTCATTTTACCGCTTATACCCCGCCCCCGCACACTGGAGGGACCTGCCCACACTACAGGCCCCGCCTATGATATGACGTAATAACACTGCTGACCGTCCCGCCCACCTCGGTGACGGATTCCCCGCCCATCCCCCCGACGACGTGCCGACGACAACCCCGCCCGTCCCGGTGACGCAACACCGCTGACCCCGCCCTCCGCGGTGACGTACTGTCGCCATGTTCTACACCGGGTTGTTCGCTGTGGTACGATGTCCCGCTTGGAGTCGGGGTATCACCCGGGCTCGGAGCGCCCTGGCCCAGCTCAACACGGTAGTGGAGGCCGAGCTGGAGGGCATCCGGGGGGCTGGCACCTGGAAAAACGAGCGGATCATCACCTCCAAGCAGGGACCACACATCAGAGTGGAGGGCAGCTCTGGAGGTAGGATCAGGGGGATCGCCCCGCGCTGAGAGGCCGAGTGGCCTTGTTGATATCCCACATGGGGACTACAGGCGGCTGTGAGTTACTGCCTCAATGGAGACAACAGCCCCTGTTAGGGACTAGCACATGGAGAGGTCCTGAGCTTCATCTGGGCCGTTATTTTTAGCTGAAAAAGTCTGTTTCTTTGCCCATGTGCTCCCCATTGGCCCCTGATATTGCCAGGCTGGTTCTGGGGCTGGGGTTCGGATCCTTCTGCTCACGGTGTGGGGTCTGCACTTTCCCAAACCCTTGGGTGTTCTTCTTTTATTGACTTATTTTTGGGAGAGTTATCTCTTCTGCCAGACTCCGGGAGGAGTCATTTGGTGAAAATCCTGCATTATCTCCACAGTTGACATTATTTTATTTTTAAGCTTGATGTTGTCAGGAGTAGCTGTCACATTCATTTCGCAATTAAACAAAAAGGTGAACTGATCCCAGCCTCAACCTCAGTTGCAATGTGAGTTCACTCCATGCCTGAGTCACCTAAAGAACAATCCCTCCATGTCTGTCCCCTCCCTAACTCTGTGACCTCTAATGGTAATGAAGTTTCTTCACCCTGAATGTGGTGATCCTCTGGAATTCTCTGCCACACAAAGTGGTTGAGGCCAAAAGATTGAATTCAATGTTTGTGAGAAGATTTGTAGCTCGGGTGCTCGTGATCACTATAAATGCCGGAGGAAACATCACAGAAGCGCTTCACAGGAGGCTCCCAAGCACTGAGGATGTCACCTAGACAGGGGACGAAACGTCTGCAACACAAATTCCCAGCTCGGCGAACAGAACCACCACAAAACATTGAGTGTTTTTAAGAACAAATTAGGTATAGTTCTTGGGTCTAAAGAGATCATAAGAGTATGGAGAGATGGTGACCACAAAGTTGGAGGATCTGCCATGATCATATTGAATGCTGGGCAGGCTTGAAGGGCCAAATGGCCTACTTATTTTTTGTGCTTCTAGGTAGCGTTCTTGTTGTAGGAGTAATATATTGGTGAGCAATCCAATGCCACATAACCCCTGTTTTAAAACTTATAATGATGTGCTATCAGCTATAGTCCAAATATGCTAATTATGTAGAACTCCTGCCATAATAGACCCTTTAACATTGCAAAACATTTCAAGCCTTTTCACAGGAGACAGAAGTGATGTGGAACTATTACGGTAAATGATCAAAAGCTTGGTATCTGGGAACAGAGATATGAAGATTTGTGGAGGGAATTCCAGAGTTTAGGACATAGGCGTCTTAGTCTCGCTTTCATACCAACCCCTGACTTTGACTTCCTTGTTAATCAAGAATCTATCTAACTCAGCTGTAAGGATATTTAATGATCCTGTGTTCACTTTCTGGGGAAGAGATTTCCACACACCCATTAGGAACTCAAGAGATCTGAGACTTATCAGGTTTGCGATTACAGTGAAATGGAGGGAAAAGGCAGTGGAAAGATTTGTACATGATTTTCTGTTGGATATGGCTGCACAATTTTGGACAGGCTCAAAGGTAGAGCATGGGAAGCTGACCAGGAGAGAATTGGATAATTGAGTCTTGGGGGGGTGTAATGAAAGCCCAGTTCTGACTTTCAGCAGCAGGTTCTGTGAGGGAGTGTGAGGTTACAGAGTCCGATGTAACTGAAGAATGACGAGATAGTATATGCAGCATACACTGTAAACGTTTGACTGAATAGCTTGCCTAAGGATGAGGAATTTCTTCATTTGGAGGGTGGTGAACCTGTGGAATTTTCTACGAAATAAGGCCGTTGGGACACTAATATATTTCAGAAGGTATAAGATTTCTAGATGTCGCGGGATAGAGTGGGAGTATGGTGTGGAGATAAAGGATCGGCCATGATAGTGCTGAATGGCAGAGCAATTCGATGGACCAAATGGTCTGCTGCTCCTCCCTCAACTTCTATGTTTACCAAGCATTTTAACTCGTGGTCTATCAGCAAAAGCCAGGAGATTTGCTTCTACCTCCTTTGTACAGCTTCTGCTTAGATCCACTGACGTAATTCCCTTCAATCACTCCTGTGGGAAAGGGTTCCACGTTCTCACCACCAGTGTTCCCTTTACGCAGACCTTGGAGGTCTGCGCAGCAGCTGGACAAATCGGAGGGAAAGTAGTCTGAAAGTTAGGAATTTTCCTCTAAGTTCCCTAATTTAAATTATTTTAAATGGGTGCCCCCTTAGGTTCAAACTGAGATTAGATTCCCTACATTGTGGAAACAGGCCCTTCGGCCCAACAAGTCCACACCGACCCTCCGAAGATTAACCCATCCAGACCCATTCCCCTATCTTATATTTACCCCTGACGAGTGCACCTAACACTATGGGCAGTTTAGCACGGCCAATCCACCCTAACCTGCACATCTTTGGATTGTGAGGGGAAACCGAGTACTGCAGGAAACCCATGCAGATACTGGGAGAACGTGCAAACTCCACACAGACAGTTGCCCAAGGTGGGAATCAAACCTGGATCCCTGACGCTGTGAGGCAGCAGTGCTAACCATTGAGCCACCGTGCCAACCAACGTTTTTTGAGGAAACATTTTTTCCTGAAAAGGAAGTGAATGTAGCAGCTTTAAATATTTTCAATGTCAAGTTAGATTCTTGATGACAAAGCAGATGAAAGATTACCAGGAATATGCAGGAATGTAAAGTTGAGTTTAAAATCAGGTCAGTCATAATCTTATTGAATGGGGGATCAGGCTTGAAGGGTTGAGTAGCCTATTCTTGTTCCTTGTTCATATGTTCAAATTCTTGTTGACTGTTGTACACATGGATTCTAATCTTTCTCTCCCCCACTCGTGGAAGCACATCCTTTGTGTACTTTTGTTCAAATATTTACAAATTGTGAAAGGCCTTTATTAGCTAATTGATATACAGTGGTCTATATGTTACTGTATTGGGTTGTGGCACATATTCAGCAGCTAACTGATATGGTATTTGACAATTTGAGATTTTCTGATTGCCTGCACTGGATTCACACTTGCTGTATGGAATGGCCAGCTGGCAGACTGAATATCTGACTGTGAACTCCAGAGTCAGGCTGGTTCTCTGGTTGCTCAGATAAACAGCCAGTGTGTACACTGACCATAACTCTCCTTTCTCTTAGTTTAACTGCCGACTGAAAGACGTCTGACTGGTTCAGCTGTTGCATCAGCAAATTTCCAATCCACAATCCTCCTAATAAAGGCTCGCTTGCTCTCTTGCTCGCTCTCTCTCTCAGGAAATATGGTAAAGGGGTAAGCTCCACACGAGCTGTGTCAGAAGCACAAAATGTTTTACAGCTCTGAAGAAGACTGTTCTGCCCATTGTGTCTTTGCAACGTTAGTTTGGGTAACTCGACAAATCTGTCTCTCCAGATGCCTTTTCCAATTCCCTTTTGAATTTTACAGCTGGATTTGTCCCATCACACACTTGGGCAGTGCATTCCAAATCTTGACCTCTTGCTGCATAATAAGATTTTCAAAGGCACTTTTGCTTCCTTTTCCGATCACATTAATCTGTTCCTTTTGGTTCCCATTCCTCCAGGTTTTTCCCCTGCCCACCTTATAATGATCCTTCATGATTTTGAATCCCTGTATCAAATCTCTTCTTGACTTTCTCTTTCCAAAGATGAAATACCTCATCTACTCCAATCAATTCAACTGAAGTTTCTTGTCCCTGGAACTATTCTCATAAATTGTTTCTGTATTCTCCCTAAGCCTTCACCTTCATTCTGAAGTGTAATATTCTGAATTGGACACAATACTCCAATTGTCGCTGAAACCAGTGTTTTATTGAAGTTCTTCATATTTTCTTTGCCTTGATACCCTGTCTCTTGTTACACCATGCAAGATCCTGAATATTTCTTGAACTAATCTTGAAGCCTATCCTGCTATTGGGTTTATGAGACCCTGAGCTGAGAGAAACCTGAATAGAATTGGTCATGTTTACACATCAAGTGACATTGATTCAAAGTATTCAGCAACCTCAGATACTTTAGGATGATCAATGCAGGTTCTCAGACTGTACCATTGTGTTCATGTGGAGCCCTAGCCTGCACACTGATTGTTCAGTACTGAGTCTCCCTTCATGTCGCTCATTGTCTGAATGACTAGTTTACAATAGTTTATTCCTGTCATTTCTCATGGTCAAAACTGTTTTGCTGAGACATTTGGGTTCATGAAATCCTCAGCTGTATTAGTTCCTGAAGGTGCTGTTGTTCCAACCATGTCCCACAGGTGGCAACGTTGTGGTTCCCCGTGAAAGTGACCAAACTTGTACAAAGTCGATATTGTTAGCAAATGTTTTAACTGTGTTGGGCAACGCAGCTTTAACCTCCTGTCCAAACAGGGCGATCAGGAGATTTAATCCTGCTTCTTGATCCATTTTCCATTCCTAATACTGATTCCAACTGTAACAAATGTGGAGTGCTCTGAAAATACTCAGGTGTCGCAGATTCTGTGGACACTGGCTCCAGCTGTATTCTGTAAACCGTATGTAGGGTGGGGCTGCGTCAGACCACTGAGCTGAGGGTAGGGATGCCTTGGGACTCACTTATTCACCAATGACATTCCTAATCCCCGACCCTTACCAAGTACAATAGTGGTTGCACTGTCATGAGAACTTCCAGTCCCCCTCAGTCAGGGGGTTTCATTTCAGTGTGCACTTCGTGCTGCAGTATTTACTTTCTTTGCTCACTTTTGGAGGCTTGTTTAGTTTGATCATAGCAATGAACTTGTTTTAGTTGCTTTTTTTCTTCACTGTCTTAGATTAATATTTTGTAATTGCCGAAAGCTCTGCTGTGGGCTCCAGGATGTTGTAAAATTCAGATATCGCAGCATGCAGAACACCAGCCAGATGGGAACCGTTAGTAACAACAGTGATTGGCTGGATGGGAGATTTCGGGACTGGTCAGTAACTTTAGCTAGTGGCCTGCTTGTGTTGTCAGTAAAGCTTCCAGTGTTTGCATGATACTACTACTCATTGAGATGGCAGGGCATCTCCCTCTTGTCCCTTTGCATTATACTTTGTTTTGAATTATTCCAACGTGATTGCTGTTAGCTGGGTAATTGAATATCTAGGGAACAATTTACTGGTGTCCATTCTCTCTGATATACTTTCTCTCCCTCCCTGTTCTCCATTCAGCCATTGTGAATTTCTGCGCAAACAACTACCTGGGCCTCTCGAGTGACCCCGCAGTGATACAGTCAGGAATCGACGCTCTGAATCAATATGGAGCAGGACTCAGCTCTGTCCGTTTCATTTGCGGCACCCAGGTCAGTTCACCAGGGTTTCTTAGACCAGACAAAGGTTGTTGGACCCAACTGCTTTCTTCTATTTTCACAATTGGCCTAATGCAGCGTCCTCTTTCTGTTTATCCCTTAACACTGAGCAGAGAAGTGGGAACCGACTGCTTATTGAGGATGAGAATTTCAAACACTAAAAACCCTCTGAGAGAAGGAAATCCTCTTCATCTCCACCTTAATTCAGAGACCCCTCATCTTAAAACTGTGCCCCACGATTTCTGGGTTCCCCAGTGAAAGGAAGCATTCTCCCAGCATGCACCCATGTTTTAATAAAATCACCTCTCTCTCCTCTAAACCCAAATTTGCTTAACAGTTGAGTGAACCTTTCGGAACTGCTCCCAATGCAAAGTCATAAGCTACATTTTCTTACAAACGTCCCAAATTCTTTCACTGCTACTAGGAGCACTAATTGATGTGACTTTTTAAACACAACAGATCTCAGCAACAATCCTCCATGAATGGAAAGGCTCCTTGTTTACTGATTGGGAAAGTATCTTGTGATTTCCTGGCAGGATTAGTTTGGTTGATGTGAGCAGTATTGCTGATCTAACCTCAATTTTTTCTTCTTTTTTCCCTAGAATCTGCACAAGAGCCTAGAGGCCAAGATTGCAAAATTCCACCAGAGGGAGGATGCCATTCTCTATGCTAGCTGTTTTGATGCCAATGCTGGAATTTTTGAGGTGAATTAAACAAGAACCTCAGGCCTTTATCCATAAACTTGGTGGTATAGAATCCTTCCCAGAGGAAGTTCTATGGTTCCACAGCCCAGAACTGTCAAGAGCTTGATAGGAGGAGAGAGATTGGTGGTCACTAAGTGAGACAGATTATTGATTCCATTTCAACACTGGATTTTCGTTCAGATGTGGAATTTGCAAGGACACCATTTTGAGCTAAAATGAGGAAAATCTGTTGGGTCTAGGATCATTGGAAATAGGAACAGGAGTAGGACATTTGGCTCCTCAGGGCCGCAATGTCATTCAACTAGATCATAGTTTCTTTTACCTCCGTGCAACTTTCCTGCACTATTCTTTACCCCTTGATGTCTTTAAATGTCTAGAAATTTATGGATCTCTGTTCTGAACGTACTCAACAGCTGCACAGTTAGTCAATCTATGTGTACAAAATATTATTGACCCATTTTCCTTTCATCTTGGCATCTTTGAAAGTAGCCATATGGTTATTCCAATGAACTGCATTAGGTAAATTTTAAGAGGTGAATTTTTTAAAAAATAATTAACCTAATTTTCTAATTAACCTGTTCAGAGATGTTATTACACACCTCTGGGCCTGGCATTCTGGGTCCAGGGATAGGGACACTACCATTGTGCTGCAAGAAGGCCCAAAAAGCTTACTGCTGCTGGTGTTCCCAGGCAGTCTCTCATCCAAGTACTAACCAGGCCTGAGTCTGCTTAGCTTCTGAGATCAGGCGTTTTCAGACATGTATGGTCATAAGGGGTGATGCTGTCTTGCAGTGGTACAACTTGTTCCCGAGAGATACTGTATTCTGCAATCTTACTGATGTCATCTGGCCCCTTAATGAGCTGAAAATATATTGCTGGAAAAGCGCAGCAGGTCAGGCAGCATTCAAGGAGCAGGAGAATTGACGTTTCGGGCATGAGCTCTTCTTCAGGAATGAGGAAAATGTAGGGAGGAGTGACCTGGGGGAGGTAGGGAGGAGTGACCTGGGGGAGTTGCTATGGTCTGGCGATGGAGGAGTCCAAGGACCTGCATGTCCTTGGTGGAGTGGGAGGGGGAGTTGAAGTGTTGAACCACGGGCTGGTTGGGTTGGTTGGTCCGGGTATCCCAGAAGTGTTCTCTGAAACGTTCCGCAAGTAGACGACCTGTCTCCCCAATATAGAGGAGGCCATATCGGATGCAGCGGATGTAGTAAATGATGTGTGTGGAGGTGCAGGTGAATTTGTGGTGGATATGAAAGTATCCCTTAAGGCCTTGGAGGGAAGTAAGGGGGGAGATGTGGGCGCAAGCTTTGCATTTCTTGCGGTTGCAGGGGAAGGTGTCGGGAGTGGAGGTTGGGTTGGTGGGAGGTGTGAACCTGATGAGAGAGTCACGGAGGGAGTGGTCTTTTCTGGCCCCTTACTGAGGCAAGTGTCATGAAAGCATTGGCAGTCACAAATCTTATATCTGGAACAAAGATGTTTTAATTTAAATCTGGTATTGCACAATAAACATTCACTGCTTAGTGACCCTTGACATTTCCCCATTCGGAGGAGCCATCTAGTGTTGGGTATTCATCCAGAAGAAAGCAGCTCACTGCCACGCAGTTCTTGGCTTGATATTACTTGATAATTGAGAGTCAGAGGCATTATCAATGGGTGGAATATTTCCTGACGTTCTTCATTCTCATTCAATACTAGAGGAGTTGAAAAGTAACCAAAAGAGCATAAGACATAGGAGCAGAAGGAGGTTTTTCAGCCCATAGAGTCTGCTCCGTAATTCAGTGAGATCACGGCTGATTTGATAATTCTCACCTCCACTTTCCTGCTTTGACCCCAACAACTCTCCATTCCCTTACTGACTAAAAGTCTATCTCAGCCTTGGACATACTTAATAACCCACCTTAACAACCCTCTGTAAATAATTCCACAGATTCACAACCTCCTAAGAGAAGAAATTCCTCCTCATCTCTGTCTTAAAATGTGCAACCCTTTATTCTGAGATTATATCCTCTGGTCCTAGACTCCCGCAAGTGAAACAACCTCTCCACATCGACCCTGTATTTCCCTAAGAATTTTGTATGTCTCTCCAATAAGGTGGATTTTTTCAGCCCCTATCTATTCAACCTTTCTCCATAAGACAGTCCCTCCAAACCTGATGTCAGCTGAGTGAAAGCCCTCTTGGGATTTCAGGTGGGGCAGCAGGTGATTTGGAGTTCTTTGGAACTGAGCTATGATCTCCAATGCACTGCCTGGTAGTGGATGGAAGCAGATTCACTTATAATTATAACAGGGGCATTGGATTAACTGTTTTTAAAGGGATGTTGCACAGGTCTGTGGGAAAAATGTCACCTAATTTTTCAGGGGTCCTAGTGGTTCTCCCTAAACCAATGTTCATGTGCACACATGCTATCTGAACTTCCTTTAGATCTGAACTCCTACTGCATCACAACAGGTTGATTGACAACTTGGTGGGATAATGCAAACCAGGAACAAGGGTAGTGCACTCGGCCTTTCAAGTCTGCTTTGCCAGTCACTAGATTAGATTAGATTAGATTAGATTAGATTAGATTAGATTAGATTACTTACAGTGTGGAAACAGGCCCTTCGGTCCAACAAGTCCACACCGCCCCGCCAAAGCGCAACCCACCCATACCCCTACATGTACCCCTTACCTAACACTACGGGCAATTTAGCATGGCCAATTCACCTGACCTGCACATCTTTGGACTGTGGGAGGAAACCGGAGCACCCGGAGGAAACCCACGCAAACTCCACACAGTCGGTCGCCTGAGGCGGGAATTGAACCCGGGTCTCTGGCGCTGTGAGGCAGCAGTGTTAACCACTGTGCCGCCCACTAAGATCATGGCTGATCTGATTTTGATCTCAGCTCTCGATTCCTGCGTATCCTTGATAATCTTTCATCCCCTTGGTAATCAAGAATCTAAATACCTCTGCCTTAAAAATATTTGAGATCTCTGCAACCACTGCTTTATGTGGAAACAAATTCCAAAACGAAACAACCCTCTGAAAGAAGAACAGTTTCCTTATCTCTGTCTTAAATAGGCAACCGCTTATTTTTAAACTGTGACCCCCTGTTTCTTGATTCTCTCATGAGAAAATATAGTATAGCACAGTGGCTCAGTGGTTAGCACTGCTGCCTCAGTGCCAGGGATCTGGGTTCGATTCCAGCCTCGGGAGACTGTCTCTGTGAAGTTTGTACCATCTCCCCGTGTCTGCATGGGTTTCCTCTAGGTGCTCTGTTTTCCTCCCACTGTCCAAAGACGTGTAGGTTAGGTAAATTGGTCATGCTAAATTGTCCATAGGGATGTGTAGGTTTGGGAATTAGCCTTGAGGAATGCTGGGTTACAGGGATAGGGTGGGGGGATGGGTCTAGGTGGGATGCTGTTCGGAGGGTTAGTGTGGACCCGATGGACCAAATGGCCTGTAGAGATTCTATGCAGAGATTCTATGATCCTATCCACATCCAACAAGTCAAGTGCTCTCAGGATCTTGTATATTACAATTGAGTCTTGCCGATGCCCTGTAAAACATAAATATTATCTCCCTATGCTTGCAATCACTTTCTCTAGCAATAAAACAAAACATTTTATTAGCTTTCCTGATAATTTGCTGTACCTGTGCATAATCTGAAAAGTAGTGTGTTTGTTTTTCCCCCAGTATAATCTCCTGTCATTGGTAAGACCCCTCCCCCAAGGCTCAGTCAAGGATTTCCTTTCCATTGACTGATCTCTACTGAGAATCAAAAGGTAGATTTGCACCCCCCCAACTTTGCGGCATTGTATAATCAGGGCACTGAAACACCCTAAGCGTGACATTCATATTCTTGTAGAATCAGTGGATTCCGCAGTTCCAGGCTGATTAATCTCTCATTCGGCTGTGCTTCTCTCAGGTCCTATTAACCCCTGAAGATGCCATTATCTCAGATGAACTCAACCATGCATCGATCATCGATGGAGTCCGACTTTGCAAGGCCAACAAATACCGATACAAACACCTGGACCTCCGTGATCTGGAGGCCAAGTTGAAGGAAGCCCAGGTATATTTGACTACTCTTGTTTCAATGCCTTCACATCGGCTCATTATTATCATTATTAAAATGCTTACCTAACCTGGGGCAGATGACAGTTGGGTCCCTTCAATTTCTGTATCACTGAAATCATTTTCCTTCGACCTTTAATGGACAACCTGTAATCATGGGCCTGGATTTTTCCATTGGCCAGACAGTAGTAATTCGAGCGCAGAGGAATGTCTGGGGATCCTGCAGAAATCCCATCAGAGCAATTGAAATTGAATTTTCACTGTGTATTCCTCTCAGTTTTTAACCCTCCAAAAGTGTCCATTTATATTGGAGATTTCAGATAGTTCTGATGAAATAAATTAGTATAGTTACTGAGGAAAAGGTTGGAGTATTAAATACATAGAAACAGATCCTTCATTTCAATTCGTCCATGCTGACCTGATATCCTAACCTAATCTAGTACCACTTGCCAGCACTTGGTCCATATCCCTCTAAACCCTTCTTATTCATATACCCGTCCAGATGCTTTTTAAATGCTATAATTGTAGCAGCATCCACCACTTCCTCTGGCAGCTCATTCCATCCTCTGCGTGAAAAAGTTGCTCCTTAGGTCCTTGTTATACCTCTTCCCTCTCACCATGAACCTATGCCCTCGAGTTCTGGACTCCCCCATCCCAGGTTAAAGACCTTGTCTGTCTATCCTATCTATGCCTCTCATGATTTTATAAACCTCTATATGGTCACCCCACAGCCTCTGACACTCCAGGGAAAGCAGCCCCAGCCTATTCAGCCTCTCCCTATAGCTCAAACCCTCCAAGCCTGGCAACATCTTTGTAAATCATTTCTGAACCCTTTCAATTTTAACAACATCCTTCCAATAGTTAGCCAGAACGTGTCAATTCTGTGTATTTTCTTCCAGAAACACCGAATGCGTCTAATTGTTACGGATGGCGTTTTCTCCATGGATGGTGATGTGGCACCACTGAAGGAGATTTGTGACCTTTCGGATAAATACAACGCCCTGGTCTTCATTGATGAATGTCATGCTACTGGGTTTTTAGGACCCAATGGACGGTAGGGAGCCATGGGCATGTGCACGGTGTCGAATTGAGAGGGTTTGAGGGAAAGAGAGACTTGTTGACTTGCTGTTAATGTATGGTTTAATTTCAGCCTGACTCCTTGATTTCCCCAACAATGTGAAGTGTTATTTACCTTCCCCAATCCTGGCCCATCCCTGTGCTATCAATAGCAAGAGTTAACAGAAGTTAACTCTCAATCCAAAGATGTGTAGGTCAGGTGAATTGGCCATGCTAAATTGCCCACAGTATTAGGTGCATTAGTCAGGGGTAAATATAGGGTAGGGGAATGGGTCTGGGTGGGTTACTCTTCAGAGGGTTGGTGTGGACATGTTCGGCCAAAAGGCCTGTTTCCATACTGTAGGGAATCTAATCTAAAATTATAACTGTTAAATTGCAGTTCTGTTTTCGTTCTGTCTCTTGGACAGGGGAACTGATGAGTTGCTGGGAGTAATGGACCGGGTTCATATTGTAAACTCCACCCTTGGAAAGGCACTGGGTGGAGCAGCGGGTGAGTGTGCACAAAGCCCTAGGGGTGGAGAGCTTGTATTGTAGAGCAGAGAAATCATGATAAAGCGGTGCAGGCTTCATTTTGGCTAACCACTGCAGCCCTGTACTCATCTTCCTTCAATCACATCTCTGCCACTGCTTAATGGTTTGAATTCTGGATCCATTTTAGCCCTGACTACGAGTTAACTTCTGGTTAAGATCTTTTTTGTATTCTTCTCTTTTCTTTTGTTTTTTTTAAAATGGGTGTAACCTGCAATTGTTGCCCATCCTTAACTGTCCTTGAATTGATTGGCTTGCTCAACCATTTCAGAAAGCATTTAAGAGTCAGCTGTGACTTTTGCTGTGTCTCTGGACTAATCTGGGCCAAACTTGGTAAGAACTACAGATTTCCTTGCCTGAAGGGCATTAGTGAACCAGATATATTTTCATACTGACGTTTAATGGCAGATACAAAGAACAAGGAAAATTTACAGCCCAGGAACAGGCCCTTCGGCCCTCAAGGCCTGAGCTGATCCAAATCTATTGTCTAAACCTGTCGCCCAGTTTCTAAGCATCTGTATCCCTCTGCTCCCCACCTACTCATGCATCTGTCCAGACGCACGTTAAATTAATCTACTGTGCCTGCCTATACCACCTCTGTTGGCAAGACATTCCAGACACCCACCACCCTCAGTGTAAAGTACTTACTGTGAATATCCCCTTCAGACTTATCACCTCTCACCTTGAAAGCGTGACCTCTCCTTATTGAAGATTTAGTAATTGAGTTTAAATCACCATGGTGGTATTTGAAGTCATCCCTGGAGCATTAGCCTTTTGGTTAGTAACTCAGTGACATCAACTCACTCACTCCCACAACAATCACCATCAGCACCACCCTCGTTTCCCTCAGTGAATGTTGAATCTTTTGGCTTTGGCTTCTCTGTGCGTCACAGCTATTCTTCTTCACCAGGCTAATCAAGACTTTGCTGTGGGGGGGGGAAGGTAAGAGGGTAGCAGTAGGGTGCACCTCAGAATTGTATCCAAGCAACCTGCCTCTTTGTCCCAGAACAGGGGACTAAATCATGTAACCTATTTGACTGCAACAGACCAGAACCCATCAGAATGTATCTATCCTAGCAGTTGGCCAATCAGTAGACTCATCTAGCTAGTCAATCTATAGACAAAGTGTTGTCAGCTAAAATCCAGCACTTATGTGAACCCCTCAAATATTACTGATGAAAATTGAGTTGTTATTTTTGCCACCCAGAACTGTTCAGTCTTGCTGTCCTGTTTGACTCTGCAACAAACGTCAAACTGTGTATCCACACTGTCATGGGGACTGCCTATTTTCATCTCCATTAAATTTTCTGCCTCTGCCCTGCCTCTGTTCATTTGCTGTTGAAGTATTCCTCCATTTCTTCTGGATCGCACAATTCCAACATACTTGTGGTTAGCCTCCCATTTAAAAGCTTCCATAAACTTTTCGGGTACTCCCGTCCTATTCCCCTGTCTCCCCTGTCACCCCTGTGCTCAGTGACCACCACTGGCTTCCACTCTGAATTTTTAAAATTGATTGTTGTTTCCAAATCCACCAGTTACCTTCTCAGCGATCTCCTCCAGCTTTCCAGGATCTGTCTGCTTTTCCAATCCAAGTCTCTTGAGCTTCTTCGATTTTAATTGCTGTCCATTAACAGTTCTGTTTCAGTTGAATTTCCATCTTAAACACCTCTGCCTCTGATCTTTGATTTGTGCCATATCTGATGATTTCACAAAGTTTGATAAAGTTCACAACTCCTTAGAAACTCAAGTGGTCAACATTCCACAAGATATAACCACACCGTTGGCAGCTCCTTCCAAACCTGGAACCTCCACCAGCTAGAAGGACAAGGGTAGTAGATGCATGGGAGCACCATCTGCAAGATCCCCTCCAAGTTATTCACTGTTCTCTCTTGAAACTCTCGTCATCGCTTTGGTGATGCTAGATCAAAATATTAGAACTCCCTCCTTGTAGGTAATCACACTGATGGACTGTAGCAGTTTAAGAAGTCAAGTGTAATATCCCGTTCCCCAGGACATTAGGAATGGACAAGGTATTGGCTTTATCAGTGATGCTCCAATCCTGTGAAAGAATATGGAACAATTATGTAGGGGTTTTAAGTCTGTGCTTCTGCTGGTGGGAGATCAGGACCAGAAATAAAATAAGATAATCATTGATAATTCCAATAGAAGGTTCAAGAGAAACCTGTTTACTTGAGATGCAGTGTAGTGCGAATGACACTGGACTAGTAATCCAGAATGCTAATGCTTTGAGTTCAAATAAAACACTGGTAGTGGATAGAATTTAAATTCAAGTAATTGAGCAATTTAATTAAGTTATCTTTGATGGAAAACTATTCTCAGTAATGGTAACCATGAACCAACCATCATTTTTTTTGTAAAAGCCCATCTGGTTCATTAATGCCTTTAGGGAAGGAAATCTCTTTACCTGATTTGACTTTACTGTGATTTCAGACTTTCAGCAATGTGTTTGACTGAGAAAATGGTCCAGCAAAGCACTAATTTCAAAGTTAAATATAGATGGGCAACAATTGCTGGTCTTGCTAATGGCACCCACATCCCTTGAAAGAAAAAGAAAAATTCAGAATGTGGTTAGAATGTGGTACTTGCTACTACATGCACCAGAGGCTGCAGATTCAAGATTAATTGGCAAAAGTACCAGAAGGATGGCACAGTTCTTTTTTATGTCATTGAGTTATTTGATCTGGAATGCAATGTCTCGAAGAGTGGAGTAGCTTTTAAATAGGTTGCAATAAATGCTTTAAAACAAACACCAAGTATAGAAACCATCAAATAGCTGAGATGTGAGTCTAATTGGATAGTTCTTTCAAAATTTCTAGCTCTGGCTTATTGGATCAAATGGCCACTGCATTTGTTGTAATGTTCTCTCATGTTATAAAAAATTTAAACTTTCATGTCTTCTCTTCAAGGTGGATACACTGCAGGGCCAAAGGCTCTAGTTGACCTCCTGCGTCAGCGCTCCAGACCCTATCTCTTCTCCAACACCCTTCCCCCTCCTGTTGTTGGATGTGCCTCTAAAGCCCTTGACCTCCTGATGGACAGCAACACGATTGCCCAGACCATGGCATCAAAAACTAAACGGTGAGTAATCAGTGACTCTCTTTGCCACACTCGGTGTTTAACAGAACTAACTTATTAAATTGTCAAATAGTTGAAACAGATACAAGAACCAAGAACTAGGAGAAGGTCATATAGCCCCTCAAATCTGATTCACAATTCAATCAGAAAGTTATAGCCTCAACTCCTTTTTCTTGCCTGTCCTCTGTAACCCTCGACTTCGCTACAGTTTAATAGAATTGTCTAACTCAACCTTTAGACCGTAACACATAAGAATGGGAGTAAGCTGGTCATCCCTCGAACCTGCTCTGCCATTTAATAGGATCATGGCTAATCTGATGTGCCTCACACCTACCTTCCTATGTTTACTCCATAACCCTTGATTCTCTGAATGATCTCTAATCTATTTGTCTATCTCAGCCTTAAGCTGCTAGATTATCTCAGTGGCACAGAATTCCAGAGATACTCAACCCCCTGAGCGAAGAAATTCCTTTTTGTCAGTCTTAAATTTGCATTCCTTTATTCTTAGATTATGCCCTCCGGTCCTAGACTCACCCATGAGGAGAAACATCATCTCAGCGTTCACCAGACCAAGCCCTTTAAGGATCTTATGTTTCAGTGAAATTGAAACTCCTCAGTCTTCTAAACTGCAATGAGTAGAGTCTGATCAATCTGACCAATCTGGTCATCCTTTGCTCATAAGATAATCCCTCCATTGCAGGCATCATTCCAGGAAACCTTCTCTGAACTGCCCCTCGTTAAATAATATCCTCCCTGAAATAAGGGAACCAAAACTGCTCACCGTACTCCACATGTGGTCTCACCAACCTCACCTTGTCCAGACCTCTGCAACCTTCCCTACTCTTACACTCCAACTCCCTTGAAATAAGGGCCAGCGTTCCAGTAGCCTTCCTACTTAGCTCATGTGCTAGCTTTCTGTGTTTCATGCACTAGAACCCCCAAGTCCCTTGTGTTGCAGCTTTCTGCAGTTTTTCTCTGAAATGAACAACTTCACATTTTCCCCACATATATCCACTGGCCAATTTTGAATATAATCGATGATCGACAGACCCTTGGGGAAGAGGTTAAGGGGAGGTGGTGACATAGTAGTAATGTTACTGGACTGGGAATCCAGAAGCCCATTTTTAATGTGTTGGAGACGTGGGTTGTAATCCCATCATAGCAGATGGTGAATAAAAAGCTAACGTATATACTCCAGTAATAGTTGATCTCATATAAAAGTTGACCCTCTATTTCTGGCCAAATAACCTGTAATTTTCCAGGTAAAGTTCGACCCTAATTCTTCACAGATAACAGATCAATGTTTGAGTCAGTGTGCCGGCCATCACCTCCCACTCCAACTTTTCAGTCTGCCGGTTGTTCTACTCTGCTCCTGGTCTTCCAGTCCACTGGTTGTTGTATTCCACTCCAGGTTTTCAGAATGAGCCGTAATTCATTTTTTTCCCTTTATTCGCTTAGCGATAAATTGGGCTTCTGCTAATGATACAGTAAGAATTTCAGCCCCTCAAAAGTAGTATCCATGTAATAGTCAACACCATAAATTTATCCTTGAAAAGTAGTCAAAAAAATTTGACTATTACTCAAGTAAATATGGTAGTTCAATGGCATGTAAATACTGTCGGTTGTCATAAAAACCAATCTGGTTCACGAATCTCCTTTTTTTTAAGGAAAGAAAACTGCCATCCTTACCTTGTATGACCTACATGTAGATCCAGTTCCACACCAATGTGGTTGTCTCTTAACTGCTCTTAAATTCTGACCTAGCCAGTGACATCCACAATGTGTGAACAAATATTTTTTTAAAAATTCAAAATTCTTGATCCACGAGAACAAGAAATGCCCTCCTCATCCCTTCTTAAATGAGAGAACCTTTATTCTGAAACTGACCCCTAAATCTAAGTACCCTACAAACAGAAAGTCCACTCAGCATGCACTCTTTCGAGCTTCCTCAATACCTTGTGTGTTTCATTGAGATTACCTCTATCTTCTCAACTCCAAAAACTCTAGGGCCTACCTGCTAAAATGTTTATCATTCTTTCATCACGGGAACCAATCAACTGAATCTGAACTGCTTGCAATGTAAGCATACACTTCCCCAAATAAGGAGACCAAAACTGTGAGCAGTCTCAAGGTGTCAACAGTCTATACAATTGTAGCAACATTTCCCATACCTGCATAATAATGAGTGGTGTTTCGTATATGTGGACCAGCAGATCATTGTGTATCTCAGCATTCTGTAGTCTCGCTCCATTTAAATAAACTGAAATTTTGCTTTTCTGTTTTTCTTGCCAAAGTAGCCAACCTCCTATTTCTCATACTGTACTCACATCTGCTAATTGATTTTCCCCATTCACTCAATCTATGTGTTCCTCTGTATCCTCACAATTTTCTTTTCTAGCTATCTGTGTATCATCAGCAAATTTGGCTACGATATGCTTGGGCCCTAATCCAAATCATTCATGTGGATTGTCAATAATTTGAGGTCCCAGAGCTAATTCCTTTACTATATCATTATGGCTTGTCAACCTTAAACTAACTTGGTTCTCAATATTGCATTCCATCAGTTAGTTAATCCTCTGTCCATGCTGATATTATCACTCCCAAAATCATGAGTTCTTATTACCATCTTTTCAACTGCACAATGGAAATTCAAGTATTACTAAATCCACTGGATTCCCTTTTATCTGCCCTGTCTGTCTCATCTTCAAAATTTAAAAATATTTTTCTCTCTTCTATAAAACCTTACTGAATCTACTTAATTGTATTTCAATTTTCTAAATGTCTTGCTTCCTGAAAATGACTTCCACAATTTTCCCAATGACCAGTGTTAGCTATCCTGGCTCCTTGTTTCCAGGTTTTCCAAGAATCTACGGATTATCCCTGGAGCCAGTTTTTTTTTTAGAGATTTACTTGATTTGTAACTGTTAATATCTTTGGCCTAAGAACTAAGGATTTGGTTGGGGAGATGGGAGAGGAACTATTTCTCTCAAAATGTTGATGTAGGTAGGGGGGAGGGGTGTTTCCTTGTGTCAGTCGAAGTTAGACAAAGTTTTTTAAAATTACCCAATTGATGAGGACTGGCACTACCAGTGAAGTGCACAATATTTTTTTGGAACAGTACATTCCACATATTTTTAATTAACCTGTTCTGACATACCTTTGGAACAGGATCTAGTAATAGTGTCTTCAGTCTAAATACAGGCAATTAAAAGTGTGTGAAGACAGAATCGACCAACTTGGATTGGAAAAATAAGTCAAAACATAACCTGGCAGTGACGACAGTGGCTAACATTTTAGAAGATCTTTCATAAATCAACAAAGTTATATTCTATTGAGAAAGAAAGACCCTACCGATAAATGTGAGATCTGTGGCTCACAAATGAAGTTACATAAATGATTTGGATGTGAGCATAAGAGGTACAATTAGTATGTTTGCAGATGACACCAAAATTGGAGGTGTAGTGGACAGCGAAGAAAGTTACCTCCTATTATAACAGGATCTTGATCAGATGGGCCAATGGGCTGAGAAGTGGCAGATGGAGTTTAATTTAGATAAATGTGAGGTGCTGCATTTTGGAAAAGCAAATCAGAGCAGAACTTATACACTGAATGGTAAGATGCTGGGGAATGTTGCTGAACAAAGAGACCTTGGAAAGCAGGTTCATAGTTCCTTGAAAGTAGAGTTGCAGGTAGATAGGATAGTGAAGAAGGCGTTTGACCAATAAAGGAAAGCATACCAGATTACTGAGTATAGGAGTTGGGAGGTCATATTGTGGCTGTACAGGACATTGGTTAGGCCACTTTTGGAATATCGCGTGCAATTCTGGTCGTCTTCCTATTGGAAGGATGTTGTTAAAATTGAAAGGGTTCAGAAAAGATTTGCAAGGATGTTGCCAGGGTTTGAGCTGTAGGGAGAGGCTGAATAGGCTGGGGCTGTTTTCCCTGGAACGTCGGAGGCTATGGGGTGACCTTATAGAGGTTTATAACATCACAAGGGACATGGATAGGTTAAATAGACAAAGTCTCTTCCTTGGGGTGGGGGAGTCCAGAACTAGAGAGCATAGGTTTAGGGTGAGAGGGGAAAGATACGAAAGGAACCTAAGGGGCAATTTTTTTCACACAGAAGGTGGTGCATGTATGGAATGAGCTGCCAGAGGAAGTGGTGGAGGCTGGTATAACTGCAGCATTTAAAAGGCATCTGGATGGGTGTATGAAAAGGAAGGGTTGTGAGGAAACTCATCAGCCTCTGAGTCAGAGTCGGGGTTCAGCGACAGAGTTTATTGTACAAGGAAATACTAGAGCTCCGGGGAGAGAGCGACACCAACAGCACAGTGGTCAGCTGTGATTCTTCTCTCAACCTGGAGCACATGTCAAGATACTGTTATACATTTTGTGATATAATAGCTCAGTGATGAGGTTAGTCTCTGT
Organism: Chiloscyllium plagiosum; assembly: GCF_004010195.1. Lineage (NCBI taxonomy): Eukaryota > Metazoa > Chordata > Chondrichthyes > Orectolobiformes > Hemiscylliidae > Chiloscyllium > Chiloscyllium plagiosum. Next base: position 19,100,091 of record NC_057748.1, on the reverse strand, counting down.
AACATGGTTTGTTAATTGTAAACATTGCAGAATCGGTTATAGTTTTGGTGCAGTCATTCAGTTCCAGTTCAGCCTTTGTTAATTTCAGTGTGATCATTGTCAGCTTCAGTGCAGACATTGTCAATTTCAGCTTCTGTGCAGAAGTGCATTGCTGTAGTAATGGGCGCTAATCGCTCTTCCTGAGAAGGACGATTACTGCAGCCCTGGCTATTATCACTCTGTATTGAGTTTGTATCAAAGGTGTTGGCTGGACCCAGACACTTTGGCGGGCAGTGTACGTTACTCATGTGTACTCCCTCCCCCACCCGCCTTAAATTAATCAACTAGGTTGAGAATGCATTATGCTGGCATTCTGATGGCCCCAGGCAGTATCTGTGTTTGCTCTGCTGTCTCTCTCCATATTGTGGTCCAGCAGCCATCTTGTGTGTCAAGTGGCCAACTTGTGGCTCAGATGCCATCTTGTGTGTCCATGTGCCTAGTGTTACCCTGCCCCGTCCTATTTTCCAGTTTACTCCTCCTTTGTGGTCAAGGAGACGACTTCGGAGATCTCCTGCAGACCACCGAATTTACATGGAGAGGTAGGTCATCTCTAGGCGCTCCTCCCCCCAAGGGGTATCATGGAGTGCCAATTTCTTTGGGAGCTCTTCTGTGGTGACACTCGCTGCTGGTACAGTTCTCGATAAGCAGTACCTTACAGCAGAGCTTTGAACACCCGAGGCCCACACAGAATACCAGCATGAGTACAATGAGGAGAACTATCCCGTGTGCCAAATAGGGTCCCCAGGATTTACCTATCAACTAATTTAGCCAGCTGTCTGTAATTGTGGCTCCCTGTGGAAAATTATCTAGTTTGGTATGGGCGATATAATTGTCACCAATAATTGTACAAACTTTCACTTGCTATGCTAATTGCTAATCCACTGTGTAATGTGTCTGCTGTGTGTCGAGTCTTGAGTTCAGCCAACTCTGTAATAATTTCTTCCAGAGCTTTTGAGGTATTATTGCCCAAGATAGTCAGGCCACGTACAAGGTAATTTTGGTTTTTAGCGCTGATGACCCCTGCTGCCCCCCCCACCAAAAGATAGCGATCTCAAGAATCCGTATTCCAATGATGACCACAAAGTGGTGGGTACCTGCCAGTCAGCACAGAACTCCTGGCTGATGGAGCACGACACTAACCTTCTCTGGATATGTCCCCCGCTGGGGCATGGTATAGTAAGGGGTTGTCCCTACTGCAAACAGGTTTGGGAGGTCTGGGGTGTCTGTTGTATAAGTCCCCTTAAGTAGATAAACAAATCCCTTTGTTGCTCTGTAACAAACAATGTCCTGTCCTTCCGTCTGTCTGTCCATCCATGTCGCCCCCGTTCCCCCTGGTGTTCCCCCCAGCTGGTAAATGTTGAATGGGTATGCCCACGAGGCAGAGCTGACATGGGTGCCATTGCACTGACCACATATGAATTGTCTGCCCGCGGTCACATTCAAGCACACCTGCTCACTGCAGATGCAGGTAAACTGTCCCCTGGTGACTGTACGGTGCTAATAAGTGCACTGTGTCTGGACGCAGGAGTCATTTTGGGGAACCAGGGCATAAACACATCCCCATCCCTGCCCTGTGAAACAGAGTGGGTAATTACCGGGTTTTAAATGGGTCTTCTCTTCCCTAGATTGGGGGGCCCGGCCCCATGAGCTGGTGGTCCTGCCCAGCTGCACATATCTACCCTGGGATCCCCGTTTGTCTTTTCCTATCTGCTGTTTATATGGCATTCCCGAGGTGTCTACTGTCTACAGGTCGGCAGGGGTCCACACCGGGGTGGTCACAAATAGGGATTCCACTGATCGCGCCAGTGGGTAGCAGACAGTTCGGTTCACATGCAAACTTAAGTGGGTTTTATAGAAGAGGTTATCTTCAAATCCTGACATGCTCCCAACAGTTGCGACACTTAAACACAGTAAAATACATACAGGTGTATACATTTTGCAGTTAAATAAAGTTATCAGTCAAAGTCTTTGTTTTCGTCAGGAGGTGCAGTCGTGCACCTGTGTGGTTTGTTCTGTTGTCGGTGCTTCCGCCGGGATGACCGTCTTGTCCGCCGCTACTGTCTGCACCTGGGGAATGGTCAATGACATTAGTTTGGTCACAGGAGTCTTTACATGGTTTTAGTTGGGTCCAGTGCTTCCATATTCCTTTTCCTTTTACTGTCTAGGCAGGCACAGGTGTCCCCACTCATTACCACATCATATGGCCCATTCCATTTTGGGGCAAAGCTTAGTTTGTCAAGTGGCTTCCTGCTGCTTGGACCTCAGGGAAGATTTTGAGTTCCCTGCCTTGTCTTTTTTGTCCTGTTTGCTATTACAGATTTCTGCATCCTTTTCAATTGGGCGCTTAATTCTATCACATATCACTGAATTTTGTCTCTTAGTGGACCCATGTCAGTGCCACCTGGGATTATTGTCTGGCAATTGTATTGTTTGCCCGGTCATTAATTCATCTGGTGTTAGCCCGGTTGACTGATTCATGGTGGCTCTTAATCTCATTAGTCTGGCTGGCTGTACTTCAGTCCATGTTCTACCTGAGGTTTGCATAGCCTTAGCTAAAGTATTTTTGAGCATTCTGTTCATTCTATCTATCATCCCTGAGCTCTGGGGGTGATAGAGCATGTGAAACTTTTGTCTAATGCCGAGTAATTAGCAGACAGTCTTCATGACTTTGCCTATAAAATGCGTCCCTTGGTCGGAGTTGATCTGGAGGGGTACCCCTCACCTCGGGATTACCTCCTCCGCTAATATTCTGGCTACAGTGGTCACAGTGCAGCTTTTGGTCGGGAATGCCTGTACCCACCGGGTGAATTGGTCAATGATATCAATCCCACGGGAAGGTGGTAGAGACCTTGTAAAATCTATCTGAAGGTGTTCCCAGGGTCTTGGTCTGGGCTGGTGTCCCACACTAACGTTTATGGGTCTCCCTGGGTTATGTTGTGCACAAACCATGCAGCTGCGGCAGTATTTGGCCACATATCTTCCCATTCGCTTCCACCACCACTCTCTCCCTCGACTTGATATCATGGCCTCTCTACCTAAATGGGAGAGCCCGTGGTGCAGTTCAAGCAATGTGTTCTGTATACACGCTGGTGCTACCACCTTCTCTGCTCGCCTCCATACACCATCCTCCCCTTTGAATGCCCCCTGCAGTTCCCACTTCTCTGTCTCTTCCTGCGAGGTGCTGAATTTGGATAGTGTCTTTTGCTAATTCAATAGTGGCTTTTGCAGCCTCGTCAATGTCTTCTTGTTCTAGGGCTTTCTGAGCTGCTTGGTCTGATGCCTGGTTTCCTTTGAATTTTAGCCAACCTGGACTTTTTATTTCTTTTGCTGGCTCCTTTTGATGGGCTTTTATTTTTTTATTACTGCAGCCCCTTTTGTCTGTTCACTGGCACACATTAGTGCCTGAATTCTGAATTGGTGTCTGATAGGGGTTCCCCCTGCAGTGGTGAACCCTCTTCTACCCCCTGTCACCATGTAGCCATGGACTTCACCGAAGGCACATTGACTGTCCATATATTCACAATTTTTCCTTTTGCTAGTTCCAGTGCTTTGGTGAGTGCTACTAGTTCTGCTACCTGTGCGGACTGATTTCCATCAATCCTTCCACACACAACTGTTTTTAACTTATCATTTGCCACAGCCCATCCTGTTTGGGGTGACACTGCTACATATTTTCATGACTTGTCCATGAAGAGGATCTCCTCAGTTGTGTTTGGGGCGGGGGCACTATTTTACTTACCCCCACCTTCATCTCCATCATATCCCTACAGTTGTGGGGGTTCCCCTGGGTCTAGAATTCCCACAGCTGGGTTTTCTCCCATATCCCTATTACCACGGACTGACCTGGGGGTAAAAAGAACTGCTTTCCACTTTGCCCTTCTCATATTGGAGACGGCCCTCAGTTTCCCTATGTTTAGCATCTCTGCTAGGGTCTGTTTACTGTGGAGGATGACATTCCCTGTCATTTCTATGGGTTCGCTAACACTAATGGCCCAAGCAGCACAGTCTAAGGCTGCTATGCAACTGGACAACCCGGTGACTACTGGCCCTTCTGTAGTTGAGTAGTACTCTATGGGCCTTCTTCTGCTACCGTGTTCTTGAGTGACCACTGCAGAGTAAAACCCTCCCTCATTATTACAGTGGATGTGAAAATCCTTGCTGGGATCTGGCAGCCCTAGCCCGGGGACCGATATGAGCTGAGGTTTAAGCTGACTGAATGCCTCCTCCTGTTCTGGTCCCCAGCTTACAGGTTCCAAGGTGGACTTGCCTCCTTTAATTAACCTCTGGATTGGTTCAGCCAGTTTTGCGAATTTGGGTGTAAAGCTCCGACTGTAGTTGAATAGCCCCATGACCTTTCTGACCCCCTCCCCTGACAGTGGCAGGCCGTGGCATTTGTTAGATTGCCTTCTTGCGGTCATTGGGCATTCCTTTGAGTCCCTGCGATATAAGGTGTCCCAGGTACAAGACGTGTTTTGCCAATTTGTGCCTTTGTCAGGCTGACTTTTAACCCTGCGGTTGCCAATTCCTGTAATACTAGCCCTAAAGCTTCCTGATGTCCTGACTCGGACTCTGAGGCAGTTAGGATATCACCTACGTATTGGAGGGCGGTGCTACCCTCTGGTAAATCTATTCTCTTCAGAATGTCACTCATCACCCTGTGAAAAATAGTGGAACCCTTGTGGCAGGTGAGTCAACGTGTACTCCCTGTCCCTTACTGTAAAAGTGAATTTATTCTGGGACTCGGGGTGTAATGGGCTAAACCAGAACCCATTGGCTATGTCTAAAACAGTAAACATCTTGTGTTCCGGGGCCAAGCCGTTTAAAATGGTGGAGGGGTCTGCTACAATGGGATGCAATTTGAGGGTGAGCTTATTTAGTCCTATATAATCAATGGTGAGCCTGTCAGCTCCCATCAGGCTTTATTACTGGCCACATTGGGGAATTTATTGTACTAGTGGTTGCTTTCAGGATTCCCTGTTTCACTTGTCCTTTCACTATCTCCACAACTGCTTTTCTGCTTTAGGTTTTATTGGGTATTGCCGGTGGGGCTTATGCTCCGGTCCGGATACCCTTATGGGGTCTATGTTAACCTGACCTGTGTCTAACTTCGTTTCTGCCTGTGCTGTGGGGACAGAGGTGCAGATGGCTCCGAATCCCCCCCCCACCTCACCTTTTCGAGATACCAGTCCTTACTGGTGACTGTAGCCGCTTTAATAGTTTCAAGGTTATTTGTTAGTTTCAAGGTGACTTGTAAGCTTCCCAATCTCGGCCCAGAAACCTACCTGTAGGCTGGTATGCTCTCTACCGGTGGGACTTTGTACCCTCCCAGCCACCGCCACTATTCAAGCTCTGTCATTCTACTATGGACTGACAGGATGTCACGGTTACTCACAGTGCCCACACTCCCCACCTTGGTAATGTGCGCTCCACTGAGGTTTAGCTCTTGGTCAGAGTGATCAGCTCCTCTTCCTCACCATATTGGAAATTAAAAGTACAAACAGCACCCAACTTTTAATTTAAACACCAACTGGACTCTGCGTTGTTTGCCCCCAACAGAGTCTGATGTTACCTGACTTTGCCACTTGTGCTTCACAGCTCCTAGTGCCCTCGGCGCCTCAATTCCCACTTCAAGTCCAAACTTTGCATAGGGGGGCTACCCCTCTTAACAACCGGTTTGGGGCAGGGTTTTTGAGACAGGCACTACATTGTCCTCTGGCTGTTTCAGCACGAGCAGCTGGTTCTTAAAGCAGATAATACAGTTAACACATATTCTCCACAGACTCCTTACTGTAGCAAGTTAGATATGATAATCAGTATACTTTTAAACTGTGTCTTCGGCCCAGTCTGACTCTTGCTGTTTGCAGGTACAAATCGATTCTTATCCCGGTCTCCTGATCGTGGCCTTTGACCAGGGCACCAGTAATAAGAACCCTACTTGCAGTGCCAATTGTTGTGGGGAAAATCACTAGCCTCGCAGTCAGAGTCGGGGTTCAACAACAGAGTTTATTGTACAAGGAAATACTAGAGCTCCGGGGAGAGAGCGACACCAACAGCACAGTGGTCAGCTGCAATTCTTCTCTCAACTCGGAGCACATGTCAAGATACTTTTATACATTTTGTGATATAATGGATCAGTGATGAGGTTAGTCTCTGTAACGTGGTTTGTTTATTGTAAACATTGCAGAATCGCTGATAGTTTCAGTGCAGTCATAATCAGTTCCAGCGCAGCCTTTGTTAATTTCAGCGCGGTCATTGTCAGTTTCACTGCAGACATTGTCAATTTCAGCATCTGCGCAGAAGTGCATTTCTGTAATAGTGGGTGCTAATCGCTCTTTCTGAGAAGGAAGATTACTGCAGCCCTGGCTATTAGCAATCTGTATTGAGTCTGTATCAAACAGCATTTCTATCAAAGGTGTTGGCTGGACCCTGATTTCGGCAAGCAGTATATGTTACTCATGCGTATTCTCTTCCCCCACCCGCCTTAAACTAATCAACTCGGTTGTGCGTGCATTGTGCTGGCATTCTGGTGGCCCCAGGCAGTATCTGTGTTTGCTCAGCTATCTTTCTCCATATTGTGGTCCGGTGGCCATCTTTGTGTGTCAAGTGGCCAATTTGTGGCTTAGCAGCCATCTTGTGTGTCCGTGTGCCTAGTGTTACCCTGCCCTGTGCCATCTCCCATTTCAAGAAGGGTTTAGAGGGAAATGGGCCAATTGCTGGCAGATGGGACTAGATTAGATGAGGATATCTGGTCGGCATGGACGAGTTGGACTGAAGGGTCTGTTTCTGTGGTGTATATCTCTGACTCTATGGTGAGGGTAGGTTTTGTTTGATCTGTTTCTTAATACTACCTGCTTGAATGGTGTTTGGAAAAAAACCAAAGGGGCTGAATGGCCTCCTGATCCCATGTTTCCAGTGAATGTGTCTCTGAAGATGAATAACCGTGGAGTATTCAAGCTTTTATTTGGCTGGCATTGTGAAATATTAGCTATTTTTTAAAATAGTTTTTTTGCTGGTTTGTTTCTTTTTCTTATTCGATCTTAAACATTGTTTCTTTCAACCTGGTCAGTTAGTACAGTAGCACCCCCCCCCTCTACCTGCGAGGAAATGTTCCAGGACTTACCCCGGAAGCCCGAAACCGCGGATAGGAGCGAACCCATTCATTTCAATGGGAAATTTACCTTCCCAGCAGCCCCCAGTCCCTGGTTCCAGAATGTTCCCGGTTATATGATCAGGCTACGGTAAACCCCGGGTAACTGAGACCATGGAAAATGATTCTGCGGGTATGGGGCTCGCCCTGTATGATAAATTCTCAATGAATCGGTGTGCATCCAGCTCCAGACATCTACACGTATGTGTATCCCTGGATCAGTCAGTGATAGCAGTCAGATATTGGGATTTTTGGCTGTGCATCCTGTTTGAGCCTCAGCTTCATGCTTTCATCATCCTTCCACAATATTGCACCGTTTCACCTAGTTCACCTTAGCACGGCCCATCCCAAGCCTGCTTTGCTCAGTCCTGTACCCAGCTTCTTGCTACCTCTGGGAGGGTTGGGTGGGCTCTCATTACTCCTTGCTGGCTGCCCATCCGCCAACCTCTAACTTGCCTCAAAACTCCTGTTGCCCAGGCATTGTCTTCCTCTTGCTCAGGTCCCAGACTGCATTGGTCAACAACCAATCATTCCACACTCCCATTGAATTCAAAATGCGTTTTGTCTATAACTCTTATCCCTCCTGTCTGTGCTGTATCCTCAAGCATTATGTTCACCGCTGTATCCTCAAGCATTATGTTCACCACCCCTCACTCTCAATCAATCTTTCCCTTGGCTTGGCCTTAAACTCTGAAGTTACATCCCTGAACACCATTGTCTTCATTAAGATGCTTCTTTAACCTTCCTCCTTGACCAAGCTTTTGGGTGCCTGATGGAATATTTCCTTGTGTCAGGTTTAGTTCAGCACTTGAGATGCAACCTTGAAATGTTTTGCCATGTTAAGTGGGCAATATGAATATAAGTTAATATTGGATTGATCTCAGATACTGAACACTTGTTAAACGGTTTCCAGACTGATTTGAGTTGACTCCAGTTGGCTGTTCTGTGCAGGTTCCGCAGTCAGATGACAGCTGCAGGATTCACCATTGGTGGAATGGACCATCCCATTTGCCCAGTGATGCTGGGAGATGCACGACTGGCATCATCCATGGCAGAGGACATGCTGAAAAGAGGTAACCTATCGACCAAGACCTACAGTATTTGAATGAACTGGTTTTTAGGCCACTTCATGCTGATTTGTTGGGTTTTGCCAGTTAATCCCTTCACTTTGTTCCTGGACAAGAATGGGACCTCCACAGCTTTCCTCCCTATATATGTTTTAGTTATTTGGAACCTATGACTGTTCATATTGTAACTGCTCTTAATCTGCTGCTGTTTTCTGTCATTGCCTGGCAGTTGTGTGACATGACCATCTCTAACCAGAGAGAATCTAACCTTGACATTGCCATTGCTAAGCACTTAACTGTCAACATCCCGGGGGGAGGGGGTTACCACTGACCACACTCTGAACTGCACTAGCCGTTTAAATACTGTGACTAGAAGACTTGGTCAGGGGCTAGGAATTGTGCAATGAGTAACTCCTCATTTGCATTCCCCACACCATTGACAAGGCACAAGCCAAGCATGTGATGGAATACTCGCCACCTTCTGGATGAGTTCAGCTTCTATAACCCTCAAGAAGCTTGACACCATCCAGGACAAAGGAGCGTACTTGATTGGCACTACATCCTCAAATGTTCACTGCCACTACCACAAACGCACATTGACAACAGTGTGTACCCTCTACAAAATGCACTACAGTTACTATTGCACTACAGTTACTGGTTCCTCTGATAGCACTTCCCAAATCCATGACAATGTCTGTTGAGAAAAATTAGGACAACAGGTGTATAGAAACACCACCACCTGCAGGTTCCCCCCTATGCTGGGTAATTGAGCAGCCACTCAGTGAGGGTGGGTGGGGATGGAATTCAATATACAGAGGAACCTCAATTATCCGAATGACCCAGGCATGGAGTATTTCGTCTGGTTAATCAAAATCCGGATAATCAAGTGCTGGATAACATTGTTTAGCTAAGCATTGGGACCTTATGAACTGGTAATGTATTCTATCGGTATGCTTTTAAATAGATTAGTTCCTCATTTACTTGAACCTTGAGTTCAGTTGCTTGGCAGATTTTTTTTTCAAGCATTTCTAATCCATCAGGAGTTCTTTTCTGATCGGTGTTCTTTCTTTAACTCAGGAATATATGTGATTGGATTCAGTTACCCTGTGGTCCCCAAGGGCAAGGCACGAATCCGGGTGCAGATCTCTGCTGCCCATAGTGACCAGGATATTGACCAATGTGTGGAGGCCTTTGTGGACGTTGGGCGCAAGCACGGCGTGATTTCCTGAAAGACGTCTGAAGTCTTGCAGCATACACTTTGCAAACCAGCTTATACGAACCATTAAGGATGTCGCTAATGATTTGGACTTGCCATCTCTCTCAAAAACACAAATTCTGCATAGAATACTTAACCAACGATTGTGAGGAGGTTTGATTTAACGAGTGCCTGTTTTCTAAAAGATGTACCAGACTTGTATGAAATCATTGCCTATCTTTTATTTCTAAAACCAAAATACTGAGGCCACTTGATCTTCCGATTCAAATATGTTACATTGAAACAAATCTCAGCATATTGAGCATCTGGGATTCCTCTGTATGACATATGTATTAAGCTGAAACGTGTGTGAGAGGTTAGTCCCGTGCAGATATGTCTCTGCCTGTTGGAGGTTTTTTCTTTGACAGAGACCTGTTGTTGCTGTATTACATTGAATTAACAACATGGAAACAGGCTACTAATCAATCTGTTTCGACGTTTGTGCCCACACAAGCCTCATACTTCATCTGTGGACATAACTTCCCAAATATTGATCCTTCTGGGTGAATCAATGAGTAAGGTTGTTTGTTAATCTCTCACAGATAGATATAGCTCTATCTCTGGGTGTGCAGTGTCATGGTTCAGTCAGTGAACTGGCTGGTATGAAGGGTGGTTCTATAAATTGGCAGACACATTAAATTAAGGTCATCCAACCTGTCTAGTGCATGCTGGCTGTCTGGACAGCAGTCCAGTCAATCATATTTCCCCTCCTGCTATATTCCTCGAGCTGAAAGTTTATTTATTTAGTCCCCAACCAGTCTCCTTTTGAAATATTCACTGTCTCCACGTACACCACCTTTGTAAACAGAAAGGTCTAAGTCACACTCACTCTGTTTCTAAAAAAAAATGCTGCTTCTCACATTGTCTATATAACTCTTACCCAAAACCTTAAATCTGTTTCCCAAAGTCCTGTGCCTTTAGCCATTGGGAGCAGCTTTATTTTACATCTATCATAATCTTGTTGTCCTGTTAGATTTCCTGCCAGTCTCCTTTTCTGCAAGAAGAATGACTCCAGCTTCTCTGACCTAATGTATCACTAAAACCTCTTCATCCCTGGAGCCATTCCGATAAATTTTGTTATGGATCCACATTACTCAGCTCAATGGGGAAGAAGCACAAAAACAGACCACAATACTTGTCAATCCTTTCAAAGAACTGTCCAGTTCAGCTCCTTTTTTTTTTTTTACCCTTGCTGTTCCCGCACAGATCTGAAAACCTTTTCCACTGTCCCTTCCTTTTGAAAGTTATTATTGGAACTCCTACCACTACCTTTCAGATCTTTGTCCTCCTTTTCTTTTTAGCATGAGGTAATCTGGTTCGCTAATGACCTTGGGGAAGGAGTTCTGACTGTAGCCAGTCTGACTGTTGTGATTCCAGACGTATACACAATATGTTTGAAATGACATAAACCATACTAGTCAGCACCAAGACAGTTAGGGATGGGGAACAAATGATCCATTACCACTTATTCCCAAGTTCCATGAATGAATAAAAGAATGCTGCTTGTTGAGGGTAAATGCTGGCATGACTAGTTAGGCTGAATGGCCTGCCTCTTGTGTTCTGTTATATGTTACTATACAATGTGAGTGTTTTCAGCACTGAAATGTCAAATCATGGCTGAATTTATAATCAGGTGAAATATGAGTATTGAATCTTAGGAGTATTAGAGCATTAGGAGCAAAATATTTGTTTTACATCAAATGAAGTTTTTCTTTGTATAATCTGAAGTAGCGTGTGGAATCTCGCATAAAAACGAAGTTTGATTGAGTGGATACAGAAAGAATGTTTCCTCTTGAGGATGAACTTTACTACAGGCCATCAATATACGATAGTCACAAGGCGTCAAATTGAAAAGTTTGAAAAGCTTCTTTGCCCAAAGAATGTGGAAGTAATTACCATAGCAAGTGGTTGAAGAAAATTGAGGGGGAACATAGTAGAGGGCTATGATGGAGCTGGGTTGAATGGAGCATAAGAGCCATCATAGACTGGTTAGGCTGAATGGCCTGTTTCTGTGCTTTATATCCTCTGTAATCTCTGCTGGCTTCTTGAAAGAAAGAGTTTTGATGCTTATTTTTCTCTGCAGGTGAATAAACAGTTACAGGCTATGAAAGAAATTGCAGTGTGTGCACTTTGTATCAGTTTTGAAATCCAGTAAAATAACTTGAGCATGTTGACGAATAGTCAGTGTGTATGGAATGCAGGAAATATTTGAGGGCAAGCAGGTTACTTAGTACAGGAGAAGTGACTGTGCTGCCAAATTACTCTAAATTGACCTCAATATTTTCAGTCGTACTGTTTGTATTGGAATCTCCAGGTTGCTGATAAGACATGGTGAGCTACCAACCCAGAGAATTGTGTTCAGTGAATCTCCATTCTCTGCACAGGCGCTCCTTAAAGTGAGGGATTTACTGAGGCACCGACTGTTGGGATTAAGCAACATCACTATCCCCTCAAGGTTAGGGTGGAGCTGTGTTTGAGCAATACTTTGTCCTCAGGTTAAATGTGCTCTAGTAAAATGAAGTATGTCTGAAAAATAATACTTTAAATAACAAATTGCCTTCTCAAATACCTACGTTCACTGCTAACTCTGCATCTCCATTGATAAATTGGTATCTAAATGTGCATGTGCGAACTGGTGTTGGATTAAAAAAGAAATGAGTTTTCAAACACACTTGACAGGGAGCACGTGGCTCAATGGTTAGCACTGCTGCCTCAGTGTCAGGGACCTGGGTTCGATTCCACCCTCGGGTGACTGTCTGTGTGGAGTTTGCACATTCTTCTCGTGTCTATGTGGATTTCCTCCCACAGTCCAAAGGTGTGCAGGTCAGGTGACTTGGCCATGCTAAATTGCCCATATGTTCAGGGATATGTAGGTTAGGTGCATTAGTCAGTGGTAAATATAGGATAATAGGGTAGGGGAATGGATTTGGTTGGGAATATTCTTTGAAGGGTCAGTGTGGACTTCTTGGGCCAAAGGGCCTGTTTCCACACTATAGGGATTCTGTGATAAATAACGTAGTGATGGATACGTTACAGTTCACACTGGGAGTCCAGTTTGTTGTGGTAACATACATTTTTGCAAGCATGCTGTAGCTGGGCTTTATGCATATTGATGGGAGAGGCTCCAATATTGTTTCCATCTGTAGGGTGGCACAGTGGCTCAGGAGTTAGTACTGCTGCCTCAGTGTCAGGGGCCTGGGTTCAAGTCCATCCATGAGGGTGACTGTCTGTGTGAAGATTGCACATTCTTCCTTTGTCTATATAGGTTTCCTCTGGGTGCTCCAGTTTTCTCCCACAGTCCAAAGATGTGCTGGTTAGGTGGTTTGGCCATAGTAAGTTGTCCCAGTGTCCAGGGATGTGCAGGCTAAGTGAATTAGCCAGGGTAAATGTAAGATTACAGAGATGGGGCGGTGCTCTTAGGAGAATTGGTGAAAACTCAATGGGCTGAATAGCCTGCTTCCACCCATAGGGTTTCTATGATCCCATGATTGACCTGGAACTCCTCACCCTCTAGCTGTCAGCCTTTGGTGTGTATCAGAAGGATTTTCAGGGTGATGCTCAACCTGTTTGACAGTGCTGTAAACACCTTCCTTAGCTTACAGGTTCTGAGGTGGGATTTGAACCTAAAGCTTCTAGCTCAGATAGGGACACTGCCCACTGAGCCCTAGAAGGGTAAGAGGTGTTCAAAATGACAAGAGGTTTTAATAAGAATATGGAAGAAGAAAACTTGGATAATTAGGCAAAGACCAGGGCCCATTACGGACCACTGTTCTGATGATGCCACCTTTTGCAGGGGGCCTCAGAAATGTTCATTTTTTTTCTTTAACCAAGGATTCCCTGCTACTGGTTCACAGAGCCGAAGCAATGTTTGATCCATTTCCCACACTTCTGCCCTCACCCCCTTCTCTTTCCTCCCACATCGCCAGTAGGATCCCTTCTGGACCTCACTTTTTATGCCACAAGCATCCACATCCAAAGAACCATAAACTGCTGCTTCTCCTACCTCCACCACTAGATACTTCCCAACCACCCACCCCGTCAGCATTTCCAAGGGACTGTTCCAGCTGGTCAATCTGGTCCACTCTTTCTTAACTCCCAACACCTTTCCATGGCACCTTCCCCTGCAATTGCAGAAGGTGCAACACTTGCTGACGTACTCCCCTCTCACTATCCAAGGCTCCAAACACATCTTCCTGGTGAAGCAGCAACTTACCTACACTTCACTCAATCGGGTCTACTGTATTTGCTGCTCAAAATGTGGTCCACTCTGTCGGCAAGATGATGTGCAGACTGGGTGACCACTTTGCAGAACTGTGATCACCTTTACAAGGCCCAAGGACAACACTCGTTAATCTCCTTGTGGAGATCATTGCCGAGCTGGAATTCATCACCTTAGCCCTTTTAAAAAGCAGACCCAAGGATGGGTTTACAGAATTGTTTGTCCCAGAATGGTAGTGGCTCTACTTCAGTGTTCAATATAAACAATGTTCCTTTCAAGTTGGGTTTTCTGAGTCATTACACAGATGTTCTGTTTGTGAAAATAACCCTGAGCTCTCAGTTGACTGCCACTTCAACACATCCTCATGTTTCCTGGCCAACATTTCTGTTTTGGTCCTATTGCAATTCCCCAGTCCAAGCTGGAAGAACAGCATCTCATTTTCCACTTGGGCACGCTGTATCCTTCAGCAATTGATCGAATTCAATACTTTTAGAGCCTGAACACCTCTTTCCGTATCCTATATCCAGCCCTAAACCCCAGGCCCTGCTATGATATGGTTGCTTGCAGCACAACAAACTTATTTTCTTTGTATAATTATGCTTTTTTTCTTCCCTTACTATCAATCATCTCTTTGTCTGTCAAACTTTCTCCCACTCCCTGGCCCTGCCTTCACCATCCACTCAGTCCTCCATCACTTCCCTCTTCCACTCTCCTTCAACTGTATAAAAAACACCTTTTGCTAGCTATTTTAGGTTCTGAAGAAGGGTCACTTGTCTCTAAGCATTAACTCTGTTTTCTCTCCATAATGCTGAGTTCATCTAGAAATTTGTTCTTGTTTAAGGACCTCAGTGGTAAATTTGTGTTGAGTAAGTGAATGTAGAAGGGGTGTAAATTAAATTTTGTGTAGTCTTCACGAGTGGGAAGAAATAGTGTGGATATAGAAAACAGGAAGGAGGCCTGTGATATAATTAAAAGAAATTAACATAGACAGTAAGGAGGTTCTGTGTGGTCTGGAAGGCTTAAAGGTTGATAAACCTTCAGGGCCGGATGAAAATTATCTCAAGCTGTTGAGTGAGCTAGGGAGGAAATAGCAGAGATGTTGGCAATAATTTTCAATTCCTCTTTGGCCACAGGAAAGGTGCCAGAGGACTGGAGGACAGCCAATGTGGTACTATTATTCAAGAAGGGAGCAAGGGATAAACCAGGAAACTAGACTGTATAAAATATAGAAACTGAGGTTATACTGACCTCAGTGGTGGGAAACTATTTGATGCAATTCTGAGGAACAGAATTAATCTGCACTTGAAAAGGTCCTACTTGGGAAGTTGATAACTAAGTCCATGGGATCCAAGAAAATTTGGTGGATTGGATCCAGAATTGGCTGAGTAGCAAAAAACAGAGGGTGTTATTTGAGGGGTATTTTTGGATTGGAAGCCTGTGAGTAGTGGGGTTACAAGGGATCAGTGTTCGGGCTTTTTTCTATTTGTGCTAATTGTAAGTGATGTAGACTTGAACAGAGGAAGGTTGAACAGTGAATTTGCCGATGATATGAAAATTGGTGGGATGTTAAATGGTGAGTAGGATAGCCTTGGATTACAGGAAGATATAGATGGGCTAGTCAAATGGATTGATCAGTGGCAAATGGAATTCAATCTGAATAAGTGTGAGGTGATGCATCTGGGTAGGACAAACAAGGCAAGAGAATATATGATGAAAATAGAACCCTGTGTAGTATTGAGGATCAGTGGGACCTTGGTGTGCATGTACACTGGTCCCTAAATGTATCAGGACAGGTAGGTAGTGTTTTAAGAAGGCAAATGGGATACTTGCCTTTATTAGTCAAGGCATCGAATCCCTTGGAGGTAGGCAGTTGAGTCCACACTGTTCCTCTGAAGAGCATCCCACCGCTCTCACCTCCCATCCCATGAATGATCCACCTAACTTGCACATCTTTGGACAGTGGGAGTAAACTGGAACACCTGGAGGGAACGCATGTAGACACAGGAGAATGTGCAAACTCAACACAGATAGGCGCCTGAGGCCAGAATCAAACCTGAGTCCCTGGTGCTGTCAGGCAGCAGGGTTGACCACTGAGCCACCATGTCAGGTTTAGGGAGATTATGCAGTATAAAGCATTGGTTAGGCCACAGCTAAAATATTATGTGCAGTTCTGGAATCAACATTATTGGAGAGCTGTGATTGTGCTGGATAGGGTGCAGAGGAGATTTATCAGGATGT
Organism: Chiloscyllium plagiosum; assembly: GCF_004010195.1. NCBI lineage: Eukaryota > Metazoa > Chordata > Chondrichthyes > Orectolobiformes > Hemiscylliidae > Chiloscyllium > Chiloscyllium plagiosum. The sequence goes on along the minus strand of NC_057748.1, from coordinate 19,084,126 downwards.
TGCCTAAGCTGGAGAGAATTTTCTTTATGAAGAGAGATTTTCTTTATGAAGACAGTCGGGCTGTTTCCTTAAAGCAGAGGAGATTGAGAGGAGACATGATTGAGATGTATACGTTTATTAAGAACATAGGATAGCCAGGAAGGAACTTTATCCCTTGGTAGGGGGATCAAATGACTGGGGACAGATTGAAGGTAAGGGGCAGGAAGATTAGAGAGGATGTGAGGCAAGATATTTTCCACATAATGGGTGCTGGGAATCTGGAACTCGCTGTGTGTAAGGATGATAGAGGCAGAAATTTCCATAACATTTAAGGAGTACTTAGATATGCACTTGCAATGCCAAGGCATACAAGGCTGTGGGCCAACTGCTAAAAAATGGGGTTTGATTAGAATAAATGTTTGTTTTAGACCAATGCAGACTCAATGTGCCCAAAGGCCTTTTTCTGTGCTATAAACCTCTATGACTCAATTATAATTACAGAGTAGATTTAAAATATTTGGTACTAAAACCAGTGGGTGAGATTATGATTTCTTCACTCAGCAAGTTATGATTAGATTATCAGATTAGATTAGATTATATTACAGTGTGGAAACAGGCCCTTCGGCCCAACAAGTCCACACAGACCCGCCGAAGCGAAACCCACCTATACCCCTACATTTACCCCTTACCTAACACTACGGGCAATTTTGTATGGCCAATTCACCTGACCCTGCACATCTTTGGACTGTGGGAGGAAACCGGAGCACCCGGAGGAAACCCACGCAGACACTGGGAGAACGTGCAAACTCCACACAGTCAGTCGCCTGAGGCAGGAATTGAACCCAGGTCTCAGGCGCTGTGAGGCAGCAGTGCTAACCACTGTGCCACCGTGCCGCCCACCTGCCACCGTGCCGCCCACCATAATCTGGTGCCTGAAAGGACAATACAAGGCATTTCACTATTACCTTTCAAACAGGCATTGGATACATACTGTCAAGAAGAAGAATGTGCAAAGCACCAGGAAAGAAGAGTTGGACTGATTGTGCATCTTGTAGATCAGTCAAAAGAACAAAGAGAGAGAAAGGGAAGTACAATACAGGAACAGGCCCTTCAGCCCTCCAAACCTGCGCCAATCATCATGCCCTAACTAAACTAATAAACAAACCTTCTGACCTTGTTTGGTCAATATTCCTCTATTTCTCCCTACTCATGTAACCATCCAGATGCCTCTTAAATGTCACCCATGTGCCTGCTTCCACCTCTTCTGGCAGTGCGATCCAGGCTCCTACCACTCTCTGTGTGAAAACCTTCCCTCACACATCTGCCTTAAACTTCCCCCTTTCACCTTTAACTTGTGCCCCCTTGTAATTGAAATTTCAACCCTGGGAAAAAGCCTCTGACTATCCACCCTATCTATGCCTTTCATAATTTTGTAGACCTCTATCATGTCTCCTCTCAGCCACCATCTTTCCAATGAAAACAATCCTAGTCTTTTTAACCCTTCTTCATAGTCAATTCCCTCAAGACCAGGCAACATCCTGATGAACTTCCTCTGCACTCTGTCCAAAGCTTCCACATTCTTCTGGTAATGTGGTGACCAAAACTACACACAATACTCCAAATGCAGCCTAACAAAGGTTTTATATAACTGCAATATGGTTTGCCAACTCTTGTACTCCATGCCCTGTGTGATGAAGGTAAGCATACCATATACCTTCTTAATCATCTTGGCCACCTATGTTGCCATTTTTAGGGAACTGTGGACCTGCACGCCCAGATCTGTCTGTATATTAATGTTCCTTAGCGTTCTGCCACTTATAGTATAATTCACACCTAAATTTGATCCTCCAAAATGCATCACCTTGCATTTTTCTGAATTAAACTCCATCTGCCATTTTTGTGCCCAAGTTGCCAATCTATCTATAACCTGTTGTATCCTTTCACAGTCATTGGCCACTATTAGCAACTCCACCAATATTCATGTCATCTGCAAACTTATTAATCAGACCGCCCACATTTTCCTCCAGATCATTTATATACAAACAACAGAGGACCTAAGACTGATCTTTGTGGAACGCTACTGGTTACTGGTCTCCATTCTGAAAAACACCATTCTACCACCACCCTCTGTCTTCCATGACCAAGCCAGTTTTGTATCCATCTAGCCAGCCTACCCTGAATCCCATGTGATTTAAATTTTTGTAACAATCTGCCATGTGGGACTTTATCAAATGCCTTACTAAAGTCCATATAAATTACATCCACAGCCCTTTCCTCATCAGTTATCATTGTCACCTCTTCAAATCAGGTTGGTGAGACATGATTTTCCTCGTACAAAACCATGGTGCCTATCATTAACTAGTCCATTTTCTTCCAAATGTACATCTATCTTGTCCCTCAGTATCTTCTCCACCACAGACTTCAGGCTCTCTGGTCTAATTTCCTGGATTATCTCTGCTTCCTTTCTTAAACAAGAGAACAACATTGCCTAATCTCCAGTCCTCTGGAACCCTGCCTGTGGCCAAAGAGGATGGGAAGATATCTGCTCACGTCCCAGCTATTTCTTCCCTTGCTTTTTGCACAACCTGGAATAGATCCCATCTGGCCACGGGGACTTGTCTACCTTAATCTAATTTAGGATACCCAAAACTTCCTCCTCCATTATATTGACATTCTCTAGAGTATTCACACACTCATCACTGACCTCAAAATCAGTCATGTCCTTCTCCTTGGTGAAAACTGATAAAGTACACATTAAGGATCTCTCCCACTTCCCATGTCTCCAAACATACCTTCCCTCCTTTGTCCTTGAGTGGGTCTACTCTTTCCCTTGCTACCCTCTTTCTTCTTATATATGTATTGAAAAGCTTTGGGATTCTCCTTGACCCTGTTTGCTAAGGATATTTAACGGGATCTTTTAGCCTTCCTAATTCAGCATTTAAATTCCTTCCTTATTTCTCTATACTCTTCAAGGACTTCATCAGTTTGTAGCAGCCTAGACCTATCCTTTTTCTAAGCATACAATTTCCTTTGTTGTCCATGGTTCCTGTATCCTGCCACTCCTATCCTTCAGTTTTGCAGGGACATGTATGTCCTGTACTTTAATCAACTGATCTTTAAAAGCCTCCCATATGTCAGACGTAGATTTGCCCTCAACTGCTCCCAATCCACATTCCCCAGTTCCTGTCTAATTTGGGTGTAATTGGCCCTTGCCCAATTAAGCACATTCACACAAGAGCCACTCTTGTCCTTGTCCATGACTACTCGAAATCTTATGGAGTTATGGTCACTAAGCCATTGATCACATAACTTCTACTGAGTGTTAGCAGTGAAGTGACTGAATGTTTGTAGATGTGGTGCCAATCAAGCAAACTGCTTTGTCCAAGACAGTATCAAACATCTTAAGTGTTGTTAGAACTGCACTCATCAAGTGGGTAGTACTCTATCACACTCCTGACCTGTGCTTTTGAGATGGTGGACAGGCTTTGTGGAGTTAGGAAGTGAGTTACACGCTGCTATTTGTGGGAGCGCAGAGGTTGGTGAGGTCAATTAGAAGTTTTGTTAACACCTTAATGAAAATGAACTATCGATATTCAATTTTCATCATTTGACTTTATACCTGAGACTGCCATAGACTAAAAATGGCTTTCAAAAAAGGACATTGCTAACCTAAAATTACAAGCCCAGGCAACACCACACAGAATATGTTTGAGATTGGCTGTCTCAGAATGACCATTTTAATAAGACGCACTGAACCTCAGTGAGGTTTTGAGAAATTCTCATCTGGTTTATTCACACTTGCGTGATAAGCTCACATATTACAGATGTTTAATTTCCAAAAGACAGTGGAGCTAAACTTGAAATATTCACGTGAATAATACTTTCACAGCTTCCTTCCAGCAACAAACAGAGACAAAGCAATAGGGACTGAACATAGCAAGACTGTGGAAAGCTCATTTCTCCTTTGATCTCAATTTCAGCAATTCAGTGGTGTTGGGGGAAAAAAAGCATGGACTGAGATCTCAAATGTATCTGTAAACGTTGCCAAACCTGAGGAAACAGCACAACCACTGTGCAGTGGGGACTTAGGTTCCACCCTCAGAACACAAGGCTCTAAAAAGCCTGTAAAATGCAAGTGACTTTGTCTGTAATACACTTCATCTCTCTGTAAGCTTGTTACCAGTGTTTTGTGTATGTGTGTTTGTTGCCTCTTTTCAAAAAAAACTCCAGCATACCACTCCACTCTCTTTCACTAAAGAGAACTCTGGAATTGACTATCCTTCATTTTGAATCTGATTAACTAAGATTAATTGAAATGTGAGAGCTACCTACTACAAAGGAAAATAAAATGTTGCTATCAATCAAGAGTGACTTAAAAAAGAGGAGAGCTTTGACCCATCGTCACTTGGTCATAGCAACTTCAAAACTATGGTTATTAGATTTTTACTTGGTCAGGGGATTCAGGGTTGCATAATCAAAGTGGGCAAATGGAGCTAAAGTTCAGATTAGCCATAGCTTGAGTGACAGAATAGGCTTTGGTTGAATGGCTTCCTCCTGTCCCCATGTTTCAAAATTGTGCAAAACCATGTCCAAAGATGTGCAGGTTAGGTGGTTAGCCATGTTAAATTGCCCTAAGTGTCCAGGGATGTGTAGGTTTGCCATGGGAAATGCAGGATTACAGGGACAGAGGGATGGGTTTGGGTGGGATGATCTTCAGAGGGTAGGTGTGGACCTGTTGGGCCAAATGGCCTGTTTCCATACTGGAGGGATTCTGTTATTCTAAAATATTAGACAAATGAGGTCCCAGGTTTAATTACTAGTCAGCGATCCTATTGACACTGGTTGGAGTGCCCTCAAAGAGCAGGCAAGGGTGCCATAGGAATAGGTGGAGGCCATTCAGCTCCTCAAACCTGTTTCATAATTCAATGAAATCATTGAAACAGGAACTGATAATAAATGCTAGCTTTACCAGCGATGCCTAGATTTCCCGAAAGAATAAATGACAATCGAGTGACACTTGCTGTCGAGTGACTCAGCTGAGTGATGACGCACCGTCAGTGCTAAAGCTGCAGCCTAACATGTAAAGAAGGTGTCTTGACAGAGAACAGTCAGCATCTGTCAGTCCCTTAGGGTTGTCAAACCCTCCAAGGCTACCCTGGGGAGATATAGCTGTCACCTGACTATGGTGTACAAAATTATGAGGAGCATAAATGGAGTAGATAGGGAGAAACTTTTTTATCTTAGTAAAGATATGAATAACCAGGGAGAACAATTTTAAGGGAAAGGGACAGGTGGTTTATAGGGGATTTAAGGAAGTTTTTTTTAAACTCAGAGGGTGGTGGGTATTGAACTCACTGCCTGAAAGGGTGGTAGAGGCAGGAACCATCATAATATTTAAGATGTATATAAATAAACACTTGAAATTGCATAGCATAGAAGTTTACAGTCCTCATGCTGGAGAATAGGTCTCGAGTAGTCGAGTGCTTGATGACCAGAATGGACACAATGGGGTGAATGACCTCCTTCTGTGCTGTAAAACTATATGACTCTAATTGGCTAATGAGTCTATGTGCTTTCCAATTGGTATAGAAGGACAACGAGTCACAAGGATGTGTTGACTGAGTACTGGCTGGAGAGTCATGTGAAGAAACCTCCAGGAATAATCAGAGTTGGCAAACCGTAACATCCCTGGAGTCTCTAAGATCATGGGGTGAATTAAATATAAATTAAACATTAATCATTTATTAGTCTTAAGGGAGATGGACATGGAGTAAGAAGAGTCTGAAACAGCCATACGTGATTAATTCAATTGACAGTTGCCCAATTGGCAGTCCGCCAAGAGAATGTACCCAATAGCAGGGACAGGAGGTCATGTGTTCAGGCATACACCCAACCAGAGTTGGCAACTTTAATCCATGCTGGAACAACCACCAAAATGGAGGATAAAAATTGGGACAAGAGAAACAGTAACTCTATCAAGATACATCTCCCTTTTCTTTGCTAGAGTTTCAGGGCTTTGAACAGATTGTTCTGGCACTGAATTTAAAGCATTCAGTGTGTGCTGTGCTGGCACTATAGTGAACTTTCATAGCCCAGCGGTCTCAAGGACATGGCTCGTCTAGTGGGTCACCTTGACATTTCCCCGATCTCAGCTCAGAGATAATGGTGCTGAAATGACTATTACAGGAGTCCAAGGGCAGGCAGGAGACATTTCCCTCCCTCGTAAGTATTTTCCAACAATCTCCATTTACACAGAGAAATCTTCAAGAGAGATAAAAGCCTCGTGGAGTAGGATATATCCAAATGGGGTTTCAGTGATGTGCAAGACCCAGGAATCTGAGATTACTGTTATTCAGAATAGGGGTGACACAGAGGGGGTCTAACAAAGGTGATACAATTATGAAAGATTTGCTAGAGTTAATAAGTTCCCTTTCCCTTGGTTTCAGGCTCAGTAACTGATGATACTCAGACAGTTAGAGGGGAAATGAGAGGCTTTTATTTTATACTGGGGTTTGCTGTGTTTCCAGAATGTACTGCATTCAAAGGAGGTTGAAAAAGGACTAGTGTTATATAAGCTTTAACATTTAAGATGTAGGAGCAGAAGAAGAATCATTGAATGAGAGCCTAGCTGCTCTGATAATCTTCAATTCCACTTTCTGCATAAACCTTAACTTTTATTGATCAAGCAAGGATGTAGGTCCTGAAACCACCCCAGCTGAGTCGGCGATCAAACCCTGTGCTGTTGACCCCAATTTGGCATTCAGCAGCTGCCTAGCTAACTGAACCAACCAGTCTATGCTGCTATGCAGGGTATATGTATGTTTCAGTTTGAAGCTCGTGATAGTGATGATAGGAGCTTCAGTATATTTTCCATGACAAAGCTGAGCACTTGTCCTTCCCATTCTTACTGCTTGCCATTGGCAATTTTATAAAAAATTCACTTGTAAGACATAATCGTCATTGGCTGGACCAACATTTATTGTCCATCACTAGTTGCTCTTGAGAAGGTGGTCTTGAGCTCTCTTCTTAAACTGTTGCAGTCCATGTGCTGTAGGTAGACCGACAATGCTATTAGAGGAGGACTTCCAGCATTTTGACCTGGCAACACTGAAGGAATGGTGGCACATTTCCAAGTCAGGATGGTGAGTGACTTGGAGGGGAACTTGTAGATGGTAGTGTTGCCATCTATCCCATACGTGCTTTTAGGTGGCAGTGATCATGGCTTTGGAATGTGCTGTCTAAGGATCTTCAGCAAATTTCTGCAATACATCTTGTAGGTAGAACACGCTGTTTCTACTGAGCTACGTTGTCCTGGATGGTGTCAAGTTTCTTGAGTATTGTGAAATCTGCACTCATCCAGGCAAGTGGAGAGTATTCCATCACATTCCTTACTTGTGCCTTGTAGATGGAATCATAGAGTCCCTACAGTGGGGCAGCAGGCCAGTCGGCTGATCGAGTACACACTGACCTGTCCAAAGAGCATCCCAACCCCGCTACCCTATCCCTGTAACCCTGCATTTCCCATGGCTAATCCACCTAGCCTGCATATGCTTGGACCTATGGGCAATTTAGCATGGCCAACCCATCTCTTTGGACTGTTGAAGGAAGCTGGAGCACCTGGAGGAAATCCATGCTAACGTGGGGAGAATGTACAAATTCCACACAGACAGCCAGAGGGTGGAATCAAACACAGGTCCCTGGTGCTGTGAGGCAGGAGTGCTAAACACTGAGCCACTTTCCTGCACCAATGACAATAGTGGACAGACTTTAGGAAGTCAGGAGGTGAGTTACTTGCTGCAGTATTCCTAGCCTCTGACTTGTTCTTGTGGTTACAATATTTATATGACTATTCCAGTTCACTTTCTGGTCAGTGGTAACCCCTAGACTGTTAATAATGGGATTCAGTGATGCTAACACCACTAAACTTCAAAGGATGGTAGTTAGATTGTCTCTTATTGGACACTATCACTGCCTGGCATTTGTGTGGCGCATATGTTACTTGTCATTTTTGAGCCCAAGTCTGGATTTTGTGTAGATCTTATTGCATTTGAACTTGTTCAGTATTTATGGACTTGCGAATGTGCTGAACAATGTCCCCTCATTAGTGAACAGTCTCACTTCTGACGTTATGATGGAGGCAAAGTTATTAATGAAGTAGCTAAAGGTGGTTGGGCTGAGGACATTACCCTGAAAACTCTTGCAGAAATGTCCTAGAGCTGAGTTGGCTGACCTCCGATAACCATAACCATCTTCTGACGTGCCAGGTATGATTCCAACCAGTGTGTTCTATCGACTTAGTTTTGTTAAGTCTCCTTGATGCCACATTTGTTCAAATATGGGCTCGATGTCAAGAGCACTCACTCTTAATTCATCTCTTTTGTCCGTATTTGAACCAAGTTTATAATGAGGTCAGGAGCCAAGTGGTCCTGGAGGAACTTAAACTGGGCATCAATTAGCAGGTTATTGATTAGATTGTCTACAGTATGGAAACAGGCCCTTTGGCCCAAAGTCCACACTGACCCTCCGAAGATTAACCCACCCAGACCCATTTCCCTATCCTACATTTCACCTGACCTGTACATCTTTGGATTGTGGGAGGAAACCCACACAGACACCGAGAGAATGTGCAAACTCCACACAGACAGTTACCCGAGGCGGGAATTGAACCTGGGTCCCTATTGCTGTGAGGCTATAGTGCTAACCACTGAGCCACCGTGCTGAGCAGGTGCTGCTTGGTAGTACTGTTGATGACACCTTCCATCACTTCACTAATGAATCTGGTGTGGCAGTAATTGGCTGGGTTGGATTTATCCTGCTTTTTGACTATGAGTATCCCTGGGCAATTTTCCACATTGTTGAGTTGATGTCAATGTTGTGGTTGGAAAGACTTCGAGAGTCCTTGCTTTGTTCCAGAAGATACAGGTTCCAGTCCCACCATTACCAGAAATGTGTGTGATCAAGTTGATTCAAAATGCTCACACTGAAAATGAACAGAGATTTCTCATTAATCTTTCTCACACTGCTTTTGATTTGACCATGTGTGAAACCATGTTCCTTGGCCCTCAGGTGGGATTTGAACCTGGAGCTTCTGGCTCAGAGGCAGGGATATTATTTACTGTGTCACAAGTTGAGCCTGCATTTTGGGATTGAATAAAACATTGACTCAGCCCTCTCTTGGAGCCATTTCCCTAGAATCAGGAAATCATGGAGAAGTCAATGCATGGCCGTTTGATGCTGCGATTTGACTGACTGCATCTAGGTCCCTAGGGCTGTAAACAGATGCTGATTCCATCTGACTGTACTGGGAACCCTCGATGAAGACAGCATTACTCCATTCCCCAACTTAACTGATAACCACTCCCCTTTCAACTACAAGGCATAGCCATTTAATTGACGCACATGTAGTGTGCTTGCCATGTAGGTTGCTGGTGTACGCTGTATTTGAGAAATTGACGCTATGAAGCTATCGAGCAACATGTCCACCCCTTGACTGATGAGTGCTGACAAACATGAAAATTGCCTTGCTTTGTGCCTGCTCTCAGAAAAGCAAGGCAAGACAGAAGTACTACAAACCTTTAAGGTCTTTCTGAGGTGCAACGTGCAAAACAAAGGCAAGGCACAGCAGGAAAGCTATAAACATCAGGCTGTGCAAAATGAGTGAACATGAAGACAGCAAGAAGCCCTGAGATGCAGTCTAGTCCAATTTATGAGCTCGATCCCTGTCCCCAGACTCAAAATATCCTGGGCAGTAGCCTTTCAATGAGAGGTGCTGGTCCTCTCTAAATTGCAGTATTTAATGTAAAAGCATCCTCTAAGTGGACTGGAGTTGTGCCATGATGAGATGGAGAGGCTGGTACATGCTGCAAGCCAATGTCTTAGACCTGGGCTACGCCCATTGACAGTCCATAAAGCATGCCCCATGAGGTTGAGTCCATGTGTCTAAGATAAAGGTCTGGAGGAGCAAATGGTGAGCTGGAGTTGCCTGGCACCCATTTGGACTGCAATGCATCTAATTTCTATCCAGTGGGTGGTAGAATGGGATACTGCATATTAATAAAGCCAAAAGACATAATAATAGAGGCAATCATGAACAATAACCCATGGCAATAGACCACTAGCTGCTCACAAGAAATAATCTCCTCTCACTGTTCCAGGACCTGTTCAGACAAAGTGATGTTTTGGTCTCAACATTGAGATGGGCCTTGCTAGACATCAACCTGATTTTCTCACATTTCTTGTGTAACAAAGTGGAGGTCCATCCCGCTCTGAGAACTCAAACCTGACACACCCAAAAAGGAGCACCTCACCCTATAATCTATAAAAACTGTGTGAAAACCAGTGCAACCTACTTTTCAGCAACTTCTACTGGTTAAATAAAATAATTCTCTGACACACACTTTAAAATCAGCAGGTAACAATTTATTTATCTAACAGTGACAAATTAACTAAACTATTAACAAATTGAATAAATCCCTTCTAACTACTAACTATTCTCGAATAAGATTCTAATGGTAAACTGGGATTTGAGGTTTGTCCTCATGTCCCTGTAAACTGTTTAAATGGTAGGGTTTGGGGCCTGGCTTTGCTGCTCCTCTCCCTTGTAAAATTGCTGTCTCTTGCTGCAGCTGTAAATGTAACTGTTTGTTGTAAACTGTTTTTGTAATTTGTTTAATAAAATAAAAAAAAAGATTCTAATGGTATGCTGTGCAATACATACAAGGCCCACTCATATACAAAAAAATAGAATTTAGTCTCTCAAACTTACAGCCAGGTTGTGTCTTCCAGAATGTTCTGTACCTTCTTCGATCAAGTCTTCTGACAGGAATGCTTTTTCCTCCAATTCTTCATTGTTGATACCATTATTATTTAGATGGTGATTTCTTTAAAACATAGATGACTGTGAGAGCTAGTTTCCCTCTAGAGAGCTAAGAGTTGTTTGCTCTGGCAGATGGCAGTTGGCTGTGGGGTCTTTGTCCAACTGCTCTCTTCTTTTATACCCTTGATGACATATCAATATTTTTTTCAATAGGATCTACATTTAGTAGGTTTTTGGTATCATAGTAGCTGTTTCAAATTGATTGGCTAAATTCAAAACCTGTTGTCTTGGTAAAAACTGATGCTTGGCCTGCTAACTGAATGGTCTTTTGATCAAAATGTTTCAGTTCGAGATCTCTCTGTCCTTGCATTTAAAATCTCTTAAGCCCTGCGAAAGCACCACCTTTTAAAGGGACCACATAATGCTGTCCCCCATTAACATTTTACAAACGCTAAATTCTAACTTTTTGTCTTCCAATCTACAATTATTCTAGATTAGATTAGATTAGATTAGATTAAATTACTTACAGTGTGGAAACAGGCCCTTCGGCCCAACAAGTCCACACCGCCCCGCCAAAGCGCAACCCACCCATACCCCTACATTTACCCCTTACCTAACACTACGGACAATTTAGCATGGCCAATTCACCTGACCTGCACATCTTTGGACTGTGGGAGGAAACCGGAGCACCCGGAGGAAACCCATGCAGACACAGGAAGAACATGCAAACTCCACACAGTCTGACGCCTGGAAGAAGAATGCCTCCTGGGACCCTGCAACCACATGGGATAAAAGTCGATTTCACTAGCTTCCTCATTTCCCCTCCCCCACATTATCCCAGTCCCAAGCCTGAGGTGGGAATTGAACCCAGGTCTCTGGCGCTGTGAGGCAGCAGTGCCGCCCACCTCTAGTTGAGAGTGTGTTGCTGGGAAAGCACAGCAGGTCAAGCAGCATCCAAGGAGCAGGACAATCAACATTTCAGGCATAAACCCTTCATCAGGAATGCAGCTTGTGGGCCAGGGGCTGAGAGATAAATGGGAGGGAAGTGGGTTGGGAGGAAGGTAACTGTGAAAGCGATAAGTGAATGAAGGTGAGGGAGAAGGTGATAGGTCAGAGGGGGGAGTGATGTACAGGTCAGTACGGCAGTGCCGAGTTGGAGGCTTGGGACTGAGATAATGTGGGGGGAGGGGAAATGAGGAAGCTAGTGAAATCGACTCTTATCCCATGTGGTTGCAGGGTCCCAGGAGGCATTCTTCTTCCAGGCGTCAGGTGGTAATAGTTTGGCAGTGGAGGAGGCCCAGGACTGAATGTCCTTGAAAGAGTGGGAGCAGAGTTGAAGTTTCAGCCATGGGGCAGTGAGGTTGGTGGGTGCGGGTGTCCCAGAGATGTTCTCTGAAACGATCTGCAAGAAAGCGTCCTGTCTCCCCGATGTAGAGAACACCACATCGGGTGCAACAGATGCAGTACATGACATTAGTAGAGATACAGGTAAATTTCTGAAGGATATGGAAGGATCTCTTCAGGCCTTGGACAGAGGTGAGGGGAATGGTGGGGTATTTTCTGTGGTGGCATGGAAAGGTGCCAGGAGTGGGGTGGGGTGGAGTGGTGGGGGGTGTGTACCTGACGAGGGAGTCGCAGAGGGAATGGTCTCTCTGGAATCCTGAAAGGGGTGGGGAGGGAAAAATACCTTTAGTGGTGGGGTCCGTTTGGAGGTGGCGGATGTGGCGGAGGATCATGCGATGTATGCGGAGGTTAGTGGAGTGGAAGGTGAGGACCAGGGGAGTTCTGTCCTTGTTGCGTTGGGAGGGGTGTGGTTCAAAGGTGGTGGTGCGTGAAGTGGAGAAGATGCACTGGAGGGCGTCAACCACACGGGAAGTTATGATCTTGGAAGAAGGAGGCCATCTGGGACTTTCTGAGATGGAATTGGTCATCCTGGGAACAGAGGCGGCGGAGGCAGAGGAATCGGGAATAATGGATGGTGCCTCTGGGGCTCCCAGCCCTGCTATGTATTCACCATTCCCCCAGACCTCCCCCTCACTGAGGACGAATGTTTAGTCCTCAGCAAAGGCCTCACCTTATACCTCTACACTCCAAGAACATTTCTTTGGCCACCCCTGCCCCCACTTTTTCAACCAAGATATCTGCCCACCCACCAAGGACCCCTTCTCCTACCTCCAACACACCCTATCTACCTGGACACCCCATGCCGGCCTGTTACCTGCCCTTGACCTCTTCATTTCAAACTGCCCCCATGATATCGACCGCCTCAACCTGTCCAACTGCCTCACCCACTCCAACCTCCCACCCTCACAGTGCACAGCCCTCCACTCTCTCCACTCCAACCCCAACCTCACCATCAAACCCGCAGACAAGGGGGGGGCGCAGTAGTAGTCTGGCACACCGACCTCTACACCGCTGAAGCCAAGTGCTAACTTGCAGACACCTTTCCTACTGCCCTCTTTGTCACAACCACACCTCCTATCACCAAACCATCACCTTCCAGACCATCCACGACCTCATGACCAATGGGTATCTCCCATCCACAGCATCCAACCTCATTGTCCATGAATCCCGCACTGCCCGATTCTAACCTCCTTCTGAAGATTCACATACCTGACTGTCCCGGTTTACCCATTGTCTCAGCCTGCACCTGTTCCACTGAATTCATCTCGTTCTACCTCAACACTGTCCTGTCCCCCTTAGTCCTGGAACTCCCCATCTACGTTCGTGACACTACCCATGCCCTTCACCTTCAAGATTTTTGTTTCCTTGGCCCCCAATGCATTATCTTCACGATGGACATCCAGTCCCTGTACACATCAATCCGCCATGACAAAGGTCTCCAAGTCCTCTTTCTTCCTCTTACGCGGTCCCAACCAGTACCCTTCTACCGACACCCTCATCCGCCTGGGTGAACTGGTCCTCACCCTCAACAATTTCTCCTTCCAATCCTCCCACTTCCTCCAAACCAAAAGGGTAGCCATGGGCACCCGCACGGGATCCAGCTATGCCTGCCTGTTTGTGGGGTTTGTGAAACAGTCCATCTTCCACAGTTATACTGGCACCACCCCCACCTGTTCCTCCCCTACATCGATGACTTTATCGGCACCATCTCATGTCCCATGAGGAGCTTAAACAGTTCATCAAGTTTACCAACACCTTTTACCCTGACCTCAATTTCACCTGGACCATCTCAGACACCTCTCTCCCTTTCCTGGATCTCTCCATCACCGTATCCAGCAACCAACTAACCACAAACATCTACAAGCCCACCTCCTTCCACCCTACCTCCTGTAAAAATGCCATCCCTTATTCCCAATTCCTCCACCTGTCGCATCTGTTCCCAGGATGACCAATTACACCTCTGAAAGTCCCAGATGGCCTTCTTCTTCCAAGATCACAACTTCCCTTCCCACGTGGTTGACGATGCCCTCCAGCGCATCTCCTCCACTTCATGCACCGCTGCTTTTGAACCCCACCCCTCCAAATGCAACAATGACAGAACCTCCCTGGTCCTCACCTTTCACCCACCAACTTCCACATACATTGCATGATCCTCCGCCACTTTCACCACCTCCAAATGGATCCCACCACCAAAGATATACAGAGGAACCTTGATTATCCGAGCGAGATGGGCAGGCACTATTTCGTTCAGATAACTGATTATTCGGTTAATCAATTCAATGCCTTTCCTCTATGGCTCGGAGTTTTTTATTAAGTCTGCTTCCCGTTCAGGAGACAAGGCAACAGCACAGTTTGCGTGAGCCCCCGACCCCCAAACCCGTCCAGCACCGCACCCCCCACCCATCCCCATGCAACCCATGTGCACTCCCAGTCCAAACCCCACATGACCCCACCCCCTCTCCAGAGCAGCCGGACTGGACACCAACAACAAGACTACTGCTGCCTTTTGGGGGGGAGGTGAGTCTCCAAATAGCGTGCACACACACACAGAACTTTTTACTACAACGTTTTGACAGGTTCCACCTTTGCCCCTATACAGGACAATGTTAGAGAGATTATCTGGAGAAGAGAGGTTTAGGGCATATGCCTGTGAAGAACTCCAAGGCAAGTTTGGGAACAGAGAGAGAGATAGAGAGGGTAGGAGGTCAGTCATTTAGAGACAGTGCCTGGCCTCTCATCAGTCCAGGACTGTTCTCGGCAGCACTTTTAATGACTGTAAACAAGAGATGTGATCAGTGTTGGACACAGGTAATGTTTCTGTCGGGACCTCGAGATCTCCTTTAAATAATCTGATTTTCGGATAATTGGTATTCGGATAATCGAGGTTCCTCTGAATTTCCCTCCCCACCCCTTTCAGCGTTCCAGAGAGACCATACCCTCTGCAACTCCCTCGTTAGGTCCACAGCCCCCCCCACACACACACTTGGCACCTTTCCCTGCCACCACAGAAAGTGCAAAACCTGTGAGGAAAATGCACAAGGATTGCACAGGAAACACGAGGAAGATGCACAAAGAATGCATAGAGAACATGAGGAAGGTATGTACAGAATGCACAGGGAACTCCCCTCACCTCCGTCCAACATCCCAGGGGAGCCTTCCATATCCATCAGAAATTTACCTGTACCTCTACCAATGTCATGTACTGCATCTGTTGCACCCGATGTGGTCTCTTCTACATCGGGGAGACAGGATGCCTTCTTGCATATCATTTCAGAGCACATCTCTGGAACACCCACACCCTGTGGCTGAACATTTCACAACCCCTCCCACTCTATCAAGGATGTGCAGATCCTGGGCCTCTTCCACCACCAAACCATTACCACCCAACGCCTGGAGAAAGAATGCCTCACATTCTGCCATGGGACCCTGCAACCACCTGGGATAAAAGTCGATTTCACTGGCTTCCTCATTTCTCCTCACCCCGCCCCAAACACTATCCCAGTCTCAAGCCTCCAACTCGGCACTGCCCTCCTGACCAGTCCATCACTCCTTCCCTGACCTATCACCTTCTCCCTCACCTTCATCCACCTATCGCTTTCTCAGCTACCTTCACCCCAACCCCATCCCCCATCCCAATTCTCTCTCAGTCCCAGCCTACAAGCCTCATTCCTGAAGGACACGCCCAAAACGTTGATTCTCCTGCTCCTTGGATGCTGCTTGATCTGCTGTGCTTTCCCAGCAACACACTTTCAACTCTGATCTCCAGCATTTGAAGTCCTCACTTTCTCCTACAATTATTCTACCCAGCTTTGCAACACTTGCCATAATCCAAATTGTGCAGAGTCGGAAAGGTTCTGCCCAAATTTTTTTATACTCATTCATGGGATGTGGCCTTTATGAATGGGCAATCCCAAATTGCCCTGGAGATGACAGTGGTGAGCTATCATCTTGAACTTCTGGAGTCCTTGGGAGTAGGAAAACCCACAGAGCTATTATGAGAAGATATCCAGGATGTTGCAACTGTACAGGAATGGCAATATTGCAAGTAAGTATGGAGAGTGGCTTTAAGAGGTACTTGCAGGTTACTGATGTTCCCATGCATCCCTTATCCTTCTATGTGTTAATAGGTTGTGGGTTGGGAAGGTATTGTTGAAGAAAGCTTGATGAAGTTGCATGTTGTAGATGGTATACACTGTTGCCTCTGCGTAAGAGGTGAAAATAGTGAATGTTGAAGGTAGACAGTGGGCTGCTTTATTTTTTTTTCTTTTCTCTTTTTTTTCTATTAACCCCCACACTACCGCCTAACCACGGTAGTGCTTATTTTTCCCCAGCACCCATGGTGTGTGTGTGCAGGTGTGAGACACAGTGAAAGACACAAAGTGCACGAATCTTTATTCAATTTCCACCACCAGGAAGATAGGAAAACACCCGGGTGGCCAGTGACAAACACTGCCCTTCACATCAAAGGGCAGTGCTATGTGATCAAAACAGTGAAGGGGAGGGTAGGGACTAAATCAAAAGTGGGCTGCTTTAAACTAGATGCATCCTTAATGCTGTTGGAGCTGCACTTAACCAGGCAAATGAGTAGCACTTCATCACAGGCTTGACTTAAAGTTTGGAGATGGTGAACAGGCTTTGAGAAGTCATGAAGCAAGTTATTTGTTGCAAGATTCCTAGTCTGACCTGATCTTGCAGCCACTGTATATACGTAGCTGGTCAAGTTCAGTTTCTAGTTAATGTTTATAGTGGAGAATTCAGCAAAACAGCGATTCAGGAAGACATGAGAATGCATTGAGAAGGGAGAATTAGTTGACTTAACATTGGTTGTCACAACACAAAATCAAATTCCTTAATTGTGTAGTTTGGTTTATGTATAGACTGTTCAAGGAGAAGGCAGTGACAAGAACTATATTCAGGTTTAAATTTCAGACTTTATTATACGTTAATACTAAATATTGGTACACATGGTAATCATAGGTTCTGATTTATGATGACATTAGAAAAGAACTAATCCATCTTCTTTAAATGCTCATGTGAGTCTCTCTTCTTCCAGAAGTTGTAGCATCTTCTAACTCCACCCATGCTATTTGATTTATATCCAGTGAGGTGCAGCTCTGTGACATCATTGCAAAGTTGTTCTCGGATCTAGAAGCCCTTACATAACTCAAATGAGCTCTACATAATGCGATTCACTTTAATTTCAGTCAGATTTAAAGATTTCAGTACTATCTTGATCCTAGATAATTATTAAGTAAAACTACCTTCAGTGTGCTCATTTACCTCATGGCTCCAGACCCTTCAGCTCTGTTTGCACAGCTGATATGACCTAACCTTGTTATACCAAGAGCACACAAAGTCCTAAGATGTTTTCAGCAACTGACTTGCCTTCAAACATTGGATTGATGTTTCACCTTTCTCTAATAAAACTGGAGAGAGGCAGATCTGAGGTGGGTTAGCTCAGTTTTGAACTTTGTAACATATTAACATACCAGCCAACCCAACCTACAATTTTTGGAGTTAAGGTAACTGCCATAGTCCACAGCACAGAAACAAGACTATTCAACACTACACTCAATGTCAGTGTTTCTGTTCCATGCAAGCTTCTTGCCAAATGTCTTCATCAAATCTATGTTTTTACTTTATTTTTCCTTGTGCACTTATCTTGTTTGTGTGCGGTCACTGTTGCCCTTGATATGGTCTTTCTCCTTCTCTGGATTTCCACAGACCTTGCTCAGTCCACACTTCAATATTATCCATGTATCCTGTTTCATTTCTTCCACTTCTGTTTTAACTCTCGATTTCTTCTTCACCTGTTACCAAGTCAAGGTTTTTGTTTCCAATGTGTGTAATTGTCCAATTTTCTCTTTCTGATTGTACATAGTGACTATAATGATAACTGAATGTCTACTCTTGATCAAATCTCCTTATTAATCTTTCTTTCCATCCAACTGATTCTGAGCACTCTCTGCCAGATCAACATTTCAAAATTTATCTTCCTTCCATTCTCTTTCTTCAGAGTCTGACCCTCACAGTTTCTAAACTAACTTTCCCTCTAAGTAGACTTTTAATTTGCTCAATAGTGACCTTCAAAAGAATAGGGAAAATACTTGAAAGAGATATTTAAGATTCAGAAGTGTGAGGTGATGCTTTTTGGCAGAGGCATTAGAGAGGGGCAATAGAGATTCAACAGCCCCATTCAAAAGTGTGTGCAGGGGCAAAGGGGCCTGGGAGTTCACGTGCATGATCTGTGAAGGTGTTTGAAAATATTGAGAGTCATGAGAAAAGCATATAGTATCCTGGGCATTAAGTCCAAAACAGGGAGGTTTTGCAAAACCTTTATAAAACTCTGAGTATGCCCCACACTTTAGGAAGGATATGAGGATCCCTGATAGGGTGCAGAGGGAGATTTACCAGAATGGTTGAAGGATGAGAAATTTTAGCTGTGAGGTTAGGTTGGAGATACTGAAGCTTTTCTCCTTGGAAAACAAGGTGGCAAAGGGGAGATTTGATTGAAGTGTTCAAGAAATTAACAGGTTTAGATAGGACAGTAAAAGAGATGCTGTCTCCATTGGCTGATGGAGGTACTATAGAGTGACACAGATTTGGGCAAACAATGCCAGGGAATGAGGCAAATGCATAGGGAATGTACAGGAATTATGAGAAAGATGCAGAGGGTATGTGTGGAAGATGCACAAGGAATGTGAGGAAAATGCACAAGGATTGCACAGGAAATGTGAGGAAGATGCACACAGAATGCATAGAGAACATGAGGAAGGTATGTACGGAATGCGCAGGGAACATGAGGAAGGCGCACGGAGAACGTGAGGAAGACACTTTTTCAGAAACTACTTGTGTCGATGCTCATGCTAGAAGCTGCTGTTTATGAGGATTGGTGGAAGCGCATATGATGACTGCAAAAGAAATTGGACAGATGTTGAGGAGAATACACGTGCAGGAAATTGGTGTCTTTTGACCCAGTGGAGTGGTCAGAGAATGGGTGCCTTAGGTCTCCAAGGACAATCTCATCGCTAACTACAAGACTTGTGCCATCCGCGGACCAGAAGAATGAGACCCATAATTACTCACCAAACTCTGGGCATGTGTGGGCACTTGTTTTTGATGGAAGGTTTTACCTTATTCTCATTAATTATTTCTCCCAATGGATAGAGGTTAGGAAATTGCTTATTCTGACCATGATCATGGTCATGGTCATCTGAGTTAAACATGAGCTATCCCAGGTATCCCTGATGGGTCTGGAGAGAGCTACAGCCAAGTTGCAGGCAGTTTATGATTTAAACATGTCACTAGTGCAATTAGAGATAACTAAACCAAATAGGGAAACCAAGGGTACGGTCATTAAAGCTAGATTACACTTAAAAGATGATTAGCAACTTTTACACAGGACTGTTAACTCATAGCTGCATCCGACTCCAATGCACTTCAGCACGATCAGAGTTGCTGACGGGTATAAACTTCAGTGTTTTCACATGCCTCTCTGCATGGACTGAGCTCTCCATCCTACTAAAGGTATTGACCCTACATTTATGCTGAAAGGACTATGACAACTTCAATAAGGAGTAGGCTGATTGTGCACAATAAGCACACAATATAATATGTGCTACCATGCAAGATGTTTGTCACATTTAGGACCAGGCTGCAGCTGAAAGTCAAGGAAAGGTAGTCATCTAAGGAGCTGCATGCCAGCAGAGATCATATTTGTACTGACCACAAGGTCATACAAGATACTACAGGAACATTAATCTTTTTCTATGGGAAATTTGATCATGTAGAAGACTTGCAGACCTTAGACTATCAGGAAAAGAATCAAAGTCAACAGTCTTCAAACCAAGCAAGCTACTAGTCTTTAAAGTCAAACTGAGAGTGCATTCTGGGAGAAATGGTAGTGAGGGGTACTATAAGCTCCACCATCGTGATAATGTCACATGGACTTGTGGGCAGACAGCTTATGATGTAGGAGGAGTGAGACTTAACATCTTGTCCTCCTTAAGATCTCTATAATAACGTCCACCATATCAACATAATCTGCAACTAATTAGTGGCATGCAATAAAAGTTCATCTTGTTCAAGTCCTACCAGTTCTAGAGGTGTGTAATAACATCTCCGAACAGATTGATTAGAAAAAAAACTTCATCTTGTTAATCACAAAAGACATTTCTAGCTAGACCCAGCATGTGATTTTCCTTTGACTAAGATTAGATTAATTAAGTCAGGTATTCTTCTACACTAAAGAGGATGGTGGCAGTAACCTTCCACTTGAGCAGCAGCTCATTCATAGTGAATATAGTGAGATGGCATGTCTGTTGCAACAAGAGATGACAAGAGTACACCACAGTAGCCACATCTAGAGGTAATGAAGGGTTGAATGAGGGTTTGAGTAGAACAGTTGCTGAGATAGGGGTGAAGTCAAGGAAAGTAATGGAGATAGAGTGAAAATGAGGTTTGAAGATACTTCTGGTACAAATGTGACTCAAAGGTTGTGAACAGATTATTCAATTCAGCTACAGAGATGGAGATAGTAGCTGCAGACTTGTTTCTGGGAACGAGGTAATGATACCCACAGTCACAGTGAACTGCTGGTCATAGAGGCATATTGCAGTCATTTGTCCCTGACTAGTTTTGTCCAGTTTTTGTCTCTTGCAGATGACAGATTGGGTGGATGGGGAGGGTTTAGATTTAAACATTAGGCTCCTTACTATTATCTTCTGGATTTAAAAAAATATAATTTTATTGAAAAATAGATTTTTTAATATTACAAATACAAAACAATACAATACAAAATAATATGAAGAAAGAACTCAAAAAAGTTTTAAAAACACAACGCATCCTCATATACAAATGTATATTTCGAAAAATATATATTTTTAAAACACAACTAACTATTTAACTAAATAAATAATAACCAACAACAAACTAATAAATAGTAAGAACTCAACTCAGCCAAAAAAGACACTCCTACGCTCGCAGTTCCTGCGCCCCGGATATTGGACTCGTAAAGCACAATCGTTACGGTTATATAATAGCCCTTATAAGTGTGGCAGATAAATTTGTGTCCAGGTATTCCAAAAAGGGCTACCATGTCTTATAAAAATTCTTAGTTTTGTGGTGTACCATACTTGTGAGAAAATCCAAGGGGATATGCTCCATAACAATCTTCTGCCAATCCAACAGGCCCGGGGGTTTTCAGATATCCAACCTAGCAAGATATACTTTCATGCGCAGAAAGTGAGGATGTTGAAAAGTTTTTCCTTATGCGCATCTGCAGGGAACACACTGGGCAGGCTGAGGAGAGGAGAGATCGGGTCCTTCTCCATCCTTACACCCAAAATCCTCTCCATGGTACCCACCACAGCACTCCAGTATGAAGCCGACCACAGGACCAGAGACAATGGGTAAGAGTGCCTGTACTGACTTTGCACTTGGGACATGTTGAAGATACAAACGGTCCGGAGCCAAGTGGGCCCTGTGGAGAATCTTCAACTGTAAAGCATGGGTCCTATTGCAAATTGATATTTTTCTTGCATTTTCCCAAATATCTTCCCATTGCTGAGGAGACCTCAATGCCTAGCTCTCTCTCTCTCTCACACCCTGCAGAGTTGATCAAATTCATCTGAGGGGGCACCCCCCCAACTGATGATATAAAGTGCTGACAGAAAGTGTACTCTGAGCACTAAGCACCCTCCTTTCTATGTCGGATTTGTAGGGATCAGTCAAAAGAGTATTCTTTTTTTGAATTAAATCCCTAACGTGAAAAAACGAAAGAGGTCCCTGTTAGATAGCTAGTGTTTACATGCTAATTGATCAAAGGACATCATTGTGTCTCCCTCAAATAAATCATCCATAAGACACACCCCTAGCTGCCCAATGTTTCAATGTCCATCCCCGGTTGAAAACCCAACATACCCACTATAGGTGTAAGAGAAGATGTCTTGCCAATATTGCTTTCCCTCTGCCAAATTGCCCTCCATGCGTTGTGGCAATATTCTCTAACTGTCCTCATTTTGTCCAAAAACCGCAAGCAAGTAAGGGGGCATCTTGCCTGGGAAGTTTTGATATCTAACCAAACTGAAGAGGGTCCCTACAAGCCCAATCAAAAGCAAGCTTAGTTGGTTCCTTGTTTGCTGCAGAGTCAAATGCTCAGTATTTGTGGTGAAGTTATGTTTTAATAAGTTACAAATTTGCATTCAATTTGTTATTATGTAGTTTGATGCCACATTATCAGTTTGGGTAAAATATACTATCCAAGACATAGCAGTCCGCATCCACAAACACCTACTCCCTCTACCAGCAATGGTCAGTAGCAGCAGTGTGTATTGTCTACAAGATGCACTGCCAAAGTTCACCAAAGATCCTTAAAAAGCACCTTCAAAACCCACAACAACCTCCATCTGTAAGAACAAGGGCAGCAGATACACAGAAAACCACCACCTGCAAGTTCCCCTCCAAACTCCCTGCAGAATTTCTAACCTCTGGCCTGTTCCTGTAGCCACAGTATTTATATAGTGGGTCCGTGTTTCTTCTCCTGGTTTACAGGTAAAAGCTCAAGCAGGAGATCCCCTCGCGGATAGAGGTTCAGTGCTGGTCGGAGGAGGCAGAGGATCAACTTCAGCGCTATCTGGAATTGGTTGATTGGGCCATGTTCAAACAGTCCGCAGCTAACTTGGGCGAGTACGCCACCATCAGACTTTATCAGCAAGTGTATGGAGGACTGCATAGCGAGGAAGTCAAGCTGGGTGTTCCCCAACAGGAAACCCTGGAAGAATCAGGACATACAGAACCTGCTAAAAACCAGGTGTCAGGCCTTCAAATTGGGAGACCCACTCAAATATAAGAAATCCAAGAATGACCTTCGCAGAGCCATTAAGAAACCAAGGACCAATAACGATCCAAACTAGAGACCCAGACATACACCCGACGACTTTGGCAAGGACTGAATGATATCATAGGTTCTAAAAAGGAACAGTGCAAGATAGCAGACAATGATACATCCCTCGCAGATCGTCTCAACGCCTTCTATGCCCGCTTTGAGCAGAATTTCAGCTGAGAGGTAACACCTATTCAGAGAAGTCCTGACAAACCTTTCCCAACAGTCATTGCATCAGATGTCAGATCAGTTGTCCTTCGTGTGAATCCAAAGAAAGCGATGGGACCAGACAGAGTAACAGGCTGTGCACTCACAGCACACGCAAATCAACTGGCAGAGGTCTTCTCAGACACCTTCAACTCTCCCTGAGCAGGCCACTGTCCCTGCCTGTTTCAAGAGAGTCAACATCATCCCTGTGCCTAAGAAGGTTATGCATCATGTCTCGATGGCTACCGCCCAGTGGCCCTAATTTCAGTGGTCATGAAGTGCTTTGAAAGGTTGGTCATAGCATTAATCAATGCCAGCCTTCCCACAACTCCTGATCAACTCCAATTTGCCTATCAGATCAACAGATCCATGTCAGATGCCATATCACTTGCCCTTCACTCCTCCCTAGAACGTCTTGACACCAAGAACAGCTACATAAGAATCCTACACATTGAAGGCTGAACTGTAGTCAACACTATTATCCCCTCAAGACTGATTACTAAACTTAGTGATCTCGGACTAAGCCCCACTCTCTGCAACTGAAGCCTTAGTTCACAGGTTTTGAGAAGATTTGTAGCTCATGTTGAGGTTCTGCATGTAGGTTTACTGGCTGAGCCGGAAAGTTCATTTTCAGACGTTTCGTTGCCTTACTAAGTAACATCTTTAGTGAGCCTCCGGATGAAGCAATACTGACGTATCTTGCTTTCAATATGGTGGCTTCAGGATACGTGAACATCAACTAGCCACAAAACGACATGACCCTCTCTCACTAGTATCCTTACATACAGATAAGGAAGGACACCACTTTGACTGGGACAACACATCCATTCTTGGACAAGCCACGAGACCCGCACGAGGATTTCAAAAAGCATGGCATTCCAACCGGAACTCTGTCAACAAACACGTTGACTTGGACCCATTTACCACACCCTGAGAAAAATAGGAAATGACATCATCAAACCAAAGAAACCCAAACATATAAATAGAAAGCAGGAAACATCAGTGGTGCTTCATATGGAGGCTCGTTGAAGACGTTATTTAGTATGGTGATGAAATGTCTGAAAATGAACCTTCCAGCTCAGCAAGCAAACCTATATTCTGAATCTTCAGTTTCCTGACCCACACGCTACAATCAGTGAAGATTGGGGACAATATTTCATCCTCACTAACACTCAACACTGGAGCTCCCCAGGGGTGCATACTCACCCCACTACTGTACTCACTGTATATCCATGACTGCATTGCCAAATACAAGATTAATACCATTTACAAGTTCGCTGATGACACCACCATAGTCGGTCGAATCTCAGATGGCAATGAAACAGACTACAGACGGGAGGTAGAAGACCTGGAAAAATGATGCACTGAGAACAAACTAGCTCTCAATGCCGGCAAAACCATGGAACTCAATTATTGACTTTCAGTGGAATGTTACTCATGCCCCCAGACACATTAACAGCACAGAGATGGAACGAGTGGAGAATGTCATGCTTCTGGGAGTGGTCATCAACAACAAGCTTTCTTGGACTCTTCATGTGGATGCACTGGTGACAAAGGCTCAAAGATGTCTCTTCTTCCTCAGTCAGCTGAGGAATTTGGCATGGCGGCAAATACCCATGCCAACTTTTATAGTTGTGCCATTGAGAGCATTCTGTCTGGATGAATCACTACCTGGTATGGTAACTGTACCATTCAAGATCGGAGACGATTACAGAGAGTGGTGAACTCGGCCCGGACAATCATAAAGGCCAACCTCCCATCTGTAGAATCCATCTACCAGGCCCACTGTCAAGGAAAGGACGCCAGCATTCTCAAAGATCCATCCCACCCTGACAATGCTTTTCTACAACCTCTACCATCGGGGAGAAGGTACAGAAGCCTGAACACAAGCACCAGACTGTTTCAAAACAGTTTCTACCCTACTGTTGTTAGAATACTGAATGGACTCACAAACTCTTAGCATTTGCCTGTACCTGTGTTTTGGTTTTGCTCCTGTTTACCTATTATTTACTTATCTATGCTATTTAACTATGTGATCTGCTTGTAATACTCGCAAGACAAAGCTTTTCACAGTGCCTCAGCAGACGTGACAATAAATTCAATTCAGTGCGATTGCTGGCCAATGGTAATTTATCACATATAGCTCCAGTTCCCTGTACCTCTACACCTTCTTTGGAATTGTGCACTCTATTTCATCTTGCCTTTGCTTCCTATCAATGTGTCAAATCAGCCTTCTGGATGTAGGTTAAACCTACATCCAGAACATCAACCTGAGCTACAAATCTTCTCAAAACTCGCAAACACCATCCTTTTCTGCACCAAATTTCATTTACTGTTTGCTCCCCCAAGGACCCAGCCTGCGCTCCTTCAAAGGCCTCCTCGCAAGTTCAGAATATCTCCAAGTTCTGCGTCATCTGCAAATGTTGAAATTGTGCCAGACCTGCAGCAATGATCTGAGAGCCGGCGAGGGGGTGGGATGATGGTGCTCTGTGAGGACGGGCCACCCAGCTACAAAGAGCTTGGTGCCGAAGGTTAGTCGTTCCTCTGCTGGGTGTTTTGTCACTTCTCTGTTATGTCTGTGAACTCGGCAGCCTTCTGCCCTGCTTTGCTGAGTGCGATCGTCAAGGATGCGGCGATAATGTGTGGGTTTAAATGGAGTCTCCGGCGCCTGAAGCTCACTCAGCCGCTCGGGGAGGTGACGGACAACGGCGCAGATGCCTCGGGAGCTCCCCCGCACCGCTGCGACCCCCTTTCCCTGTCAGGCCATTATCGTTTTCCTCCTCCTACACTCCGGATCGTCAGCACAGCCGCGAAGTCGCTCTGCGGATGCCCAGGCGGGAAGGCCGGGTACCCGGCTCCGGCCTACTCCACGCCCAGGGTCCGAGGCCGAGACCGCTTGGGGCAGGATGAAGGTTTCGAACAGCGTCCGGCCCTACTCCCTCAGCCTGAGCGACCACCATTACCGTTACTCACCGAGACCGAAGCAACTCGACCCGAAGAGGCTCCGGAAGCTCCTCGGTCCCTCCTTCGACCCCTTCTGGATGTCGGTTACGGGTCGCCATGGGAACGAGAGTGAGCGCGGCCACCTGCTGCAACTGAGCGGCGAGCTCGCGGCCGCGGCACTGCGGCTGCGCGGGAAGCTCTGGCACGAGGCTCAGCGGTTGGAGCCGGCCGCCGTGGCCAGCGAGGCGGATAAGGCCCAGTGGAGGCGCTGGCTGGTGCGCGAGGCTGTCTGTCCCCTCACGTCCCAGTGGGTGGACCTGGGAGCCATTTTCTGGCCGAGGTGGGTGAGGCACACCGACTGCGACAGGGGCCGGGCCAGCTGTTTCTGGCCCCCGGGCATGAGCTGCACACAAGCCGAGTGGGCACACATCAAGCTGCTGGTGTGGCACTGCTGGACGGTGAAGGAACGAGGGAGGGTATCGCAGCAGTGCACCTGGAGGCAGGTACCTTACCCTGTAGTGACCGCTTGCAAGTGCTCCTGTCGGTGAACCCTTCTGGCTGTTCATCCTCCCTTTTCAACCATCGTGCAGACCCCCTCCCCCTGCCAGGGAGGGCTATTTCCCACCTGCAATTAGAGCAGGGAACCCTGTAAACTTGTCTTTGACATGATCACAAGGTCATTGGACTGAAACTTTTTCTCTACTCTCAGCCCAGAACAAGGCAAGAGGACAGAACCTTAAAATTCGAGCCAGGCCATTCGAGGGTGATGCCAGGAAGCATTTTTCATACAGAGGGTGAGGGCAAATCTGGAACTGTCTCTCCACTAAAATGCTGTTGAGGCTGCGGACTCTATTGAGTATTCCTAAATTGGAATGGATAGGTTTTTATTGGACGAGGGAGTTACAGCTTACAGAACCAAGGTCCTTTAATGGAGTTAAAGATTAGCCGGTTGAGAATGTGGTGCTGGAAAAGCACAGTAGGTCAGGCAGCATCCGAGGAGCAGGAGAATCGACGTTCCAGGCAGAAGCCCTTCATCAGGAATGAGGCTTGTGGGCCTTGAAAAAGTTCTCCTCCTCTCTCTACAAGGATCTCAGTGAATCTCTCTGTCATTGCACCCCCCAGGTCTATCTATCTGCTCCTTGCCTGACCTGCTGTGCTTTTCCAGCACCACACTCTCGACTCCGATCTCCAGCATCTGCAGTCCTTAGTTTCTCCTAACAGATTAGCCAGTGGTCTAGTTCAATGCCAGAATAGACTTAAAGGGCTGAATGGCCTCCTCTTGTTCCAAACTCAGCAAATTGGCTGATCTTTGTGCCCTGCGTAAGTGTGACACCATAGCCCTTTTTCCGCAACCAATTAAGATGGTTGGGCATAGTTACGATATAGTTGTATCAGTTTTGCCCTGCAATGAATTCCTTCCTGCACAGGGATAGCAGGGATGGAGCAGGGTATGGAGGTGAAAATGTGTTGCTGGAACAGCGCAGCAGGTCAGGCAGCATCCAGGGAACAGGAGAATCGACGTTTCGGGCATAAGCCATATGGAGGTGGCCAGGGGAGGAGAATGTGAGGTGACAGCTGAGCTACACGAGGCTGCTTGCACTACGAAATCCTCATCTCGGCTGAAGGCAGTTGTAAACTCTGGCAAACTCTTCGTCCTCTGCTGAGGTTACAGTGGATGAGCTGTGGAACCCTGTGAACATGGGAAGATATAAATTAAGAATAGGAGTAGGCCCTTTGAGCCTTTTCTGCCATTCACTAAGACCATGGCTGAACTGATTGTGGCTTCACTTCAACATTGATGTCTGCTCCACTTGATAACTGTCGACCCTATTATTAGTCAAGCATCTTACCTGCCTTTGCTTTAAAAATATTCAATACGTTCTCCTCCACAACCTTCTGGAGAAGAGAGTTCCAAAGATTCAAGACTCTGTGAGAAGAACTTCATCTTATCTCTATTTTAAATGGGTGGTCCCTGATGTTTAAACTGTGCTCCCTACTTCTTGCCTTTCCCTATTAGGGAAACATATTCTCATCATGCACCCTGAGATTTCCCTCCAGGTCTTATGTTTCAATAAGGTGGAATGAAACCCTTTCCCATCGTCCACCATTATATCTCTGCACCTGCCTTCTTGAAATAGGGGAGTGCTGACTGGAATTAGTTTTCAATCCTACCTCTTGCTTTATCTTCCTTTATTGTATCGGTGAGGCAGCCAATCCAGACAGTGACAGGATCTGTTTGAGATCAGTTGGTGCCAAGATTTCTGCCTTTTTGTTATTCATTAATGGGCTATTGTGCTCCTAATTGACAAGAGAGTATTTAAGAGTCAACCATATTGCTGTGGGTCTGGAGGCACATGTAAGCCATACTATGAAAGGATAAAAACAAAAATTGCTGTAAAAGCTCAGCAGGCCTGGCAGCATCTGTGGAAAGCACATTAGAATTCCTTCTCTAAAGGACATTATTGAATCAAATGGGTATTTACAACTGTTAACAATAATTAGTAGTCCATTTAGAATAGTATTTTTCATTCAAGGTTTTTTAAATTGAATTCCAATGTGACTTTCTGCTCTGGTAGAATTCAAATCCATCTCCCAGAATATTAACCTGCGGTCCAGTGATATTACCACAATGCCACTAACTTATCCCCTTCTTGTAGGGAGAATTTATTTCAATTGCCTCCTACATCTCCCTTATCAACACAGGCCTCCGTTTTCTGACTGACTCACCAACACAGGGCCCAAGACAGACTCACTCAGTTTTTGTTTTGGGAGATTGGTGAGTGAAGAAGTCACATGGAATCAGAGTCTTTCCTGTAAATACATCACAATATGCTTTTCTCGAATCCTCACTCCCAGAGCCCATTGGATTGTGCGACTCTCCCAGTTATGGTCACTCCTTCCTAGAGAGACCTTATCACCCTGATGTCTCACAGTCACCTTGCGTGCTGTTAGCCTTCATTTTCCTCTCTCTGGCAGAAAGGAGCAGCCAGGCACCTGAAGAGAATGTTGTGGTGCCTGATTTACCCAATAATTGTGTACTGGATATGGCAGCAATTAATTGGAACTGTACAGCCACCAGCTGGGAACAAAATCTGTAAGTCATTAACTCAAATGTGTTTCCCTATGTTTCTTCGAACAGTTTTGATCCTCAAAGTTCGGAGCCATGGGGATGGATCAGGGGAGAGGAATTCTCATTTCAAAGAGCTTGTTCAACAGCGACTGCTGAGGAATAGATTCTCAGGATCACAGATGATTGCAGTGTAAAAGAAGGCTTATGGCCCATCATGTCTACAGTGGCAATCTGAATGATCATCTCACTTAGTACCACTCTGCTGCCTTCTCCCTGTAACCAGTACATTCTTTTTTCAAACACCTGTCTAATTCCCTTCTGAGTGCCTCAGTTGAACTCCATGTACAATATGATTCTGGGATGGGTGAGTGCAGTGGGCGATATTTGACTGAAACCTCCAGGAATATGTCCAACCAAAGTTGGGAACTCACATTGCAAAGCCTCCTGACATGTTTGATGGTGAATACAGTCTTGTAAGAACGTGAGAGTGAGGAGAGGCAAGGTTTCCTGAATCTGCTCTGTCATTTAATAAGATCTTGGCTAATCTGACTGTGGTCTCAACTTCACTTTCCTGTCTGGCTTCTTTGTCAATCAAATATCTATCACGCATTATATTAGTGCGTTGAGATTGTTAAAAAAGGGACAAATATCATTAATTTTAGTGAGAAAGAGAGGATCTGTTCCTTAACAACGACAAATCAGGATCATGCTCCTCATGGTAACCGTAGCAAGAGTTTGATGTATAGGGTGACCTTGATTATGTCCATAACCATGAGACCTGTAGATTGATAGGATCAATAGAGAGAAACTCCTTTCTGCTGGAGGGCACATGAAAAGGGGATATAATTGTAAAAGCAAGTTCCAAGCCATGAAGTAAAAACGTTTTGTTTACACAATGAGGTGGAATTGTGAAAGCCCTTCACTTCAAGCAGTCATACGACTTCAAACAATCATTTTAAATCTGCAATTGATTTTCTTTTGCTGGGTGGCATATTATGAATAGAGAGCCTTAAAATACAGATAAGTCATGATCTCAGTGAATGGCAGAACTCCTCCTGTTGCTGTAGTCCATTATGTACTCTCTTATCAATATGCAACATTTGACTAATACTGCCTAATGATTTATAAAGTATTTAGACCTCACTCAATGATGTGTGTCGAATTCTTTGCAGAAGAGTATGAAGGATCGGAATGCAATTTGCTGGTTTGTGAGATGACACAATGGAGTGAATTTGGGATTGGCATGGCTAATTCTGGCCACAAATTAATGTTGTGGAGGTGCTAGTGCTGGACTGGGGTGGACAAAGTCAGAAATCACAACACCAGGTTACAATCCAACAGGTTTATTTGAAATCACAAGCTTTTGGAGCATAGCCCCTTCTACACCTGATGGAGGGGCTACACTCTGAAAGCTTGTGATTTCAAATAAACCTGTTGGATTACAACCGGATGTTGTGATTTCTGGCACAATTTGATAAGCAACATCTAATTCCCCCTGAAACACCCAGTGGGGAGTGCAGGTCAGAGGACCTCCTCATGGGTCTGCTCCTGGGCCTGGCCAAGCTGACCATAAGTGAGTTTATGGGCACTGCTTGTCACTGGCCACTCACGTGTTTCCTTTTTTCCTGGTGGTGGAATATAAATAAAGATTTGCACGCTTGTTCTTTACTGTGTCCGACATCTACATACACACGACATGGGTGCCGGGAAAAGAAAAACAGGAGTGTCAGACATCCTATTCACTCTTAAGAGCTGTCTGTGAGGAAGCTGGATCAGTGTCAAGGACTCTCACCTAAAATAAATTCCTGCCGAAAGCTAAACATCAAGTCAGGGAAGTAGGAACAAGTCTTTTGAATAAGAAGCTGAACCACATAAATATCAGTGCTGATGAGGAGAGGCTTGCAAGTGGGAAGAAGGGGACACAAGCAAAATTTGGGAATGACAGATACAAGTCCGAATGGGAGTTCTTTGTACAAGATC
Organism: Chiloscyllium plagiosum; assembly: GCF_004010195.1. Taxonomy (NCBI): domain Eukaryota; kingdom Metazoa; phylum Chordata; class Chondrichthyes; order Orectolobiformes; family Hemiscylliidae; genus Chiloscyllium; species Chiloscyllium plagiosum. Next base: position 19,052,845 of record NC_057748.1, on the reverse strand, counting down.
AGGTTGGACCAGTAGTCATCATTCCCATGTTTTATTGCCTTCTCTTTTGGGAGGGTTCCGAAACCAATGCTGGTGTCAGAGTTTAGAAGGAATGTCCTCAGGATCCTGAAAAGCCTTCCTGTCCAGACTCTTTATGTTTGATCTGATATACATCTCTGCAGCCACAATGTGGGAGTTCTCTCAAAGCAGCACTTTCACACTGTGCGCTACTTTCTCCACTGGTCATTCAGGACTCTCACTATAGGTGGCAGCAATATCCTCCTGAAAGGAAACATTGGCAATGGACTCCAATGCTCTGAAATTATCATCAGAGGGACAGGAATGGCAGAGCAAACAACTGGAAAGAAGAGAGGGAGGGGTGGAGTGAGGAGGTGATGGTGAAGGGACAGAGGATGAGAGAGGGAAGATAGGATGAGAAGAAAGGGATGTGGGAAGACTGGACACGGAGGGAAGAGGGGAAGACTGATCTAATTTGTTAAGAAAGCTTTTGCTTTCTTGGAGTTATCTTGGTTGCCTGGTTTGGATTTGAAGTGGCCACCATTTAGCTGGAAGTTCAACTTAAGAAGTCAACCTGGCAGAGCACCTCTATAAAACAGGCCTTGCAGCCAATGACAGCAACCAAAAACGGATGAGGCTAGGATTTAAAATAGTTTCAGTGCCCAAATGTACAGCAGAGACTGTTCTACACACTCATTAACTCTTGATGTTCACAGATAGATAAAACATTTTGACAAAAGCTTCCCCAAGCTTGAGGAATGGATCTGTCTTTATCAGATCATTAGTTCGATACCTTCAGAGGAATTGATTTCCCTAAAGTAAAGGACTCATTTCATTAAATCTGATAACAACTTTCTCGAAATATGTTTAGATCCTCAGTTTTCTTTGTCCTTCTGAAGGAGGTCACTCAGGAGGTTGTCAAGGTCTGTGACATTGGTAATGGTCAGTATTTCACTTGTCAGTCCATTCTGCGAGTCTAGACAATGGAATCGAAGAACTCAGCCTCGTCTGGGACTAGCTGTGTCCTTATTCAAAGTCGGAGCTCTTCAAAAGACTGACTGACAAAAACTTACAGGAATGCAGAGCCTGACTGATGTTGTTTTCATAAGCTTAGTCAGATCGCGGCACGATGGCACAGTGGTTAGCACTGCTGCCTCACAGTGCCAGAGACCGGGGTTCAATTTCCACCTCGGGTAACTCTCTGTGTGGAGTTTGCACATTCTCCCAGTGTCTGCGTGGGTTTCCTCTGGGTGCTCCGGTTTCCTCCCACAATACAAAGATGTGCAGGTTAGGTGAATTGGCCATGCTAAAATTGCCCATAGTGTTAGCTGTAGGGAAATGGGTCTGGGTGGGTTGCTCTTCAGAGGGTCAGTGTGGACTTGTTGGGCTGAAGGGCCTGTTTCTACACTGTAGGGAATCTAATCTAATCTAATCTAATTTGATTAGTAGAGAACAGGAATGCATCCTGAGGGCACTTGCACTATACTTTACCTTTTGAAAGCACCTCTAAGGTAGGAAAATACTCCAAACCATATCATAATAAGTCTTACAGACAGGAAACAAAAGTGTAGAAATAAGCAGGTCATTTTCCAATTGACAGGCAGTGGCTAGTAGGGTATTGCAAGGATCAGTGATTGGACCTGATGATTCACAACATATATTCATGATTTAGATGAAGGAACTAAAAGTAATATCTCAAAATTTGCAAACGACGCAAAGCTTGGGGGAGGGTGAGCTGTGAAGAGAATGCAGAGATGATTCAGTGTGATTTAGACAAGTTGAGTGAGTAGGCAAATGCATGGCAGATGAAAAACAACGTGGATAAATGTAAAGTTATCCACTTCGGGAACAAAAACAGGAAGACAAATTATAATCTGAATGGCGTTAAGCAGAGGTGCAACAAAATCTGGGTGTCCTTGTACACCAGTCCCTGAAAGTAAGCACGCAGAATACTGAGTTGAAAGATTAACCCGTGATTATATTAAATAGCAGAGCTGGCTTGAAGGGCTGAATAGGGTCGAGCGTGTGGTGCTGGAAAAGCACAGCAGGTCAGGCACTATCCGAGGAACAGGAAAATTGACATTTTGGGCAAAAGCCCTTTATCGCAAAGGGCTGAGTAACTGACTCCTATATTCTATGTTTATTTAACAACCAAAACCTAATACTGAGCCCTGTAGGGAGGGTTTGGAACAGGCTCCCACAACCATGATCCAAAAAGCTGAGTTTAAAATATGTCATAAAGGAGAAGCAAGTGGTAGAGAGATTTGAGGAGATAATCCAGAATGTAGGGTCCAGATGGCTGGTTGTTTGAAGGAATCCCAAATGACCAAAGTGGGGACCATTGGAGGAATGCTATAATCCAGGGTGGTTGATAGACTGGAGGGAGCAACAACATAGTGATAGCTGAAGCCAGGGAGGGGTTTGAGAACAGAAGATAATTGTAATTTGGAGATGATGGAGGAGCATAAGTTGGTCAGCAGTGAGGGAAGTGGGTCTTTGGGAAGTGGCATTTTAGATGAACTTGGGACAATGAGGAATGGGAGACCAACCATGGAAGCATTGGGATAATTGAATCTTGAGTTGTCTAAAATTGGAATGAAAGAGGCAACAGCAGCAGATGTGTTGAAGTGAGTATTATTGACAAGCCTAAGGTTGACATTAAAATGGGCAGTGTTCAGAAGCTTGAGGCCGGAGATCTTTGTGTTGATGTAAGCAGCTGAACTCAGGGTTGAATATAACTGTGAGGCTTCAGACAGCAGATTCACACAGAGGGCAGAATGGAAGCAAATGTGAGAATTCAGAGTTTGTCGCAGAGGTCAAAGGCTTTAACTGTTGGAAATTGTAGCTCATTCAAGACCTGAATGTCAGAGCAATAATCTGGTAACACAGGAGCTGATCAATGGTGTGGGAAACTGTGGGATGCCTTTGGGGATTGGAAACCATTGCTGGAGGGTACTCTGGCTTTCTTAAATAAATGAGAACTGAATAAACAAAGATGTTTCTTCACCCTTCTTATTCTTTCATGAGATATGCATATTATTGATGCCCTAAACATCGATTCTCCTGCTCCTCGGAGGCTGCCTGACCTGCTGTGCTTTTCCAGCACCGCACTCGACTCTAATCTCCAGCATCTTCAGTCCACACTTTCGCGTATGCATATTACTGACAAGGCCAGCATTTGTTACACATCTCTGAATTGAGTGGCTTGCTTGGCCATTTTTCAAGGCAGGTAAGAGCCAACTGTATTATGTGGTCTGGTGTCACATTCAGGCCAGATCAGCAGATGTTACTGAAGTGGGTGGGTATCAACAGCAATTGATGGTATTTGTCATGAGTACTTTTAATTGAATTTAAATTACACCAGCTGATGTGGTGGGATTATGAACCTATCCCCCCCTTACAAGTAATCTCGACTGGTGACATTACCACCATGCCAGAATCTCCCCTAGTTCTACAGCTATTGAAAGAAGATGGCATTGTTAGTCGCAAGATGTCCTTTTGAACTTGGGAGAGAGTAAGTAATAATTCACCAAGCATCTGGCTGTAGCACTGCATAACCTGGAGGATTAATGCAAGCTGAGATACCCAGCAGCACAAACTGCACTGACTTACATAATGAATTCTAAATGAGAGTGTCAGTGCAAGAAGCAAGCAAACCAGACGGCAGACCCAATATTGTCATTTCTGTGCCTTCTGGAAATTGCTGGAAAAGCTCAGCAGGTCTGGCAGCACCTGTGAAGAGAAATCAAAGTTAATGTTTCAGTTCTGAGGAAGGGTCACTAGGCCCGCAACTTTAACTTTGTTTTCTCTTCACAGATGCTGCCAGACCTGCTGAGCTTTTCCAGCAACTTATGTTTTTGTCCCTGATTTACAGCATCCACAGTTTCTTCGGCTTTAATTTGTTTCTCTGTATTAATTAATTTCCAATTTCTTTACGCAAAGCTGCCACAGCTACAAGGAGCACTCCAGCGTAAAATACACTCGATTGCACATTAATTTGCACCATTTCTATTTTTGAGGCTGGATTTATATTCACTGTCACTTCAGATTTGAGCTGGTTGATGCTTTACTTGCCAACCTCATTTACATTTTTTGACTGGAAAACTTGTATCCAGTTGATGGCTTTGTCTGCCAACAATTATGAAACTGTTTAATTAACCCCCCCAACCTCTCCTTCTTGGTCTTTGCATCAGGTTTTGATCAGCAGAGTTCTATGGGGCATGCTATATTATTGAAGATGGTTGTGGTTGTAATATTAATAAAAATTGTGACACCATGTCGATGCTGGGTTTTGTTGACATCATGTGTCTATGACCTCAGCTACAAACTCTGAATTCTCACATTTGCTTCCATTCTGCCCTCAGTGTGAAACTGCTGCATGAAGTACTTTCTCCTCACTATTACGAGGTATAGAGGACAAGAACACGCTGGTAGTGCATGACTCACATTGAGAGGTGAAAAATAGATCATGGCGCAGTGTTAGATCAAATTTCTGAAAGTTGCTGCCCTCTAAGATGAGGGAAGATCTTTGAATGGTCTTCTGTGCGTTTGATTGTAAGAGAAGGAAACATAAGTCACAGGAAGAAAGGAATGAGTTAGAGGAAGGTGCAACAACCTGGCCCAACATAGCAGCTTCATGGAGAACAGTACATTCAGGCTTAATAGGACCAAGAGAGAAAAGAGGATGTGAGCAAGTATCATTAATAAATCAGAGAGGCCAAGTGAAGAAAGGTCAGTATCTCCTGAAACTTGTTTTTGATCTCCTTTGGCATCAGAATAGAATTTGCTAGAATTAGTTTGTCTACTACAGTCACAATTGTTAGCATTACTGCCTCATAATCCTGAGCCCCAGGTTCAATTCCAGACTTGGGTGACTGTCTGTGTAGAGTTTGCATGTTCTCCCTGTGTCTGCATGGATTTCTTCCAGTGCTCTGTTTTCCTCCCACATGCAAAGATGTGCAGGTTAGGTGGATTATCTGTGCTAAATTGCCCAAAGTGTCCAGGGACATGTAGGCTAATTGGGATACTCTTTGGAGGATCAGTGTAGACTGAATGGCCTACTTCTATGCTGTAGTTATTCTATGATTAGAGTGGACTCAGAGAATTCCTCCCCTTGTAACAGAGACTAACCAGAGGACATGATTTAAGAATAAGAGGTGTTGCTTTTAAGTCAGTGGTAAGGAGCAATTTGTTCTCTCACAGAGTCTTTAGTCTTTGGAATTGTATTCCCCAGAGAGCCATGGTGGCTAGGTCATTGAATATATTCAAGGCTGAGTTAGATAGATTTTTGACAGACAAGGGAGTCAAAGGTAATAAGGAAGATGGGAGAGTGGAGTTCAAATCACAGGCAGATAAACCAGGAGCTTATTGAATGACAGAATAGGTCTAAAAGGCTGAATGATTTATTTCTGCTTTTATATGAGATGTCCAAAACAAGAGCAGGAAGATACTTTTTTTTGGCCCTCATGCCTGGTCTTCCAATCTGTAAGATCATTGTTGATCTTCTTTATGAGCTCCGCTTTCCATCCTATCCCATTATCCCCAATTCCCCAAGAGTCCAAACTTTGTCAAGCTCAATGATGGAGAATTCTCTGCTCATTGAGAAAGACAATTATAATCTACCAGTGCTCTCAGTAAAGACACTTCTCATCCCAAATATCTGATTCCTTATTCTGAAGATCTACGTGTGCTGTGCCTGAGTATAGGATCTGACGTTATTCACTGTGAATGCTTCATCCCCAGCCATTTCCCTCAGCAATTTGGAATCACAGTGTGTTTTGTTATTGTCTTCTCTGGCCTCAGTGGCAGAACGAGGCTCAGCTTCTAAATCCACCTCTGCCACAATAGGAATGGAGCCTGTGCTATGGGTCTTATTATGAACCATGTGCTAGCCAACCAACAAACTGAATTAATCAACCCAGCTCATGGAGCTCAATAGGGGCAGAAGCAGCAGGAGAAGAGAGGAGTGGAGCGAATCTGGGGTGAATGGTGACAGTGGAGCTTTCAGATAAAATCCTGATGAGTGGGACTCAAATTGAGTTCAATTGGAGCAGATTGAGCTCAATCAGGAAGACTAGTAAGTGTGGGCAAGCAATACAGAGTCCTGTATGGCCAACTCTCTCTCAAATAGATATACAATGTTGCATACTGCTGGGAGGGATGGATTCTCGGGAGAGCAGCAACAGCCATTATTTAACCTAAATGATTTCACCAAAAATAGATTTTATTGCTTTATGTGGAGTTATAATACCAGCTGGTATTTTTACTGGATAACTCATATCAGACTGAAAATCTGGCTTAATGGATGTTTTGTTTTAATTTCAACAAGATAATCTTTACTGAAAGATAGCACACAGTGTTGCAGATTTGGATTTAACTGTAAAACAGAACCCAAAGAATGAAGATAAGATAGTCTACACAAAACTATTTTGATATAATACCCTGTTAAAGATTTTGAAGGACATGGTAGAAATATAGTCCCATTAATTCTGAAAACACTTCTTTACAGATACCAAAACTACATTTTTACAGCACCCAAAAGCACCCTGTTCAGTACTCAGACCAGAGAAAAAGTTCTTTTCATAACACCATGATAGGTTCAAGTTAGCTGACTTCAATTCCCAGTCTGAAAAATCAAGTAGCCTTTTTTCTGGAGCTTTCTGATTTTTAATGTTCAGCTACAAGTAACTCTTCAGCATTTTATCCAAACAATCCTGGCCTATGACCGTTAAACCTCTTACTCTAAGGTGGTCCCACATTACTATCTTATTCCTTTTTCTGGAGTACTGCTTTATGGACCCATCTTCATCCAAGGACTTATGCAGAACTGCCACAAAGTGAAAACCAAACCAAAAGTTTTCTTCCCTAGTTTTCTTTTGTGTTTCCCTTAAGCTTAAAAAAACTTCCAGAATTTTCTGACAGAAATCTTGATGTGCAATTTTTACCTTGCTCAATCGTAAATCTCCTAAAATAAATTTTAAAAGCCCATTTATCATGACAGCTACTCCCTCAAGATGTTTGAAAATAAATCACCATGGCTACTTATAAGTTAATCACTACAGACATGCAGAAAAATATATTTGTCACTAAATTCAAATCCAAATTTAAAATAAATTATATTAAAGTACATATAAATGATACAATTTACACTGTCAAGTGAAGACAGCTGTCTTTCCCGCACTGATCATGTGCTTCAGGGCAACCAGAGCTCTTCCTTCCACTATCACCTACTTGACTCCAGGCACACAATCCAGGAAAGGAAAAACATGACTCCATCCTCCAGTGCCTCTCCTCACGGTCATTTCTCATGAGTAAACATCTGTTAGTGAGTATTAGAGCACTCTACAATAGAGAAATAGCAGGTCAGTTTTCTCCTTCATCACTGCCAGGAATCTCTGCTGAGAAGAGTGTATAGGTAAACATCAAGTGAATGCTGATTGTTAGATCTCATGAGCCAACAACTCAGCGACACAATTTCAGGGAATGGAACAGGTGAGTAAAAAAACAGAGGAAATATAACTATTAGAATAACAGTCAAGTAGGCTTCATGATGCGGAAAAAAACTGAACAAATTACTTTTCGACAAATGGGCTGGAGGCTCAGTAGTGCTACTTCTGGGTAAAACTAGACAGTTGTGCACAGTTGGCTCTGCCACCCAGCAAGGGAGGGGAAGGACAAAGAGCTTTGGTGATAGGGGACTCAATTGGAAGAGGAACTGACAGGCGATTTTGTGCCTAAAAATCAGACTCATGGATGATTCATTGCCTTAGTGGTGCCAGGGTCAGAGATGTCTCAGAGCAACTGCATGGCATTCTGAAGGGGGAGGGTAAATAGTCAGCTGTCATAGTACATGTCAGTACCAATAATATGGGTTAAAAAAAAGAAATAAGGTCCTGCAACAGTAGTTAAGAGACTTAGGTAATAGATTTAAAAGGAAGACCACTAAAGTTGTAATCTCTAGCTTACTTCTAATTCCACACGCTATTGAGTATAGAAATAGGTGGATAGGTCAAAGTAGTGTGTGGCTAAAGTAATGGTATAGGAAGGAGGGTTTTAGGATCTGTGATGTTTGAGAAGATTTGTAGCTCAGGTTGATGTTCAGGTTGTAAGTTTGCTTGTTGAGTTGGAAGGTTTGTTTTTCAGACGTTTCATCACCATGCTAGGTAACATCATACAACATCACCAGTAAACACAGTCGGCTGTGGCAGGATTCAAGCCTTAGTATCTCTCTGGGTTACCTGTCCAGTGATAATACCACTAGGACATTGCCTTCCTGACTCGAATGGTCCACCCATAAGTTTAGATCATACCTGCTAGTTTTTGATTGATTTACAAGAGGAAACATCACTTCCATGTCCATCTTGATAAGACCATTTAGGATCTTATGCCCTTCAATCAGTGACCCCTCACCTTCCTAAATTCCAGTGGAAACCAGGCCAGCTTGTCCAATGTGCTGTACCTGCACACAAACCTTTTGTGATTGATAATAAGAACAATTAAATCTTTCTGCATCTCATAATTTTGTATTTGTTCTCCCTTTAATAAATAAGCTACTTTTATTCTTCCTGCCAAAGTGAACAATTTCAGATTTGCACACTTTATACTCCATTTCCCAGATTGTTTTTCCCATTCACTCAACCTATCTAGATTAGTTTGCAACTTCCTTGTATCCTCTTCCCAACTTTTCTACCTTTCTGGGTATAATCTATGAATTTAGCCACCATGCTTTCACTTCCCTCATCTAAATCATTGATGTAACTTGTAGTAAGTTTTGGCGTTCACACCTGACCCCAAGTGGTCTCCATTCCTTGTATCCTGCTAATCAGATAAAGACTTATTTATGCATACTCTGTTTTCTGCCAGCTCGCCAATCTTCTAACTACACTAACTTACAGGTAGGTCCTCTATAGTGCAATAGTTGCATTCTTGTGCAACTCCACGCTATAGAAAAATCGCACAATAAAAGTAGTATATAAAGTCTTGGTGATGCAATTATAGCCAACACGTGTTGTAAAATTCTGTGTTTGAGAAACAGCATCCCCTATTCGTCAATCGCGTTACAGCCAATTCACAATGACGAAACGCGCAGAGCAACTGGTATTACCCTTAAACTGCGAGCTTTTATTTGCCACAATAATCTCTGATGTGTCACCATATCAAAAACCATTGAAAATTTCAAGTATAGTATAGCTACAGTCTCCCTTTTGCTGAAACCAAAAGACCATAATAGGAGAGAAAGGAGGTCTTTCAGGTCATCAAATCTACGCTGCCAATCAATAAGATCCTGGCTGATCTGATAATCCTCCATTCATCCCACTTTCCTGCCTCTTCCACGTAAGCCTTGATCCTGTTATTGATTAAAAATCTACCTCAGTCTTAAACACATCTTAATGGCTCAGCCATGAAAGCCATCTTCAGTAAAGAATTCTGCAGATTTGCTCTGAAAGAAGAAATTCCTCCTCAGCTCTGCCCTAAATCTGTGAGACCTGATTCTGAGTTGATGCTCCCTGGTCCTAGACTCTTCCACCGGGGAAATAACATTTCTGCATCTACGCTGTTGGCTCCCCATGGCTATAGTACATTCACTTTCCTCATTCAGGTCATTAATATATATTGTAAATAATTCTGGCTCCAGTACTGTGGCATTCCACTAGTTTCAGGTTGCCAACTTTTTATCTTCTGTTAGTTACCTAATCCTGTATCCATGTTAATATACAATCTCCCACACCATGGTCTCTTATCTTATCAAGTGGTCCAATATGTAGCAGCTGATTAAACACCACCTGAAAATCCCAAGCATCCATTTGCTTCTCCTTTATCTTTCCTGCTTGTTACAGCAAAAGCCAGCCTCAGGACCCTGTGTGTGTGTTCAGTTGAAACAGGAATGCAAACAGCTCTGCAAGGCCTGAAACTGAGAATTGTAGTTTACATTTAGAAGGAACTTTATTGCAAATTAGGGGTTGGGGGGTTGGTGGGGGTGGGGGATGGTGGGGAGGTGAATCTTGAAGAGGACTTGACTCCGCATCAATGTCATGTGGTCAGTTGGCTCATGCACTTTCTGATGGAGAGCTTCCTAAATTCCAGTGGAAACCAGGCTAGCTTGTCCAATGTGCTGTACCTGCACACAAACCTTTTGTGATTGATAATAAGAACAATTAAATCTTTCTGCATCTCATAATTCTGTATTTGTTCTCCCTTTAATAAATAAGTTACTTTTATTCTTCCTGCCAAAGTGAACAATTTCAGATTTGCACACTTGAAAAGAATAGTGCCGTATTTTGTGATTTTAGTGTTAAAGTGTTAAATTTACTATTATTTCATTAAAATATATGATTTACAGATTTACTTAGACTGTGCCATCATTTCTGTTAGGCTAACTACTATTTTTGTTTCGAGTTTTACTGGAATTTTTGGTGGTTTGCCCCAACTCCTGTTTTTCCCACAGGCGCCATTATTTATATTGCACGATTTTCTATGATACAACAATGCACAAGAATCAAACTATTGTGTTATAGGAGAACTACCTGTAATGGACATTACGCTAAATGGCCTATAGTTACACTGCTTTTTTGTCGCCTTCCTTTTTTAAATAAAGGTATTACATTGGCAGTAAGTTAGCTAACTTACCAGTTGGCTGGTTAGTGATGCCCAACAGTGTGTGGGTACAATTCCAGCACTAGCTGAAGTTAACATGAAGGACTGTCCTTCTCAACCTCTCCCCAGCCTGAGGTGTGGTGACTGTAGTGATTGTAACAAGGTCAGTTAGCTGGACATCGTAGAATATCAGTTCCCTGACTGGGGCTATTAATCTGGTCCAATCAGGGAGTCCTGGCTGACATAAAAAAGGTTGGGTATCAGGGATACTGACCTCTGGTGCCTGAATTTGTATCAGGCTTTACTATAGCCAAGGACTGTACATGTGCAAATAAAGGGTGACTTGGTGCTGGGATACTGGCTCTATGAAGTTATTTCAATTACTCTCAGGTTAAACCACCACTAGCGTTGACTCTATAGTGACTTTACATTGATGGATTTCCAATCCACTGGGACTTCTTCAGAATCTAAGGATCCCTGGACGCTGAATGCCAGAGCATCACTATTTCTGTAACTACGTCCTTTAATGTCTAGGACACATCCCTTCAGGTCTTTATTCCCCATTAGTTTCCCAAGCATATTTTCTCTTGTGATAATTATTGTATTTGTTTCTCTTCTCCTTCGCCCCTTGACGATTTAATAATTTTGGAATATTATTCGTGTCTCTTGCTGTAAAGACTGGTGCAGAGTATTAATTCAACTGTCAAACTTTCCCAGTTTCCCACCCAGTCACTCGCCTGTTTTCTGAGCTGAAGCCGCAAAGTCCATAGTGATGCTCAGAGATGTCACTCTGTAGCATTAATGCAGTCAAATTGCATATGTGTTTCAAAAGCAATTTGACTGCATTGGAAACACAGCAGCTACCCAAAGACAGCACACTAATCAGAAACTGATTACTGAGCTAGCTCCCTCTTGTTGTGCCATTGTAAGGTGTGAACCCATGCAAATCTAAATGCACTTTTCACATATTTACTGCGTCAGTGTTCCTTTTATTTTGACATAGCCCTGGTTTATCTGCAAATCGGCTTTAATAAATGTTCCCTCAGCTATCTCAAAGCTTCACCTAATATGAATTCTTATTTCCTAATCTTAAATAATAACTTAAAATGGGGATGGCAGAATATTATCTGCCATCTACTTTGCATTGATACATTGTCTACAACAGTAAACCAAATTTTTCTCCATCTCAATCTGTCCAACAATTCCTCTCTTTCTGTCTCAGTTTCTATTCAGATAATTTATTATGATTGAATTTTTATTATTATTGCCTCATTCTACCTAAACTTTGGAACATTCTGCACCCAGTGTTATTCCTCCAGTCTCCTTACCACCACCCTCCCTTGTTGAAATGAATACTCGTCCCTACCTTGTTCTCCTGGAACTCAATCCTGGGTCCTCATGAGTGCCGACCTCCTCACCACTCATTCTTACCTTACTCCACAATCTACTGCTGTCATACTGCAGATTTTAGAAAAGTGCAATGTTGTTTGAATTGTTTATCTGAAGTTAGCATACAGAATTTTACCAGCGAAGAGCGTCAACGTGCTGAGGCAGAGTATGAAGAAAATGTGTGTGTGTGTTTTGTTTGTGTGTGTGTTTTGTGTGCACTTTTAATTCTGGCTGTTTCCACTTCCAGTTATCCCACACCCTCAAATATGACAGCACTCAAACTCTGCTGCTTTGCAATTAGGTGTCAAACAGGTCTCTCAATGGAGACAGTGAGGTCTGCAGATTCTGGAGATCAGAATCGAGTGTGTGTTGCTGGAAAAGCACAGGAGGTCAGGCAGCATCCGAGGAGCAGGAAAGTCAACGTTTCGGGCCAGAGCCCTTCAACAGGAATGTGGCTGGGAGCCTTGGGGGTGGAGAGATAAATGGGAGGGGGGGTGGGGCTGGGAAGAAGGTAGCTGAGATTGCAGTGGGTGGATGGAGGTGGGGATAAAGGTGATTGGTCAGAGAGGAGGGTGGAGCGGATAGGTGGGAAGGAAGATTGACAGGTGGGACAGGTCATGTGGGCAGTGCTGAGCTGGAAGGTTGGAACTGGGGTAAGGTGGGGGAGGGGAAATGAGTCCACATCGATGCCCTGGGGTTGAAGGGTCCCGAGGCAGAAGATAAGGCATTCTTCCTCCAGGCATCGGGTGGTGAGGGAATGGCGATGGAGGCGGCCCAAGACCTGCACATCCTTGGCAGAGTGGGCGGGGAAGTTGAAATGAGGAGGTCGAACAGTTCATCAACTTCACCAACACATTCTGCCCCGATCTTAAATTCACCTGGACCATCTCTGACACCTCCCTTCCCTTCCTAGATCTCTCCATCTCAAGGACCGACTCAACACTGACATTTTTAACAAACACACCGACTCCCACACCTACCTGGATTGCACCCCCTCCCACCCTACCTCCTGCAAAAATGCTATCCTGTATTCCCAAATCCTCCGCCTCTGCCACATCTGCTCTCAGGAGGACCAGTTCCATCACAGAACACACCAGATGGCCTCCTTCTTTAAAGACTGAAATTTCCCCTCCCATGTGGTAGAAGATGCCCTCCAACACATCTCATCCACATCCCGCACCTCCGTCCTTGAACCCCACCCCTCCAACCGCAACAAGGATAGAATCCCTCTGGTCCTCACTTTCCACTCCACCAACCTCTGCATAAATCGCATCATCCACTGACATTTCCGCCATCTACAAATGGACCCCACCACCAGGGATATAATTCCCTCCCATCCCTACCCGCTTTCCGCAAAGACCATTCCCTCCATGACTAATTGGTCAGTTCCACGCTCCCTAACAAGCCACCCTCTCCTCCTGGCACCTTCCCCTGCCACCACAGGAATTGCAAAACCTGCGCCCACACCTCCCCCTTTACCTCCATCCAAGGCTCCAAAGGAGCTTTCCACATCCATCAAAGTTTCACATGCACTTCCACGCGTCATTTATTGTATCTGTTGCTCCCAATGCAGTCTCCTCTACATTGGGGAGACTGGACACCTTCTCGCAGAGTGCTTTAGGGAACATCTCCGGGACACCCATACCAATCAACCCCACCGCCCTGTGACTGAACATTTCAACTCCCCCTCTCACTCTGCTGAGGACGCACCGATTTCTCAAAGGGTCACAACAGGGCAAAAATGTTGTGGGCACACACACGAATTCAGACACATAGAATATAGGCTTGTCTTCCCCTTCACTGGTGTAGGAATGAAGGAATACTGTTGTATCACAGGTGCATCTCTTAGATGATTTGTGAAAGTTTCCACACTCATGGCTTGTTTTGAAAGCCATTGGGGCATTCTCACTGCTATTGATCCCTCAACTAATATCACTAAAACAATTACTTCATTATCTTGTAGTTGTTTTTGGGAGCTTCCTGTGCACAAATTGGCTGTGAACTTCTCCAGATAGCCCAAAGTTATGAAAAGCATGATTAAAAAATGTTGTTCCCTGTTTGTATCCCTGGGGTCACAGGAGGAGAGTGAGGGGCAGGGGAGGGGAACTTAACCCTGCGTCTAACGTTTCTCAATAAAAGAGAGTAGGGTCATTCACAACTGTTCAAATAGCAAATTGTTAGCACAGGCTGACTCAGTGATGCTGATGTATTCTCTCCTGTAGACTGACTTTAAACCTCAGGCAGTAGCAACTTAATTTTGCAATTCATTTCAGGGAGTCGTTTGTTAAGCCTCGAGTAGCAATGCTCAGACAGCCTTTGCACAGTGTTAGAGTTGACTAATGGAGGCAATTACAGCTTGTTATCATAATCACCCACTTCTTTTTCAAAAAAGGTAACTGGATTGAACACTGCTTTCAGACCTGTGATATGATGATTATCGGCCTGTTCCATAAAAAGGGAGATAGCCTATGGTCCTATTTTTTTTTTAAAAGTTGGGGAAATTTCTCACATTTGCCTGAAGAACAGCCAACATGTTAACCTTTTCCTCCTTCACAGACACTGCCAGTCCTGCTGAGTTTGTCCAGCATTTTCTGTATTTGTTTCAGACTTCCAGCATTTTGCTTTTACATTACCGGAGAATCTCCTTTCTCGGAGGATGAAGTGGGGCCTGCAGATGCTGGAGATCAGAGTCAAGAGTGTAGTGCTGGAAAAGCACAGCAGGTCAGGCAGCATCCAAGGAGCAGGAGAATCGACGTTTCGGGCATAAGCCCTTAATCTGAAATGAAGCTTTTTGGCCGGGGAGGCTGAGAGATAAATGGGAGGGAGGTGGGGTTGGGGGAAGGTAGCTGAGAATGTGATAGGTAGATGAAGGTGGGGGAGAGATGATAGGTCAGAGAGGTGGGTGGAGCAGATAGATGGGAAAGGTGATGGACAGGTCAAGAGGATGGTGCTGAGTTGGAGGCTTAGGTCTGGGATAGTGTGGGGGGGAGGGGAGGGGAAAATGAAGAAACTGGTGAAATCCACGTTGGTCCATGCGGTTGCAGGGTCCCAAGGCGGAATATGAGGCGTTTTTCCTCCAGGCATCAGGTGGTAAGGGTTTGGTGATGGAGGCGGCCCAGGACCTGCATTTCCTTGGCAGAGTGGGAGGGGAGTTGAAGTGTTCAGCCACAGGGTGATGGGTTTGATTGGTGTGGGTGTCCTGGAGATGTTCTCTGAAATGATCTGCAAGTTGATGTCCTGTCTCCCCGATGTAGAGGAGATCACATCGGGTGCAATGGATACAGCAGATGACATTGGTGGAAATACAGGTAAATATCTGTTGGATGTGGAAGGATCCTTTGGGGCCAAAAGAACCAGAAAGGGCAATGAGAGAATTTTTCTTATGCAGCAAGCTATTATGATTAGGAGCACATGGTTTTAAAGGATGAGGAAACTGATGTAACATCAACGTTCTAAGGGAAATTGGGAGGAATCCCTCAAAAGCAACTCACTGAGACGTTTTCAACAGCGACATCCAAACTTTCAGGGTCTACCTCTGAGCTCCATTCCAAGACACACACTACCCTGACATAGAGCGTTCTGAGGAAGGGTCACTTGACTTGAAATGTTAACTCTGATTTTTCTCCACAAATGCTGCCAGACCTGCTGAGCTTTTCCAGCAATTTCTGTTTTTCTTTCTGATTTACAGCATCCGCAGTTCTTTCAGTTTTTTTTTATAAAGCGATATCATTGTTAGTTCATGGTTACAGTGTTAAACAGGGCGAAAGTGAGGACTGCAGATGCTGGAGATTAGAGTCAAGATTAGAGTGGTGCTGGAAAAGCACAGCAGGTCAGGCAGCATCCGAGGAGCAGGAAAATCAATGTTTCAGGCAGGAGCCCTTTATCTGGAATCAGGCCCTGATGAAGGGCTCCTGCCCGAAACATCGATTTTCCTGCTCCTTGGATGCTGCCTGACCTACAGCGTTAAACATCCCAGCGGGTACAATTACAACATTTAAAAGACATCTTCCATCTTGGGACCCTTCAACCACACGGCATCAACATCGACTTCACCAGTTTCCAAATCTCCTCTCCTACCACCTCATCCCAGACCAACCCTCCAACTCCGCACCTCCTTCTTGACCTGTCCTACCTGTCCTTCTTCCTTCCCACCTATCCACTCCACCATCTCCACTGACCTATCACAATTACCTGCCCATCACCTTCCCAGCTATCACCCCCCCAACCCAACTCCTACCCCCCTATTTATCTCTCATCCCCCTTCCCCCTCCAAATTCATGATAAAGGGCTTATTCCTGAAACGTTGATTCTCCTGCTCCTTGGATGCTGCCTGACCTGCTGTTTTTTTCCAGCACCACACTTTTCTCTCTTAAAAGACATTTTGTTATGCCGTGATGTAAACCCTTCTGCTAATTTAAACCCAACACAGAGAAGCTCACCTCACGCCATAATCTGTTAAACTTTGAGAGGCAAAGAACCATCCCAGAGGTCACTGTTTAAAGTAAAAATTAACAATTTTATTCTTTAAGGCCAACAGAGAACATTAAAACAACAGCAATTTACAACTCCTTTTTCTTAAACCCATCTTTTACCTCCCACTCTACAACAAATTCCCTCTTAAATTTACAGCAAAATCAATTTCAAACCAGGTTTAGTCTTCAGATGTCAAACTTTCTCTGTAGATTCCTCTAGGTCGACTTTGGTGTTCTGCTGCACAAATTTCTTACGGACAGATAGCTTTCAGAGAGCTATTTGGCTCGCAGTCTGTTTGTTGGCACTTGTTGCTGTTTTCCCCCTGTTCAAAATGTCCAGTTTTATACTCCAAAACATCAGATCATTTCATTGGTTTGATGTCATCCCAAATAATAAAATTCAAATTTGATTGGATTTTGGTATCTGGGGCATATTTAAAGTGATTGGCCAAATTTGAATTTGCTTTTGTTCCATGCCAACACTGCACCAGCTCTTTATGTCGACCAAATGTTACACATTTACCTTGTTCATCATTCTCTGTGCTTTCAGTCAGTCTTTACTAGCTTCCTCTCTCTCTCTTAAAGATACAGTACACACCTACATCCTCATAACAATTTAGACAGGTGCATGGAGAGGAAAGGATTAGAAGGATATGGGCCAAAAGCATGCAAATGGGATGAGTTCAATTGAAGAAATCTGGGGTCAAAATGGATGAGTTGGGCTGAAGGGCCTGTTTCTGTGCTCTATGCCTCTATGACCCTCTCTGATTGGTTGTGGGAATACCTGCACTAATTTGAGTTCACGTCTCAGCTTCACCTTCTCCAGGGTAATTGGGAACAGAAATGAAGTGCTTCCAGATAGTTCCCAGACTGTTCCCAGCCAGTGATGCCCACATCCTGAGAATGAATAAAAGGAAAAAGGAGAAAGTTGCAAGACAATGGGGAAAGGGAAAGGAACTGGGATTAATTGAATAACTCTTCCAAACATTCAGTTCAAGAATCAAGGTCTGAATGTTCTCCGTGTGCCAAATAATTCTATGATTTTATGGCTCCTGGCTATGACCTGTCAAAAGCACATATTTTCTGCATGTCTCCCTTGTCAAAGTCGTTCATAAATTGAGAGGTCCCTATTAGGCAACGCTTTGGGATTTTTGTTCACAGGAAGAGTCACAGCCTGTTCAATGCTTCCTGACAGATATTAGTTTTCAGTTTGAGTTTCAACCTTGTGAGTCTTCATTGCATGTTCTCCAGTGCATCTGAATTCTAGTTTATAATACAGAGACCAGCTCTAGGAAATTTACTTAGAAACAGAACCACCTATCATTTAACAATCTCGTTGAACGAGGCCAAAGTGATGGGTGGCGTGAGAGCTGAGAAAGTAACCTAGACGCTGTGGGAACCCCTGTAGGAGTTTGTGTTACAGTACATTGTCATCAAATTGTAGCTTTATATCTGTTCAGCTTGGCCTTCGGTTTAAGAAAATGTCAGCAGTGCCTGTTGTCATTCTGCTCCTACCTCTCTGTCTTCTCTCTATTATGTTGCAAAGCTTGAGGGAATGTTTCAAATTCACTTGCAGAAAATGTCCTGATTCAATACAGGCAATATCTGGCTGCATGCCAAGAACACAGAACAGAATTCTGAAATAAAACACATTCTTTCAACCACACAAAGCCAATTCTGACTCAACATCTCTCCACAACAAAACACAGTGCTAATTCAACTTTGATAAGTGTCATCTGCCCTTAAAGTCTACACTTCCCTGAAGACAATGCCAGACTCTGTGTCTGATCACTTTCTGATAGAAAGGAATTTGATACAGGGTGAGTTTTAACATTGAGCACATAAGTGGAAAAAATAAGAAAAGGAGTAGACAATTCAGCCCCTCAAACTTTGACTGCTTTAGACTGGACTGTGGATAGAGGACATTGACAACAAGTAGACTACTAGGGTTGCAGGAGGATGGTATGGTCACGATGTCAAAAACTGGAGACAGGATGAAAGGTATGATGGGGGAATGTTTACTCTTGTCACAGTAAGAAGTCGGCACAGTGGCTCAGTGGTTAGCACTGCTGCCTCACAGTGTCAGGGATCCGGGTTCAATTCCAGCTTCGGATGACTGTCTGTGTGAAGATGGCACACTCTCCCCTTGTCTGCGTGGGTTTACTCTCACAATCCAAAAATGTGTAGGTTAGGTGAATTGGCCATGCTAAAATTGCCCATAGTGTTCAGGGATGTGTATGCTAGGTCTATTAGTTAGGGGTAAATGTAGAGTCGTGGGGGAATGGGTCTGGGTAGGTTACTCTTTGGAGGATCGGTGTGGACTTGCAGGGCCAAATGGACTGTTTCCACATTGTAGGGATTCTAGAATTCTAAGACTTTGATGAGAGAGGTTCCTGGTTTGTGACAGTCACCGAAAGTTGATTGGTGGGATTCAAAGATGGAATTCTTAGAAAGAAGGGGTTGGTGGCAATGACATGTTTAAGGACCTTCGAGGGAAGCAGGAGTTTATGAGGACACAAGAGTCAAGGTCTGTTTTTTGAGCAGAGGGAGTGATAACACCTGAAGAGAGGGAGAGAGAACTGTTAACGATACCAGCAAACATGGGGGCCAGGAGCAGGCACTTAACTGGCAGAAACTTATCTGGACTGACCACATAAACACTATGGCTACAAGAGCAAGTCAGAGGCTAGGAATACTGCGGGGAGTAATTCATCATCTGACTCCCCAAAGCCTGTCCACCATCTACAAGGAGTATGCTGGAATATCCTTCACTTGCATGGATGAGTGCAACTCCAACAATAGATCCTAGAAGCTCAACTCCGTCTAGGACAAAGTAGCCCATTAGATTGGCACTAAATCTACAAACATCCATCACCCCATCCCCATAGCTCGGTAGCAGCAGCGTATACCACTACAAGATGCTCTGCAGAAATTCATCAAAGATCTTTAGACAGCACCTACCAAACCCAGGACCACTTCCATCTAGAAGGATAAAGGCAGCAGATACATGGCAACACCGGTCCCCTGCAGGCTCCCCTCCGAGTGACTCACCATTCTGACTTGGAAGTACGTCACCTTCAGTTCGCTGATGTCACTGGATTAAAGACCCAGAATCCCCTCTCTAAGGGCAATGTGGGTCAGCACATGGACTGCAGCAGTTCAAGATGGCAGCTCACCACCACATCCTCAAGGAGCAACTAGGAATGGGCAATATATGCTGACCCAGCCAGTGATGCCCACGGGTCATGAGTGAATAAAACAAAACCAAAAATAAATAAAAATGCCACAACTTCTTGATCAGTTAACTATATATCATTTGAATGAGAGGAATATTGTGGGCTCAGAACAGAAGATCTCAGTTCACCGCTGTTCATACACTATTGGAATACCACGTCTCTCTAACTTTCAGCCATGAGTTTTGCTGGATTGCAGTTTAAATTAGTGTTAGTTTTATGCTGTTCTTTCAGACATGTGAAAAGATGCTTGTGAAAACAATATTTTTTGCAGTGTGAGGTGTTAATTCCTTCCAAGTCTAGACCAGTCATTTTTGACATGAGCATTAAAATAATGGGGTAACAGTAGGGTCATAGAGTCATAGAGATGTACAGCATGGAAACAGACCCTTCGGTCCAACCCGTTCATGCCGACCAGATATCCCAACCCAATCTAGTCCTACCTGCCAACACCTGGCTCATATCCCTCCAAACCCTTCCTATTCATATACCCATCCAAATGCCTCTTAAATGTTGCAATTGTACCAGCCTCCACCACATCCTCTGGCAGCTCATTCCATATACGTACCACACTCTGCATGAAAAAGTTGCCCCTTAGGTCTCTTTTAGATAGGATAGTTAAGAAGGCGTTTGGTATACTTTCATTTATTGGTCAGAGTATTGAGTACAGGTCTTGGGAGGTCATGTTGCGGCTGTACAGGATATTGGTTAGGCCATTTTTGGAATATTGCATGCAATTCTGGTCTCCTTCCTAGCGGAAAGATGCTGTGAAACTTGAAAGAGTTCAGAAAAGATTTACAAGGATGTTGCCAGGGTTGGAGGATTTGAGCTACGGGAGAGGCTGAACAGGCTGGGGTTGTTTTCCCTGAAGCGTCGGAGGCTATGGGGTGACCTTATAGAGCTTTATAAAATCATGAGGGGATAAGATAAATAGACAAAGTCTTTTCCCTGGGGTGAGGGACTCCAGAACTAGAGGGCATAGGTTTAGGGTAAGAGGGGAAAGATATAAGAGAGACCTAAGGGGCAAATTTTTCTCACAGAAGGTGGTATGTGTATGGAGTGAGCTGCCAGAGGAAATGGTGGAGGCTGGTACAACTGCAATATTTAAAAGGCATCTGGATGGGTATATGAATAGGAAGAGTTTGGAGGGATATGGGCCAGGTGTTGGCAGGTTGAACTAGATTGGGTTAGGATATCTGGTCGGCATGGACGAATTGGACCGAAGGGTCTGTTTCCGTGCTGTACATCTCTATGACTCTAAGAAAGATCAGGGAGAATCACAAGACATTGTGTGCAGTTATGTAAGCCTGCAGTCCATGTGTGGCACAGTGGATAGCACACTTCCCTCTACATTCCAGGCTTCTGCGTTGAAGTCCCACTTGGGGGCTTGAATGCAAAATTAAGGAAGACATTCCAATGTTGTACTAAGGGAGTGTTACACTGCAGAGGTGCCCTCTTTCAGATGAGACATTGAACTGAGGCCTTGTCCTCTGGCTTGCGTAAATGTGGAAAGTTGTTTAAAAAAAGTAGCAAGTCTTCCCCCAAGTCCTGGCCAATATTTATCACCTAATCGACATCCCTCCAAATAAAAATTACCAGGTAATAATCACATTGCTGTTCATAGGAATTTACTGATTGTAAATTAATTCTACATTCTGGATTTTTGAAAATTATTTGTTTGTGTGATGTTTTTGTCACTGACTGGGCCAGCATTTATTTCCTAGTCCTAACTGCCCTGGGGAAAGTGGTATTGAACTGCCTCCTTGAACCACTGAAGTTCTCAGGATGGAGCAACACCCTCAATGTTGTTGGGGAGGGTGTTCCTGGATTTTGACCCAGTGAAGGAATGGTGATATATTCCCAAGTCAGGCTGGTGAATGGCTTGGAGGGGAACTTGCAGGGGGTGGTGTTCCCATGTATCTGCTGCCCTCTTCCTTCTAGATGGTAGTAGTTAAGAGTTTGGGAAGGGCCGTTGAAGGAGCCTTATTGAGTTGCTGTGGTGTTTCTTTTGGTTAGTACACAATGCTGCCCACTGTGCCCATGGTGAAAGATGTGAACGTTAATGGTGGGTAGGGTACCATTGAAGTGGGCTGTTTTGTTCCTGGTTGGTGTGGAGCATCTTGAGTGCTATTGAAGATTCACTAATCCAGGCAAATGGGGAGTGTACACTTTCACTTAAGACTTACGCCTCGTGGACAGGCTTTGGGAAGACACCACTGAATTCCCAACTTCTGACCTGCTTTTGTTGCCACAGCTGGCTTGGGTTTAGTTGCTTGTCAATAGTAACCCCTCTAGGAGGTTGACAGTGGATGGATTAGATGAACATACAGTGGGTAGAATAAATGGTTGGAGGTCTTGAGGCTGAGTGGGTAGCGCTCTTGCCTTTGAGACAGAAGCTCCCTATTCTCCATATCCTCTTCGCTGACCAATCCTTTATCAGTGTAAATATGTTACCCGTAAAGACCATATCTTTTTAGTTTTCTGTATTTTTAATTGTTAGCTGAAATGGGAGTAGGACTGAATTAAAAACCAAGAATCCATGAAATTACAATCAGAAATTGAAACTGATTATAAGTTGGATTTCCACTATGGCTTTGTTCAAATAGTGGGGGAAAACCATTTGTCAGTGGGCCTGTCAGTCCTCCCTCTTTCTCCCCTCCCACTTTCCTCTCCTCGGTTCCAATTCCTGCCACTGCCGTCTCTTCCCCTCCCCACTGTGTAGCTTCCTCTCTGGTGCATCTTCAGGTCTGGGATCAACGCTGAGGATTTATTGGAGATCGATGAAATTTCTTTATTGCAGTGTTTTGGTCACAATGATAAATTTGAGGAAAGTCTCCAGTGAACAGTCCCACTCTGAATGATTAACAAATGATAACTGACAAGCTCCCTCTCCTTCAGGGATGAACCTGCAGGCAACATAATGTTGAAGTCTGGACATTTTCAGATAAATCTCATATTGTGGACAAAGTAACATCATACGCTGTGTGACACACCTTCAGGACACAGATTGCAGTGATTCAAAAAGGCACCTTATCACCCCTTCTCAGGGGCAATTAGGGAGGGGCAAGAGTCAGCCTACATCCCATTAATACATCTCAATTCTGATATTGATTTGCTACTCACCAGACTGGTTGAATGATGGGACTGATATATGAAGAGAGACCAGATCAGTTATGACTATACTCACTGAAGGATGAGGAGGGGGGTGAGGGGGGAGTCTCAAAGAAACCTGTAAACTTTTAACAGGGCTAGACAGGGTAAACACAGTAAGGATATTCCTGATGACCAGGGAGTTCAGAAACAGGGATCACAATTTAAGGATTAAGCCATTTGCAACTGAAATGAGAAGAAATATGTTCACCCAGAGATCAAAGAGTTTGAGCAGATAACAAGTACAGGGGACTGAGTTGAATGATCAGCCATGATAACATTGAATGGCGGAGGCATGCTTGAAGGGCTGAATGGCCTACTCCTCCTAGTTTCTATGTTTCTGTCTTTCTAATTACATTCCCACTCTGCAAATCTGTTAAACGGTTCCCTTATTTGTTCATTTTCTTCCTTCGGATCAAATTTAACTTCTTTGAATTAAGCTTTAACTTTAGAATTAAGAAAAGCCCAGATAACTATTCCAATAGTGTGTGTGCAACAGACAGAGTCAGTGAGGTGAATACGAATTAATTGGCTTGTTGTTTGAGTAGCTCTCCAGTGATCACTCCACTCTGACTGAGGGTGAAGAGAGACAGCTATTGGAATATTAATGGAGATCTGGGTCATGTTTCCAATGCGTAATCATCCTGAACTCTATAGATGATGAACTGTAGCTGCAGCCAGATCAATGATACTGCTTTAAAGATGACTAAAGATGGATCAATAGCTATTGTGTTAGAACCGATTTCAGATTCATCTGCATGTTAATTTGTCAAGAAATTCTGCAAATCGTGCTGGACAGACAACGGTTCATTCAACATTAGAGGAATAAAGACAGGTTACTTGTACCATGCAACTGTTTCAAATAAAGAACTAAGGTTTTAATAAATCATAGCCCTCAAATATCTAGCCTTTTTCACATGTTTCATGTACACAGCCTTTTACACATCCCTCATATTTACAGATTTCATAGATACAGCTTTCATATATACAGCCTTTATACTTACAGACTTCATATATACAGCCTTCATAAATATAGCCTTCATATTTACAGACTTCTTATATACAGCCTTCTTATATACAGTCTTTAGATGCATAGGTTTCATGGATGTACTTGCATGTACATAATTGTTATGTACAATGCAGTCATATACAAAGCCTTATGTCACAGCTTTCATAAACACGAGCCTTACGGACACAGCCTTCAAATACACAACTCTCATGAACAAGCTTTCACTTACATATCCCTAAGGTACATCTAGCCCTCATTACACATGTCTCATGTACAGAAATTTTATGCACAACTCTCATGCACACAGCCTTCACATACACAGTCCCCATCTCCACAGCCTTTAAATACATAGCTGTAATTTACATGAATCCCTCATGTGCACAGATTTCATGTGCATCAACTTTCGCATACGCTACCCTGATGTTTGCAGCTGTCACTTTGTACAGGGTTAGAGGATGTTACAATACAGAGATAAGGCCTCGGTAAGATTACTAAGAAACTTGCAAAAGCAGATGAACAATTCAAAGTCAGTGGACCTACTGCCCAAAGCAATTGACTAATGCAATCATTTCAACATTTTAAAAACTAAACTTTTGCAATCACCGTTTAGGGTTGCTGGGATTTCAGCCACATTGGACATACTGATTGACTGGGAGATCCAGGTTTGTTAACCTGGGCCAAGCAGGGAAATCTGGCTAACAGACATAAACAGGAGATTGTGGAGTGCATCATTTCTCCCTCCAATTCTATTTTGATTTAGTCCCTACCCTCCCCTTCACTGTTTTGATCACACAGCACTGTCCCTTGATGTGAAGGGCAGTGTTTGTCACTGGCCACCCGGGTGTTTTCCTATCTTCCTGGTGGTGGAAATTGAATAAAGATTCGTGCATTTTGTGTCTTTCACTGTGTCTCATCCCTGCACACACACACCATGGGTGCTGGGGATAAAATAAGCACTACCGCATTTAAGAAAGAAAAAATAAAATAAAAAAAATAAATAAATAAACAGCATTAAGTATATTGGGTGTGGGAAAAAAAAATAAACAGGAGATTGTGGAGTGCATCATTTCTCCCTCCAATTCTATTTTGATTTAGTCCCTACCCTCCCCTTCACTGTTTTGATCACACAGCACTGTCCCTTGATGTGAAGGGCAGTGTTTGTCACTGGCCACCCGGGTGTTTTCCTATCTTCCTGGTGGTGGAAATTAAATAAAGATTCGTGCACTTTGTGTCTTTCACTGTGTCTCACACCTGCACACACACACCATGGGTGCTGGGGATAAAATAAGCACTACCGCACTTAGGCGGTAGTGTGGGGGTTAAAATAAAAAAATAAAAAAAAATAAAAAAATAAAAAGCTTCCTGAAATTGAATAAAGATTGGTGCACTTTGTGTCTTTCACTGTGTCTCACACCTGCACACACACACCATGGGTGCTGGGGATAAAATAAGCACTACCGCACTTAGGTGGTAGTGTGGACGTAAAAAAAAAGAAAAAAAAAAGAATAAAAACAAGGGAAAAAAAAATAAATAAACAGGAGATTGTGGAGTGCATCATTTCTCCCTCCAATTCTATTTTGATTTAGTCCCTACCCTCCCCTTCACTGTTTTGATCACACAGCACTGTCCCTTGATGTGAAGGGCAGTGTTTGTCACTGGCCACCCGGGTGTTTTCCTATCTTCCTGGTGGTGGAAATTAAATAAAGATTGGTGCACTTTGTGTCTTTCACTGTGTCTCACACCTGCACACACAGGAAAAAAAAAAGCAGGAGTGTTAAAGGAAAAAAAAAGCAGGAGTGTTAAAGAAAAAAAAAAGCAGGAGTGTTACCCGGTACGAAGGAAGGAGGGCAGGTCTGAAGATCTCCTCATGGTCTGCTCCTGGGCCTGGCCAAACTGGCCATCAACAGGTCCAGGCAGCGGGCCGTGGAGGGGGTCGTTAGGGCCGACTGCCTGCCCCTCTTCCGCGGTTACGTTAGAGCCCGGGTGTCCTTG
>NC_057748.1:19016864-19026510 GCF_004010195.1 Chiloscyllium plagiosum | reverse complement strand
AAACGGGTTGAACGGTAGGGTTTGGGGCCTGGCTTTGCTGCTCCTCTCCCTTGTAAAATTGCTGTTGTATACAGCTGTAAATGTTAACTGTTTTTTGTAAACAGTTCTGTAATTGTTTCATAAAATAAAAAAAAAACAGATTTTCACTGTGTCTCACACCTGCACACACAACATGGGTGATGGGGAGGGGGGGGGGGGGAAAGCACTACCGCAGTTAGGCGGTAATTGGGAGGTTAAAATAAAAAAGAAAAGAAAGTGTCAAACATCCTGTGCACTCAGACCAAAAAAAAGGGAGTGTCAGAGGTTATGCTCACTCTGAGAGCAAAAAAAAATAAACAGGAGATTTACCCGGTGCCAGGTTGACCTGCAGGTGGGAGGCATGGGCACCAGCCGGCCGGTGGACAGTCTTTTGGGTTCAGCTCAGAGCTTTACAGTAAAACTTTTCTTTAACTGCTGGTTCTAATATATTCATACCAGCAATCTGAAATAGTAAGAAATGACATTAAGTTGTATTCTATTAATTTTGATATTACGTTTTTAGCCTAGCAGTTTACATATCTGCTGAAAGTATACTGCTGAATTTTTGACTAAAATTATAAATCATTTAAGTTTGTTATAATTGAAATAAATGTTATCCTCCTAAGTGGTCAGGCACATATTCTGAAGAGAGAAATCCCAGACCCTTAAAATGTCTGGGACATTTATAGCATTGTTAAGACTTATTAAAATTAATGTAAAAAAAACAAAAAAAAATAAACAGGAGATTATTTAATCCCTGCCCTCCCCTTCACTGTTTGATCACGCAGCATTGCCCTTTGATGCTTGTCACTGGCCACTTGGGTGTTTCCTTTCTTCCTGGTGGTCAAAATTTGAATAAAGATTCATGCACCTTGTGTTTTTCACTGTGTCTCACACTGGCACGCACACACACGGGTACTGGGGAAAAATAAGCACTACCGCAGTTAGGTGGTAGTGTGGGGGTAAAAAGGAAAAAAAAGAAAGAGGAGTGTCACAGATAAAAAAAAAATAAACAGGAAATTATTTAATCCCTGCTCTCTCCATCACTGTTTGATCACGCAGCATTGCCTTTGATGTGAAGGGCACTGCTTGTCACAGGCCACTTGGGTGTTTCCTTTCTTCTTGGTGGTGGAAATTTGAATAAAGATTCATGCACCTTGTCTCTTTCACTGTGTCTCACACCTGCACACATACACACGGGTGCTGGGGAAAAAATAAGCAGTACCACAGTTAGGCGGTTGTTTGGGGGTAAAAAAGAGGGTTAAAAAAATAAACGAGTGTCAGAGTTCTGGGAAAAAAAAACAATAAGAGTGTCGGTTGTACTGTTCAAAGAAAAAAAAATAAACAGGTGGACCGAGAGCTGGAAGATACGTAGGGGCGGGCTGCCTTACAGTGGAGGGAAGCTGGGAGGGCCGGGGGCTTGCTGGGTCTGTATTGTCTGCACTCTTTTATGTAACAGGGTTGTCTTGTGTACAAATGTCATTGTTGCTGTCTTGTCATATTTGAAACTGGGATTTGAGGTTTGTCCTCATCTCTCTGTAAACTGGTGGAACGATAGGGTTTGGGGCCTGGCTTTGCTGCTCCTCTCCCTTGGAAAATTGCTGGTTCTCTGTATACAGCTGTAAATGTTAACTGTTTTCTTTTGTAAACTGTTTTGTAATTTTTTAATAAAACAAAAAAAAATGATAAACAGGAGATTCCTGAAAAAGAAAAAAAACAGGAGATTAAAAAAAAGGATTTATGGGCATTGCAGGGAGTGGAGTGTATTAATTTCCCTCCCCTCCCCTCCCTGTTTGATCACACAGCATTACCCTCTAAGAAGGGCACTGCTTGTCACTGGCCACTCGGGTGTTTCCTTTCTTCCTAGTGGGAGAAACTGAATAAAGATTTGTGCACCTTGTGTCTTTCACTGTGTTTCACACCTGCACACACACAACATGGGTGCGGGGGAATAAATAAGCGCTACTGCAGTTAGGCAGGAGTGTGGGACATTATTAAAAAAAAACAGGAGGGTCAGACATCCTGTTCAAACTGAAAAAAAAACAAAAATAAACATAAACAGGAATATCAGAGGTTCTGTTCACTCTGAAAGAAAAAGAACAGGAATGACAGACATCCTACTGACTCTGAGAGAAAAAAGAACAGAAAATAAACCAGGAGATTAAAAAAAAGAGATTTATGTGCACTGCAGGGAGTGGAGTGTATTAATTTCCCTCCCCTCCCCGTTTGATCACACAGCATTACCCTCAAAGAAGGGCACTGCTTGTCACTGGCCACTTGGGTGTTTCCTTTCTTCCTGGTGGGGGAAATAATGAAAACAAGAAAAAAAAAAGGAAAGTGAAAAAAACAAACAGGAGATTCAGGAGGTCTCCTCAGTCTTGAGACTGGCTTGGAACTGACTGGTCAGAGCCCATGTACTGTTCACATGTAAATAAAGGGTGACTTGGTGACGGGATACCAGCCTCTGAGCAGTTATTTCAATAATCCTGACCAATAAAATTGCTTTAGTAGTTTTGGTTGTATGTTCCTCATCCATAAATGACTTGCCATTGGAACTTCATGAGCTAATTTATAAAATTTCATTCTGATCTCAGATGTAGCGACCACCTAATGGACCACTGCCCACCCCTCATCACCTGGTATTTGAGGCAGGCTCTTTTTCTTCATTAATACTTTGTCTTTCAAACAATAACACTCAGGGATTATTTCTGATTCTTTTCATGTGGGGGTGGTTTGGTAAAACTCAATTCAGGATCCATTTGTTACATTTCTGTTAAAGAGACATTCTGAACATATCAGCCTCATTCTTTTTATCTTCATCCTTTTCAGTTAAATTTTTGAAAAATGATTATGAAAACTGAGGTTCCAAATGAAAGAAAAAATTCAGAATGTCTCCTGAAACGTCGATTCTCCTGCTCCTCGGATGCTGCCTGACCTGCTGTGCTTTTCCAGCACCACTCTAATCTTGACTCTGATTTCCAGCATCTGCAGTCCTCACTTTTGCCTAGGTACTGGCTGGTCAGAGCCCATATACTGTGGGTAAGTAAAGGGTGACTCATTGACAGGATACCAGCCCCTTTTGTAGTTATTCAGCAACTGAATTCATTAGTGACTCATTCCAATTGCAATTTCCTTTCCTAACTGTGTTCTCGTTGTCCACGTTTGCACATCATTGACAAATGGAGCTCAGGACTAACAATAGCAAAACGGCCACTGGAAAGGAGCCCAAGTCAGTGATTTAGTTGTGAGCTCACTCCCATTCTCTGTAGAATTTGCTGACAGTGCCCAGGGTTGAATTACAAAGTGAGCACTCAATCCCGTATGGCTGGGAATGTGACTAAGTTATTTGTGGGTCATCGGAGTTGCACTCTGTGCAAGGCTGGATATGTTTGGCTGATTTAATCACATTTTTAATGAACATTTGCAGTTGAGACGTACAGAAGCCATAAAAACCCAGGGGGGAGCACCCACAGCTTAAATACACAATACTGCTGACTGTAACAAACAAGGATTATTTCTCAAGGCAGGTCCACAGAGAAGATGATGGCGACACTTCCCTCAGAAAAAAAATGTGTATGAAAATGTGATCAATAATTCAAGCAAGCTGTGATGTTGAGAAGGCATTTTTCATTTTCACAGAAGACATTGGACAGAATGTAATGTCCCCTTCCCATCCCCTGAGACAGGTTTAGAGGGGGCTGGGGCATTTCATTGGGCAGAAGGATGTCACATGGTTTCCCTTCCCATCTCTTTTTTATTCAGCATGTGGAAGTACCTACTAGAAAAGGAGCAAAATGTGAGCTTCTGTTTAGAAATAAGGCAGGGCAAGTGACTGAGGCATCAATGGGGGAGCACTTTTGGGACAAGTGATCATAATGGGCGGCACGGTGGCACAGTGGTGAGCACTGCTGCCTCGCAGCGCCAGAGACCCGGGTTCAATTCCCGACTCAAGCGACTGACTGTGTGGAGTTTGCACGTTCTCCCCGTGTCTGCGTGGGTTTCCTCCGGGGGCTCCGGTTTCCTCCCACAGTCACAAAGATGTGCAAGTCAGGTGAATTGGCCATGCTAAATTGCCTGTAGTGTTAGGTAAAGGGGTAAATGTATGGGTGGGTTACGCTTCGGCGGGTCGGTGTGGACTTGTTGGGCCGAAGGGCCTGTTTCCACACTGTAAGTAATCTAATCTAATCTAAATTCTGTTAGCTTTAAAATAGTTATGGAAAAGGATAGAACAATCAAAACATTACAATTCTAAATGAGGGTAAGGCCAGTTTTGAAGATGTTAGGAACATTCAAAAGGTGATTGGGGGACCTTTTCACATGCAAAGAACTAGGAGAAAGTGAGGCCTGCAGATGCTGGAGATCAGAGTCGACAAGTGTGGTGCTGGAAAAGCACAGCCGGTCAGGCAGCATCCGAGGAGCAGGAGAGTTGACAATTCTAGCATAAGCCCTTAGTTGCTAGGAAGGCGATAGGTAGATGAAAGTGGAGAGTGATGGTGATAGGTCAGAGGGGAGGGCAGAGCGGATATCTG
This sequence comes from Chiloscyllium plagiosum, assembly GCF_004010195.1. NCBI lineage: Eukaryota > Metazoa > Chordata > Chondrichthyes > Orectolobiformes > Hemiscylliidae > Chiloscyllium > Chiloscyllium plagiosum. Next base: position 19,021,963 of record NC_057748.1, on the reverse strand, counting down.
GGAAGGAAGATGGACAGGTAGGGCAGTTCAAGAAGGTGGTGCCGAGTTGGAGGATGGATCCGAGATGAGGTGGGGGGAGGAGAGATGAGGAAACTGGTGAAATTGATGTTGACATGTAAAGGGATGGTTGGGAAGTGGGAGATCTTTATAAATGAGATAGTGAAAGTTTAGAGACAGTATGTTCCCCTTAGTGTGAAGGCTGAGGCTGGCAGGTGTAGGGAATGCTGGAAGATTAGAGAAATTGAGGCTCTGGTCAAGAAAAAAGAAAAAGAAGGAGGTATTCATCAGGCATAGACAGTCGGGATCGAGTGAATCCCTACAGGAGTATAAGGGCAGTAGGAGTATACTTAAGAGGGAAATCAGGAGGGCAAAAAAGGGACATGAGATAGCTTTGGCAAATAGAGTTAAGGAGAATTCAAAGAGATTCTATAAATACAGTTAGGGGAAAAGATTAACGAGGGACACAATGTGCACCTTAAAGGTTGACGTGGATATCTCTGTGTGTAACAACAAGAGATGGGGAGATACTAAACGAATATTTTCCATCAGCATTTACTGTGGAGAAGAATATTGAAGCTAGGGAACTTGGGGAAATAAATAGTGATGTCTTAAAAAGAGTTCATGTTACAAAAGAGAGCATGCTGGAAGTCTTAAAACACATAATGGTAGATCAATCCACAGGACCTGATCAGGTGTTTTCCAAACCTTTGTGGGAAGCTAGGCAAGTGATTACTGGGCCCCTTGCTGAGATATTTATCACCAACAGCCATGGATGAGGTGCTGGAAGATTGGAGGTTGGCTAATATGGTACCACAATTTAAGAAAGGTGGTAAGGAAAAGCCAGGAACTATAAACCTATGAGCCTGACATCAGCAAGTTGTTGGAGGGAATCCTGAGGGACAGGATTTACATGTATTTGGAAAGGCAAGGACTGATTAGGGATAGTTAACATGGCTTTGTGTGTCAGAAATTGTCTCTCACTAACTTGGTTGAGTTTTTTGAAGAGGTGACAAAGAAAACTGAGGAAGGCAGAGCGATGGATGTTATCTATAAGCGTTCAACAAGGTATGGTATGTTAGACTGGTTAGTAAGGTTAGATCACATGGGGTCCAGGGAGAGCTAGCCAGTTGGATATAAAATTGGCTTGAAGGTAGGAGACGGGAGGTGGTGGTAGAGAGTTGCTTTTCAGACTGGAGGCCTCTGACCAGTGGTGTGCCAAAAATGGCTTAAACGATGTCCTGTAGAGCTTCAACATGACATCTCAATTCCTATACTCAATACACTGACCAATAAAGGCAAGTGAACCAAACGCCTTCTTCACCATTCTGTCTATTTGTGAGTTCACTTTCAAAGAGCTATGAACCTGCATTCCAGAGTTTCTTTGTTTGGCCACACTCCCTAGGACCTTACCATTAAGTATATAAGTCTTGTCCTGATTTGCTTTTCCAAAATGCAGCACCTTATATTTATCTGAATGAACTCCTTGGCCCATTGGCCCATCTGATCGAGATCCCATTGTACTCTGAGGTAACCCTCTTTGCCGTCCACTACATCTCCAATTATGGTGTCATCTGCAAACTTACTAACTATACCTGATACATTCACATCCATTTCATTGACATAAATGACAAAAAGCAGTGGACCTAGCATTGCGGTACGCCACTGGGTCAAAGTCCTTCAATCCGAAAAACAAACTTCCATCACCAGCCTCTGTCTCCTATCTTTGAGCCAATTTTGTATCCAAATGGCTAGTCGTCCCTGTATTCCAAGTGATCTAACCTTGCTAACTAGTCTACCATATAGAATCTTGTTGAACACTTTGCTTAAGTCCATATAGACAACATCCATCCTCTGCCTTCATCAATCTTCTTTGTCACTTCTTCAAAATTCTCATTCAAGTTAGTGAGACATGATTTCCCATGGCCTTCTCTCCTAGCCCTTGGCCTGAGTCAGGCCTGACTATTTTCGGGGGCTGTTAAGTGACAAACAATTGCCATGAGTAGATCACATGTCGACCAGATTGGTAAGAGTGGCAGATTTCTTCCCGGAAGGACATTAGTGAACAAAATGGAGCAACTGATGATAATTTCATTGTCACTCTCACCGAGACCAACTTTCCATTCCCAATTTATTCAGTGAATTTAAAGCCCAGCAGCTGCTGGGTAAGATCTGAACCCATGTCTCCAGTCTCTAGATTACCAGCCCACTGGCATTACCCCAATCCAACTGCTTCAACTCCCAACCCCCACCACACACAGAAACTGCTCAATTGTCCTGTACCCAAGGAATAAGTTATTGCTTGGGTACATTGAAAGCAAAGGAAGGTGATATTGGTAGCATATTATAAAGATAACAATCGCTCCATCAAAACTAAAGAGCTGATCATCGATCTCAGGAAGCAAGGTGGAGGGCTGCCCTTATCTACATCAATGGATCTGAGCTGGAGATGATCGACAGCATCCAGTTCCTCGGAGTGACAATCGCAACAATCTGTCATCGACCACCCACATGGATGTGATGGTTAAGAAGGCACAATACCTCAACATCCTCAGGAAGCTAAGGAAATATTAGCATATCTTTATAGGGACTCTCACCAACTTTTAAAGATGCATCACAGAAAGCATTTTATCTGGATGAACAATGGCTTGGTATGGCAACTGCTCTGCCCAGGATCATAAGAAACTGCAGAGACTTGTGAACATAGCCTAGTCCATCACACAAGCCAACCTCCCATTCATTGACTCTATCTATATTTCCCGCTTCCTCAGAAAGGCAGCAAATGTCATCAAAGATCCCTCCCATCCCAGTAATAATCTCTTCCAAACTCTTCCATCAGGCAGCAAATACAAAAGCCGAGGCACACGTACCGAAAGATTCAAGAACAGCTTCTTCCCCGCTGTTGTTAGACTCCCGAATGGACCCCTCAAATTTCAAATCTAATGTTGATCTTGCTTTTTGTGCACCGTCTTTGCAGCTGTAACATTGTAATCCTCACTCTGTTCAGTCACTCTGTGATATTTGTGTGGTATGATCTGCCTGTACTGCACGCAGAACAAAACTTTTCACTGTACCTAGTGACAATAATAAATAATAAATCAAATGAAAAAATCAAAGGCTATAGCAGAAGGATGGAAATTTCTGAAGGACTGTGCAATTGAAAATTCTCAGGTTTTCAGATTGTCAGAGGAAGGTCTAATATCATGAGGTGAACAAATAATTGGATGCTTCATTGTACAATTGTAGCTTCAGTTGGATTTTGATAAAATAGTATGACCTTGTTAATGATTAAATCCTGCCTTGCAGAGAAACATATAAAATTGATGCAAAAGGGGATCCAGATCTTAGCCATACAACCTGGCCAACTGCTACAAATACAATGGGTCAGGCAGTTCACTATTCACAGGGTAATTGTATGTACACACAGTCCGCATTATCTGGTTGATCATCAAACAGAGTGCTCCACAAACTGGAATATCAATACTCCCCCACAGGCATCACTGTTTTAGCATAAAATGTTGATGTTATCTGAACTAGTTGTAAAAGAACTGACTGAAGATTGAAGTATACTTTCCCTCAGTGTTTACAGTGAAAAGAATCAAAAGTGGAGAGGTTTATCAAGACATGTTAATGTTTGATACCTCCCATTACCACAAACTGCGATGAATGAATAGGCCTTTGTATTTGCCAATACTGCCCAGTACATGCAGCTTATAGGAATTTTGCTGTATGTGTTCTTGCAGCACATTTACAGCTGTCTGCAATATATTGTAAAAAGCATCTTATATTGTTCAAATCTAACAGAAACATTGTTGTTTTAATTTGAGCTCGAGGCGTTGTCTCATTACATCTCATATTTGTCATGTAGAAACTTCAGTGTGACTTACAAAAGGTTAGTTCTTACAAGTGAAATGGTCTGGATAGCAGACCAAGGGCAGCAGATCAGAACGGGACTCTAGACCTACCCTCCCCGACGTCACTCACCAGAACACCACCGATAAACACGCAGCTGCTGCGAAGACACCGTGGCCGTCACACGCAAAGTCACTTCCACCCCCCCACAGATGCCACCAACTGCACCACACCTGCACCTCCACCCGATCACCACGGTTTAGATCACTTCCTTTGGTGACGTCACCCATTACCACACCCACTCCAGAGACAGTCTCCGACCCCACTCCTAACATCAACTCTACGCTAGGTCCGAGCCCCCAGACCTGCTGAAGTTTTTACCATTCAGCCCGACCGCCTCCTCACTGTGGATGAAGGATCAGTCTTCGGTAAATGTGTCACCTTCCTCCCTTGGGATCCTCCAACAACATGGCATCAATGTCGATTTCACCAGTTTCCTCACCTCCCCCCTTCCCCCTACCTCATCCCAGATCCAACCTTTCAACTTTGTACCACCCTCTCGAACTGTTCCACCTGTCCATCTTCCTTCCCACCCTCCTCTCCGGCCTATCATCATCAACCCCCACCTTCATCTACCTATCTCATTCCCAACTACCTTCCCCCCCAACCCATGCCCACCATCCTATTTATCTCTCAGCCCCCTTCCCTGGATATTCCTGATGAAAGGCTTATGACCAAAATGTTGACCTTCCTCCTCGGGATGCTGCCTGACCTGCTGTGCTTTTCCAGCACCACACCTTTTGACTCTGACCTCCAGCCTCTGCAGTCCTCACTTTCTCCTTAGAGGGATATGAGTCAAAGCTGGAAATGTGTTGCTGGAAAAGCGCAGCAGGTCAGGCAGCATCCAGGGAACAGGAGAATCGACGTTTCGGGCATAAGCCCTTCTTCAGGAATGAGGAAAGTTTGTCCAGCAGGCTAAGATAAAAGGTAGGGAGGAGGGACTTGGGGGAGGGGCATCGGAAATGTGATAGGTGGAAAGAGGTCAAGGTGAGGGTGAAAGGTCAGACTGGGGTGGGGGCGGAGATGTCGGGAAGAAGATTGCAGGTTAGGAAGGCGGTGCTGAATTCGATGGATTTGACTGAGACAAGGTGGGGGGAGGGAGAATGAGGAAACTGGTGAAATCCGAGTTCATCCCTTGTGGTTGGACGGTTCCTAGGTGGAAGATAAGGCGCTCTTCCTCCAACCGTCGT
>NC_057748.1:18961435-19016273 GCF_004010195.1 Chiloscyllium plagiosum | reverse complement strand
CTGACGAGGGAGTCGCGGAGGGAGTGGTCTCTACGGACAGCTGATAGGGGAGGGGAGGGAAATATATCCTTGGTGCTGGGTCTGTTTGGAGGTGGCGGAAGTGACGGCGGATGATGCGCTGTACATGGAGATTGGTGGGGTGTTAGGTGAGGACCAGTGGGGTTCTGTCCTGGTGGCGGTTGGAGGGGCGGGGTTCAAGGGCGGAGGATCGGGAAGTGGAGGAGATGCGGTGGAGGACATCGTCGACCACGTCGGGGGGGAAATTGCGGTCCTTGAGGAAGGAGGCCATCTGGGTTGTGCGTTTTTGGAACTGGTCCTCCTGGGAGCAGATGCGGCGGAGTCGAAGGAATTGGGAGAATGGGATGGCGTTTTTACAGGGGGCAGGATGGGAGGAGGTGTAGTCCAGGTAGCTGTGGGAGTCGGTCGGTTTGTAGTAGATGTCCGTGTTGATTCGGTCGCCTGAGATAGATATGAGTCAAACACAGGCAAATGGAATTAGTTAAGCTTGGGAGAGTTGGTTGATGTGGACGAGTTGGATGGAAAGGTTTGTTTCCATGCTTTTTGACTCTATGACTCAGTCCCATTAGATTCGAAACAGACCTGTTGGGTTTCTCCAGTATTCTCTGATTAACAGTTTACATCTCCAGCATCTGCAGTACTTTTTTTTATTTAAGTACAGAAGTTGTCCCATCAAAGTTGAAGAATGATCTTCCCTGACTGCTGCTTTTCCAAAATAAGCCAGTCTGTGCCTAGAGCCTGCAGTTTCTGTGCTTTCATGCATAGCTCTGTAATTCCCTCAAGGATTTGTTTGCTCTTTACTGAAGCCCAATCACATAATGTTGGATTTACATACTTCACATCAGCTTGCACCAAGCAAGGGTAAATGGTGGGCAGTGATGATGTCACTGGACGAAACAAAATAAGAGATCCAGGCTAATTCCTTGCACACATGAGTTCAAAAAGTTCATTCTGTAGCTGATATTATCTAAATTCAATTAATTAATGAATCAATTTCTGGGCGGCACGGTGGCACAGTGGTTAGCACTGCTGCCTCACAGCGCCAGAGACCCGGGTTCAATACCCGCCTCAGGCGACTGACTGTGTGGAGTTTGCACATTCTCCCCGTGTCTGCGTGGGTTTCCTCCGGGTGCTCTGGTTTCCTTCCACAGTCCAAAGATGTGCAGGTCAGGTGAATTGGCCATGCTAAATTGCCCGTAGTGTTAGGTAAGGGGTAAATGTAGGGGTATGGGTGGGTTGCGCTTCGGCGGGTCGGTGTGGACTTGTTGGGCCGAAGGGCCTGTTTCCACACTGTAAGTAATCTAATCTAATCTAATTGAAAGCTCATTGATTGCCATAAAAATCAATCTGCTGCACTAATACCCTTTAGGGACAGAAATCCAACCAACTTTACATTGTCTGGACTCACTGCAAAGCCATTGTCCATCCCCAGTTGCTGAGAAGGTCACGCTGAATTGCCTTCCTGAACCATTGAGGTCCATCGGACACAAGAACAAACACAGTGCCACTTGGAAGGAGTTCCAGGATTTTGACCCAGTGACTCTGAAGGAATGACAATATATTTCCAAGTTTTAAAAAAAAAACTCACAGGATGTGGGTATCACTGTATTTATTACCTGCTAAGGCAGTTAAGTGTCAACCCCATCACTGCAAGCCTGGAGTCAGGTGTAAGCCAGACCAGCAGTTTCCTTCCCTAAAGGATATTAGTGAACCAGATGGGTCTTGCCTGACAATGGATTCATTCTTATCATTAGACCTTTAATTGCAGATATTCATTGAATTCAAATTCCATCATCTGCCATGGCAGGATTCAAACCCAGGTCCCCAGAACATTACCTGGGTTACTGGATTAATAGATTAGTGATAATACCACTAGGTTATCATCAACCTCAAAGTCAGGAGTCAGGATGTGAGTGGTCTGGACGACAACCTGCAGGTGGCAATGTACCACGAATCCACTGCCCTTGTCCTCTGGGCGGTAGAGCTTCTGAGGTTGGTAGTTACTGTTAAAGGAGATTTCATGAGTTGCTGCAGTGCATCTTGTAGACGGCATACCCTGCTGTGATTATGCATAAATGTAAGGGTTGAAGGTGTGGATGGGTATTGGTCAAGTGAGCTGCTTTTCCATGGGGGTGTGAAGTTTTTTTGAGTGGTGTTGGAGCTGCACCCATCCCAGGCAAGTGGAGAGCTATTGCTGAGTTGTACCTTGAAGATACTGGACAGATTTTAGGGAGCCCACAGGTGTGTGTGTATGTGTGTCAGATTGGATATATTTGAGAGTGAGTGTGAGAGAGTCTGAGACTGCGAATGAGTGTGAGAGTGAGAGTGTGTTTGTGTGTTTAGGAATATCATGAAAATGGGTGACCCCCTGACCCCGCCACCTGGATGACTGCAAGGGATTTTTTTTACATCATTCTTCCTGCTGCATTCCCTGTTTATTTCTGATCCCAATTCAGTCTGGAAAATTAATTCCTTCCCAACTCAGTCACAAGTTATTTTCATATGAGCTCAGGGCTCCCACAGGGATATATCAGACAGGCTCTTTGATCGACAGTGATTAACAGCAAACTCCATTTGAAATTCCTCCCTCTCAGAAATCATGGTTGTGGTCAACGAAGATATCAAGTTGATGGAGAGATTTACTTTCGCCTGCTACTTGCAGCAAAATGAAAAGAATGAGCTTCAATGAAAAGGAATGAGAGAATCCTTCTGTGCTCCTTCAGAGCTTATGGCTAACTGGGGGAAATGACTGAAACAAAACGGCAAAATTGCCTCTTCCTTGAGTCTGCAGAAAGCTCAATGTAATTCTGCCTTGGCTCTTAGTGTAGGGACATGAGAAAAGATATATTTTTGCCTGTTTCTTTGACCTTTTCTCTTTATCATATGTAAAAATGTTGAAAATTGTAGGGGTGGGGAGGACTGTTTGACCGCCAGTCAAACACCATCCAATTGGGTATTAAGTCTTTTGCTTTCTAGTTGATGTAAGCAGGGAAGCTGTCGCAAGATCAATGTATTGGCAGACACTGTCTGGAGGGTAGGGGGCAAATCTTGTGATGTATCCTCTAGGAATGTAGTTATTCACAGTTGGCAACCTCTCTTAGCTCAGGGGATGGGCAATGTGTGTTGGCTTTGCCAGCATAACCCAGATCCCATGAAAGAATAACAAATATCAGAAGTCTACAGGTTCAAATTGGTCATCTGGGTCTGTAATCACAAAGTGGGCTGATTTAGTAGAACTCTTGAGCTTCCAACTGAGTAAGTTCATTAATCAATCTTAAGCTTTCATGTCAAATGTGACTCCTACAATTTTACAGTCAGCAGGAGGTGGGCAAAGCACTCAATCCAATCACACTCCAGCAATTTAAATTTCTTTATCACCTTTAATACACTAAAACATTCTAAGGCACTTGAAAGGAGTATCAGAAAGCAACATTTGACACCCAAACAAATGAGATATTGTCAGAGGCAATCAAAAACGTCATAAGGGTAACATCTCAAGAAAAAGGAGAGCCAATGGAGAAAGAAAGAGATTCAGAGATGGAATTTCAGAACTCATAACTTGAGGAAAAAAATTAAAGAAGATACGAGTGATATTTCACTGGGGTTGAGTATCTGTAAAGCATACTGCTGGGAAAAAGAAAGTTAGGTGTTTCTTTTTGCTGTAAAAGATAACATCTTTCTAAATTGTCATATTTCTACTTTTTTGTTTTGTATAATAAATGCATGTTCTTTGTTAAAAGTCCTTATAAGAATGTGTTCAGTGAGTGACCACGTTGTTAGCTAAATTGCAGAAACAAAACCTATGGTCTATCAAACCAAGTTTCACACTGGAATATGACTTATCCAGTACAACCATCAGCTAGGGTTATCACAGCATGTTCAGCCTGATTACTAGCCCTGCTTCAGAGCCAGCAACATCTTGATGAAATGGGACCATTATCAGCAGCAGTGTTGTGTACTCTCTTCTCAGTTGTTGGGATCAAAACCAATTCTCTCCAAGTGGGTTTTCAGATATCTTTAAAAGTTTCCACTAGCCCCACTCTGTGATATTTGACCAGTGGTGAACTAGTGAGAGATGGCATTCAATACTCTGAGGCAATGGCCTTTTCATCTTACTAGTCAGCTGTCTGCTCATGGTGCCTGTTTTCTGGAGGAGCACATATGGATAATATGTAGGATATGTGCTTAATAATGCTCTTGATATGTCACCTGAGATATCCCACTGCATTAAAGTAGCTATGGCAATGTAAGCTGTCATTCTGAGGTAGATCATACTGCCTTGGAACTGGAAATGTCCAGAGACTGTGGTTTGGAGCATGTTTGACCAGGGAGCATGACATCTGTCAAAAGAACTGTATCAATTCATATGAAGGTGATACTGCCTACTGGTTCAGAGAGGCAAAACTGTTGTGATGCACAGTCTGTTCGATATGAGTGTGTTATCTAATTCTCAGTCTATGCTACAATACCGTGAGCTCCTATCCTGTGAAATAACATTTTATATGGCACCAGACTGGAGGCCCTCTGGAAATACAAGACATCGACTGGTTCTCCTTTATCAATTCTACTTAAAGTAGAATTCTACTTAGACTCTATTTACAAATCCTCCAAGATCTCTAACAAATTTGTCAAACATGATTTCCCTTTCACAAAGCCATGTTGACTTTGTTTGATTATGATTTGGAGATGCCTGATGAAGGAGCGTTGCTCCAAAAGCTAGTGTGCTTCCGATTAAACCTGTTGGACTATAACCTGGTGTTGTGTGATTTTTAACTTTGTTTGATTATGTTAGGTTTCTTTATATGTCCTGCCATTTTTGTCTGTAGTAATGGGCTGTAGCATTTTCTCAATTACAGAGGCTACGCTGACCAACACCAGTTCCTGGTTTCTGTCTGCCTCCCTTCTTGAACATGGTGTCACTTGAATGGTTTTTCTATTTGCTGGAACCCTCCTGAAATCCAGTGACTTCTGGAATATGTCAACCAATGTCTCCACTCTGTCTGCAGAGACTCCCTTGGATGCAAACCATCAGGTCCTGGTGACTCATCTTCCTTTGGTCCCATTAGTTTGTTAAATATTCTATCCCTCTATATAGAGTTATTATAAGATCTTTCCTCCCATTAACACCTTGCTTATCTGTTACCTTTGGGGTGTGTACAGTGTCTTCCACCATAAAGATTGATGCAAAATATTAGTTCAAATTATTTGCCATTTCCTTGTTTCTTGTTATTAATTCTGCAGTTGATCTTCCAAGGATGCAGTATTCACTTTAGCTACTTTCTTTCTTTTCATATACTTGTAGAAGCACTTGCTATTTGTTTTTATATTTCTTGCCAGTTTACTTTCAGAATCAACTTCCTCCCTCTCTATTAGACTTTTAAGTCATCTACTGCTGGTTCCTAAAAAATATTCCCAATTCTCTGGCCTACTGCTACTTTGTGCTGTTTTATATGCCTTAATTTCTGATTGGATACTCTCCTTGATCTCTTTTGGTAACCACAAGAGATTCTTCCTTCTTAAAGGTCCTTCTTTTTAACCAGAATAAATTTTTGTTGAACATTATGAAACATCTGTTTAGATATCAGCCGCTGCTCATCTACTGACCTTTCCTTTCATTGATATTCTCAGCCTGCTTTAGTTAACTCTTTCTTCATACCTCTGCAATTGCCCTTATTGAAGTCGAGGACACTGGCTTGAGTTGTAAGTTGCTCTCCCTCCAACTGAATTTGAAATTCTATCACTTTTGTGATCACTCTCTCCTAACAGGCACCTTAACTGTGGGATTGCCTTTCAACATCGTCCTGTCTTCTTTTTGAAGGCGTGGGGGGTGGGCAGGAATGGTTGCTAGATGTTCCAGGATTTAGAACATTTAAAAAGAACAGGGAGGGTGGAAAAAGAGGAAAGGGTGTAGCATTGCTAATCAGAGAGTGCATCACAGCTACAGAAACGAAGGTTATTGAGGAAGATTTGTCTACTGAGTCAGTATGGGTGGAAGTTAGGAACAGCAACAGAGCAGCCACCGCATTGGGGGTTTTCTACCGACTCCCTAGTAGCAATAGGGATATTGAAGAATTCATAGGCGGGCAGATTCTGGAAAAATGCAGATGTAGCAGGGCTGTTGTTATGGATGACTTCAACTTTCCCAATATCGACTGGAATCTCCTACGTGCAGATGGTTTTGATGGAGCCGTTTTTGTCAGGTGTGTTCAGGAGGGTTTCCTTACTCAGTATGTAGACAGGCCGACAAGGGGAGAGGCCATTTTGGATTTGGTGCTTGGCAATGAGCCAGGACAGGTGTCAGATCTTGTGGTGGGAGAACACTTTGGTGACAGTGATCACAACTGCCTTACATTCTCCATAGCCTTGGAGAGGGAAAGGAGCAGTTACCGAGGGAAGATATTTAATTGGGGAAAAGGAAATTATGATGCTATCAGACAGGAGTTGGGAAGTACAGACTGGGAGCAATTGTTCCACAGAAAGGGCACAGCAGACATGTGCAGACTGTTTAAGGAGTAGTTGTTGCGAGTGATGCATAAATTTGTTCCTCTGAGACAGGTAAGAAGGGGTAAGATTAAGGAACCTTGGATGATGAAAACAGAGGAGCATCTTATCAAAAGTAACACGACAGCTTACATATGGTGGAAGAAGCAAGGATCTAACACATCTTTAGAGGATTACAGACTTACTATAAAGGAGCTCAGAAATGGACTGAGGAGAGCCAGGAGGGGGCACGAAAAAGGCTTAGCTGGAAGGATTAGGGAGAACCCAAAGGCATTTTACTCATACGCAAGGAATAAGAGAAAGATCAGGGAGAAGATAGGGCTGATCAGGGACAGCGTAGGGAACTTGTGCGTGGAGTCTGATCAGATAGGGGAAGCCCTAAATGAGTATTTTGCTTCAGTTTTCTTGAAGGAAAGGGATCTTGTTGTGAATGAGAACTTTGAGGAGCTGGGATACAGGTGTGACCAGATCAAGATTGATGAAGTAGCTGCTGGCGAAGATCTTTGCCTCCTCACTCTCCACGGGAGTCATACCGGAGGATTGAAAGGAGGTGAATGTTGTTCCTCTTTTCAAGAAGGGGAATAGGGAAATCCCTGGCAATTACAGACCAGTCAGTCTTACGTCTGTGGTCAGCAAAGTTTTGGAAAGAATTCTGAGAGATAGGATTTATGACTATTTGGCAAAGTACAGCGTGATTAAAGGCAGTCAGCATGGCTTTGTGAGGAACAGGTCATGCCTCACAAACCTTATTGAGTTCTTTGAGGAGGTGACAAGACAGGTCAACGAAGGTCGAGCAGTGGATGTGGTGTATATGGACTTCAGCAAGGCATTTGATAAGGTTCCCCATGGTAGGCTCATTCATAAAGTCAGGAAGTATGGGATACAGGGAGATTTGGCTATTTGGATTCAGAATTGGCTGGCTGACAGAAGGCAGAGAGTGGTTGTAGGTGGAAAATATTCTGCCTGGAGGTCAGTGTTGAGTGGGGACCCATAGGGTCTGTTCTTGGGTCTCTGCTCTTTGTAATTTTTATAAATAACCTGGTTGAGGGGTGGGTTAGTAAATTTGCAGATGACACAAAGGTTGGAGGTGTCGTCGATAGTATCGCGGGCTATTGCAGGCTGCAGCGTAGCATAGACAGGATGCAGAGCTGGGCTGAGAAATGGCAGATGAAGTTCAACCTGGATAAATATGAATTGATGCATTTTGGAAGGTTGAACTCGAATGCTGAATATAGGATTAAAGAGAGGATTCTTGGCAGTGTGGAGGAACAAAGGGATCTTGGTGTGCAAGTACATAGATCCCTCAAAGTTGCCACCCAAATGGATAGGGTTGTTAAAAAAGCATATGGTGTTTTGGCTTTTATTAACAGGGGGATTGAGTTTAAGCGCTGCGAGGTTTTGCTACAGCTCTACAAGTCCCTGATGAGACCACATTTGGAATATTGTGTCCAGTTCTGGTCGTCCTACTATAGGAAAGATACAGAGGCTTTGGAGAGGGTGCAAAGAAGGTTTACCAGGACGCTGCCTGGACTGGAGGGCTTGCCTTATGAAGAGAGGTTGAATAAGCTCGGACTTTTCTCTCTGGAGAGGAAGAGGAAGAGAGGTGACCTGATCGAGGTATACAAGGTAATGAGAGGAATGGATAGAGTCAATAGTCAGAGACTTTTCCCCAGGGCGGGACTGACTGGTACAAGTGATCATAGTTTTAAGATATTAGGAGAAAGATATAGAGGGGATGTCAGAGGAAGGTTCTTTACGCAGAGAGTTGTGGATGCATGGAATGCGTTGCCAGTGGTGGTGGTGGAAGCAGAGTCATTAGGGACATTTAAGCGACTGCTGGACATGCACATGGATAGCAATGAGTTGAGAGATGTGTAGGTTAAGTTATTTTATTTTACAGTAGGATTAACTCTCGGCACAACATCGTGGGCCAAAGGGCCTGTTCTGTGCTGTACTTTTCCATGTTCTATGTTCTATGTTTTCCTTTTCTTTCTGGAAGGCTGAAGACCTTTGAATGTTGAGTTTCTAGTCCTGGTCACCCTGCAACCAAATCAATGAAGTCATATCCATTTATTTCTACTTGTGGTGTCAACTCATCTAGCCAGTTCCTTAATGCTGTGAGCATTCAGATAAATAGCCTTTAATTTTGACTTTTCCCCATTATTACTTATTCTGATTCTAATTACTGCTACACTCTTCTGCCCCATGTTATTTGATTTTATCATGTGCTTCTTCACTACCCTGCACCTCTAACAGGGGATTGAGCTTAAGAGTCGTGAGATCTTGTTGCAGCTCTATAAAACTTTGGTTAGACCGCACTTGGAATATTGCGTCCAGTTCTGGTCACCCTATTATAGAAAAGATGTGGATGCTTTGGAGAGGGTTCAGAGGAGGTTTACCAGGATGCTGTCTGGACTGGAGGGTTTATCTTATGAAGAGAGGTTGACTGAGCTCGGACTTTTGTCATTGGAGAAAAGGAGGAGGAGAGGGGACCTAATTGAGGTATACAAGATAATGCGAGGCATAGATAGAGTCGATAGCTAGAGACTATTTCCCGGGGCAGAAAAGGTTAACACGAGGGGTCATAGTTTTAAGCTGGTTGGAGAAAAGTATAGAGGGGATGTCAGAGGCGGGTTCTTTACACAGAGAGTTGTGAGAGCATGGAATGCGTTGCCAGCAGCAGTTGTGGAAGCGAGGTCATTGGGGATATTTAAGAGACTGCTGGACATGCATATGGTCACAGAACTTCGTGGGTGCATACATGAGGATCAATGGTCGGCACAACATCGTGGGCTGAAGGGCCTGTTCTGTGCTGTACTGTTCTATGTTCCACTCTCTTGTTTCTTTTGGATTTTTAAAAAATCTTCTCTTCAATTGAACCCATTCCCTCACTAATTAGTTTAAAGCCTCATTTATATTTCTAGTTCCATCGGGACACTGGTCCCTGTTCTAATTAAGCATGTTCCCCCCACTCCCCAGCACTGGTACCAGTGGCCTATGAATTGGAACACATTTCTCCCACACCAAGCTTTGACCATATACCAATTCCCGTGTGGCTCAGGTAGTAATCTGGAGATTATTACCTTATAGTTCTGCTTTTTAATTTAGCCCTAATCCCTCGGCAGAATAATTTTCTTTGTCCTTTATATGTCATTTGAGCAACACAATTCAATCCTTCCCCTTCCAATCTGAGTTCCTCTTCAATGCCAAAGAGATGTCCTTAACTTTGTCCCAGGATTCTCTGTCTTTACTGCAGAGAACAGTATTTGCTCCCCTAACAATAGTTGAGTTTCTGGTCAATGGTCGCCCTCAGGATGCTGTTAGTGAGGTATGAATGTCAAGGGGTGGTTAGATTGTCTCTTATTGGAGATGGCATAAGTGAGGACTGCAGATGCTGGAGGTCAGAGTCTAGATCAGAGTAGTGCTGGAAGAGCACAGCAGGTCAGGCAGCATTTGAAGAGCAGGAAAATCGATGTTGTGGGCAAAAGCCCTTCATCAGGAATGAAGCTTAATGTTTCAAGCAAAAGCCCTTCATTCCTGATGAAGAGCTTTTGCCCGAAACATCGATTTTCCTGCACCTCGGATGCTGCCTGACCTGCTGTGTTTTTCCAGCATCACTCTAATCTCGACTCTTATTGGAGATGGCCATTGCTCAGCATTTGTGTAGCATGAATTTTACTCACGACTTGTCAGGCTGAGCTTGGAGATCATCCAGGTCTTGTTGCATTTGAAATGGGCTGCTTCAGCTGATCTGATGTCATGCCTCACAGATCTAATTGAGTTCTTTGAGAAGGTGACCAAACAGCTGGATGATGGTAAAGCAGTTTGATGTGGTGTATATGGATTTCAGTAAGGCGTTTGAGAAGATTTCCCAAAGGAGTCTATTGCACAAAATAGGAGGCATGGGATTGAGGGTGATTTAGCGGTTTGGATCAGAAATTGGCTAACTGAAAGAACTGGTTGATGGGAAATGTTCATCCTGGAGTTCAGTTACTAGTGGTGTACTGCAAGGATGTGTTTTGAGGCCACTCTCCTTGTCATTTTTATAAATGACCTGGATGAGGGCATAGAAGGATGGGTTAGTAAATTTGCGGATGACACTAAGGTCAGTACAGTTGTGGACAGTGCCAAAGGTTACAGAGGGACATAGATAAGCTGCAGAGCTGGGCTGAGAGGAGGCAAATGGAGTTGAATTTGGAAAAGTGTGAGGTGATTCACTTTGGAAGGAGCAACAGGAATAAAGAGTATTGGGCTAATGGTAAGATCCTTGGCAATGTAGATGAGCAGAGACATCTCAGTATCCATGTACATAGATCCTTGAAAGTTGCCAGCCAGTTTGATAGGGTTGTTAAGAAGGCATACGGCGTGTTCACTTTTATTGGTAGAGGAATTGAGCTTCGGAGCCATGAAGTCATGCTGCAGCTGTACAAAACTCTGGTGCGACCGCACTTGGAGTATTGCATAAAGTTCTGGTCACTGCATTATAGGAAGGACGCGAAAGCTTTGGAAAGTGTTCAGAGGTGGTTTACTAGGATATTGCTTGCTATAGAGGGAAGGTCTTATGAGGAAAGATTGAGGGACTTGAGGCTGTTTTCATTAGAGAGAAGAAGGTTGAGAGGTGACCTAATTGAGACATGTAAGATAATCAGAGGATTAGATAGGGTGGACAGTGAGAGCCTTTTTCCTTGGATGGTGATGGTTAGTATGAGGGGACATAGCTTTAAATTGAGGGATGACAGATATAGGACAGATGTCAGAGGTGGTTTCTTTACTCAGAGAGTAGTAGGGGTGTGGAATGCACTGCTTACAACTGTAGTAAACTCGCCAACTTTAAGGCAATTTACATGGTCGTTGGCTAAACATATGGATGAAAATGGAATAGTGTACATTAGATAGGCTTCAGATAGGTTCCACAGATTGGTGCATAATTGAGGGCCAAAGGGCCTGTGCCACGCTGTAATGTTCTATGTTCTATGATGGTGGCCTTAACTCCACTTTCCTGCCTGCCGTACCTCCTCCATAACCATTGACTTGCTTGTAGATCAAGAATCTGTCCAACTTAGCCTTGAATATATCAAATGACCCCAGCCTCGACTACTCACTGCTGAAGGGAATTTCAGAACCAAATGACAAACTGAGAAAATTAATCTTAAGTGACAGGAACCCTCATCTTTAAATTTGGTTTCCAGCCTCCCCTATGGGGGTCATATCTATTTATAATCCATCCTATCAAACCTTCTCAGGCCTTATAGCTATTTGAATCAATCTGTTCAGGCAGGCTATGAGACACCTATAGGAGAGGTGGGACTTAAATCTGGACTGTCTGTACAGAGCTACATAATCTATTACTGGCTTCAATGGGTGACTATGATCTCAGTCTTCACTGTACGCTGCCCGAATTTCTCACAATTCAGGGCAGGACAAGTTTCAAGCCCCTTTGAGTCAAAGAATCATAAAGTCATCCAGCATGGAAACAGACCCATTGGTCCAACCAGTCCATGCTGACCATAATGCCAAACTAAACCAGTCCCACCTGCCTGCGATTGGCCCATATCCCTCCAAACCTTTCCTATTCATGGTCTCATCCATATGTCTTTTAAATGTTGCAACTGTACCCACATCCACCACTTCCTCTGGCAGTTCATTCCACACCTGAAACATAGTCTGTATAAAAACGTTGCCCCTCATGTCTTTTTAAAATCTTTCTCCTCTCACCCTTAAATATATGCCCCTGGATTTGAACTCATCCACCTTAGGGAAAATATCTTTGCTACTCATCTTATCCATGCCCCTCATGGTTTTATAAGCCTCTATAATGTCACCCCTCAACCCTCCAGTGAAAAAAGTCCCAGTCTAACCAGCCTCTCCTTTATAACTCAAACCTTCCATTCCCAGCAACATCCTGGTAAATCTCTTCTGAACTTACTCCAGCTTAATAATATCCTTTCTGTAACAGGGAGATCAGAACTGCACACTGTACTCCAGATGAAGCCTCACCAATGCCTTGTACAACCTCAACATGACGTCCCAATCCTATAATCAAAGCAATGAAGGCAAAAGTGCTAAATGCTTTCTATAGCATCCTATCAGCATGTGTTGCAAACTTCAAAGAAATAAGTACCTGAACCCCTTGGTCTCTCTGTTCTAGAACAATCCTGGGGAGTTTGCTGATTACTCAGTGTACCAGTTAGCTTCCACGGAAAGAGCTGAGCTCCATTATAAATCTTTATAATGAAAGGTATTTCACTTCACTGGCCTTGAACCGGTTATTTCAATAATTGAACTTTCCTCAGTTCATAGAACATAGAACATTACAGCGCAGTACAGGCCCTTCGGCCTTTGATGTTGCACCGACCTGAGAAACCATTCTGAAGTCCATCTAATCGACACTATTCCATTATCATCCATATGTTTATCCATTGACCATTTAAATGCCCCTAAAGCTAGTAAAATAAGTTTGGTAAAGGACGTTTTGGGGATTTAATTTGCCAATGATTAGAGAAATTATTGCTGCTTAAATTGTTAACAACTGATATTTGCTTCTTGTCACTCAATAACTGCGGGGGTATTGCACAAGCAGAATAGTCTATTCTGCTATTGTTGATTGCCACCATGATCAGCCAGAAAATCAGCTCTCGTATGGAACTTCAAGCACTCTGATAGTCATCAATTCTCAAACCGCTGCTTTCCAAACTGCCATGTATTAATTACATCACTGTCACTGCACTCAGGCCTCTGCACGTTCTTTCCCCAGGCAATTCCATTAGACACGAAAACAGAAATTGCTGGAAAAATGTAGCACGTGTGACTGCATCTGTGATGAGAAAGCAGAGTTAACCTTTCAGGCTGCTTGCTCTATGGATGCTGCCAGACCTGCTGAGTTTCCCCAACAATTTCTGTTTTTATTTCTGATTTCCAGCATCTGCAGCTCTTTGGTCTTGTTTTTGGTTTAATGCTATTAGAGAGTCCGACTGAGCCCGACAGTATCGGTTGTCCTCACCATCACTTCGCTCTTCTCACTCATTCTCTCAGCCTTCACTCCTACCTCTGTCCTAACAGCCTCTGGGTTTTACAAAGTCCCTGTCTATCCAAAACTACTGCAGTGTCAGCTGCAGCTCACTGTCATTCTCAATTGAGGGTTCAAGACTCACTCTGTGCACATGAGCACAAATTTGCAAACTGATGCTGTTGTGCTGTGATGAGGCAGTACTGCTCTGCTCTCTTTCAAGTGAGATTTAAAACTCAGGGTTTTATCTGTTCTCCCTGGTGATTTGGAAGAAGAGCTGGGGAGTGATCTCTCAGTATCCCGGACAATACTCCTTCCTCAGTCAATATCACAGAAACAGAAAACACATTGCTGCTTGCTGTGTGCATTTTTGGCTGCCACATCTCAATATTACAATAATGACTCCACATCAAAAGTGATTCATTGGCTGCAGAGCATTTTGGAGGCATCCTGAGGTTGGCACGGACACTATATAAATGCAACTCTTTCTTGTTTCCTGATTTTGCCTTCTCCCCAGTGCTCCTCAGTTTGACACCACCTGAGCCTCAGGCTTTCACTTTGATTTCTATGTTTAAATTCACATTGGCAAAAACAATCCGTGGTTACTGTTGCTGAGTGAACACCCACCTCCGACAGTGCTGAAAGTGAGCTATTGCTGTCAAGGTGCAGATTTAGAATTGTGTAAATGTGAATATCTGAACCATGATGAAGATTCAGTTCCTCCAGTTATATACAAACACTGTCATTAAGGATGGAATTTTAACCCTTTGAATTGAACACTGGCAAACTGTTTTAATGCAATGTCATGTCAATACCTCAGACTGTCCCTTAACAAATATTTCCATTATTCTCATTCCTCCCACCTGCCCCCCAGGAAGTGGGGGCACATAATCATGGGAGACGCAGAGCTGGGGCTGATGCTCTCACTGTCTCTATACTGAGAAACTGCAGAGATACAACAGA
The DNA here is from genome assembly GCF_004010195.1 of Chiloscyllium plagiosum. Taxonomy (NCBI): domain Eukaryota; kingdom Metazoa; phylum Chordata; class Chondrichthyes; order Orectolobiformes; family Hemiscylliidae; genus Chiloscyllium; species Chiloscyllium plagiosum. Next base: position 19,001,785 of record NC_057748.1, on the reverse strand, counting down.
GAGCCTACACTTTGGAAATGGAGAATGAAGTGGGCGTCACTGGGAGGGGGGGGAGCAGGTTACTAACTACTGGAATTAAATATCCCCCTGCCACAGCCATATGGCGTGAATCATTCATCCATGTCAACTCACAGACAACAGTTGGCAAAACGAGATCAACTCTCTATGATTTGCCAAAGATTTTAAGCATATATTACAAAATCCTTACAATGTGGAAGCAGGCTGTTCAGCCCATCAAGTCTGCACTGCTCCTCCAAAGAACATGCCACCTGGATGGTGGTTCTCCGGTTTCCTCCCACAACCCAAAGATGTGCAGATCAGCTGAACTGGCCATCCTAAATTGTCCCTTAGTGTTGGGTGCATTAGTCAAGGGAATGTTTAGGGTAGGGGAATGGGTCTTTGTGGGTTACTCTTCGGAGGCTCAGTGTGGACTTGTTGGGCCGAATGGCCTATTTTCACACTGTAGGTAACTTAATCACCTAATCCCTGTAACTCTCATGACTTTCATGACTAACCCACCTAGCCTGCACATCCCTGGACACTATGGATAATTTAGCATGGCCAGTCCACCTAACCTGCACATCTTTGGACTGTGGGACGAAACCAGAGCACCCAGAGGAAATCCCCGCAGACCACACAAATTGTTGCCTGAGGCTGGAATCAAACCCAGATCCCTGGTACTGTGAGGCAGCAGTGCTAACTGCTGAGCCACCATGCCATCTGATGAATCCTAAATGACACATGAAGCAAAGATGCTTGAAGAAGACCATGCCTCATCTGTAATTAACCACATCCAACATTACATTGCTGTACTGGAATACCCCCTGATATGAGGCATCCGTTACCTGGTCTGTATCTGAGTGAAAAGAAAGCAGGAATGGGGTTAGAATTGAACATACAGGAGCTCCATTTTGAGGTATACAACATGGGTCAGGCCAGTTTGTCTCATTGACCAGTTCTACTGGTCTTTCCTTCTGGGTTATGAGCTGCAAAGTGTGACGTTCTGTAGATATCTACAGCCAAGGCCCGGAATGAGCCATAGGCATAAAGGTTCAAAGCTCCGGTCACTTTGAGCTTCCCAGGCAATAGGTGCGATCCCGCTTGAAATGACACAGACTCTCCCTCCAAAAGCCTCAGGTTTTGGAGGCAGATCGAGGGAGCTGACCCTCAGTCTATGAATCCTACTGTATATTACCTTCATGGGGCAGCCCTTCAGCCCTTCAGCTCTGTCCTCTCTCAGGTCCAGACACCCTGATTGGTCTCAATTTTTTATTCATTCATGGGATGGGGGCATCACTGGCTGGGCCATCATTTATTGCCCATCCCTAATTGCCCAGAGGGCAGTTAAAAGTCAGCCACGTTGCTGAGGCTCTGGAGTCACATATAGGCCAGGCCTGGTAAGAATGGCAGATTTCCTTCCCCAAAGAATATTAATGAATCAGATGTTTTTATTTTGTCACCATTAGACCAGCTTTTAACTCCAGACAATTTAAAAAAAAATTAAATTCAAATGTCACCATCTGTCATTGTGCGATTTGAAGCCAAAACTCCAGAACACAAACGAAAACAGAAATTGCAGGCTAAACTCTGCAGGTCTGGCAGCATGTGAGGAGAGAAACAGAGTTAATGTTTTGGGTCCATTGAGTATTTGTGCTACCAGACCTGTTGGGTTACTCCAGCAAATTCAGCTTTTGTTTCAGACCTTCAGCATCCACAGCTCATTATTTTTATTCCCAGAACATAGGCCTTGGCTCTGGAATCCACGTCAGCTGATAGGGTTAAATGTCAATGTGTCCAACCATCTCTCCAAATGGACTCAATGCAATGACATCCAGTTATTGCTGCAAATGATCCATAGGTTTGACTTTAAGGCGTTATCTCCATCCAAAGTGGTGCAGATTGTATAATGAGCTCAGCAATGACCTGTCACCTCTGAGGATAGATTTCAAATTTTCATGAAGCATTTGGATTTTGAGTTCTGAAAATTCAGAAGTATTCACAGCCTAACACAGACATTTGAAACTTGATTTTAAGAAAATGCAACCTCATCTTCCACAGCTCCTTGTTTTAAAGCAGTATATTTGCCCATTTCTAGAAAAATAAAAGTCGTCTTGTAAGTTAAGAACATTTATGAAGCAAAATGTCTATCTGAGAAGAAAAAAAACGCTCCCGGTTGCTGTGGGTAAATGGCTTGCAGCAATGTCCAACATCTGCAGAATCTCTTTTGTTCCCAGTTGCACGAGTTAATCTGGTACTTGTCAGGAGCAGAGGTGTGTTGTACCGGAGTTGGCAGACTATGAGCTACTGTCACATCTTCAAGTATGAGATGATGCTGTAATTGATTTATTCTTTCCTTCAAACCTTGCCATTTCATTTCAATTCTTTGTTCTGTGGCATTTGTGAAACTGAGGGACTTCTGCATTGCTCCAGTGCTTTGTAAAAAATGTATGCAATCTTCTTCTTCAAATATTGATCAACCAGGTGGAACGAGAGAATTCCAATTCAAATTCAGAAGTTACATGACACTAGGTTATAGTCCAACAGATTTATTTGAAATCACAAGCTTTCAAAGTGCTGCCCTTTCCTTAGTGAAAATCATTTGTCGATCTGGTGTCGGGTGACTTCTGACTTTGTCCACCCCAGTCTAACACTGGGACCTCCATATCATATTAACAAATTTCATCTCATTCTAGATGGAGACTGGAGATTTTCTAATTGAGAACAAGGAAATGGCAGAGAAGCGAAACTGTTGGGTGGAATCTATTAGGGGTCTAAGTGATATAGGCTTTGTAGCATAATTATGCAAGAAATCAAGTGCAGTGGAACTCGACATCAGAAACGCCTTGCTCCAATTTTTTTGCTTTGATTGCACAATGTTCGGCACCATTTGCGACTCCTCAGAGACTGAAGCAATCCATGTTCAAATGCAATAAGACTGGGACAATATCCAGGCTTGGGCTAACAGTGTAGTGCCCAGAACTGTACACAATACTGATCATCAGTAAAGTGACTGAAGGTGTGATCCACAGTGAGTGCTACTTACACAGCATTAACCTGTACACTGCTACTCAGTTTGGATTCCAACAGGCCCTCAGTTCCTAACTCCATTGCAGCCATGAACAAACACGTTGAATTCAAGAAGGAGGGGGGAGCTGAAGTCAAGAAGACTGCATTCGAGAGAGAATTCTACTGAGTGTGACCTCAAGGAGCCCTAGTAAAACTGGAATCAATGGGTATCGGGGGGGATAACTCTCTGCTGGTTAGAGTTACACCTGGCACATAGGGAAGATGGTTGTGGTTGTTGGATGTCAGTCATCTCGGGGGCGGGAGGGGTGTAGGATCTTAGACTCTTGGATCTTTGGGACTGTTTCTGGGAAGTAGGACCCTGTACAAGAGGGATGGTCTGCATTTGAACCAGAATGGGACTAACATTCTCGCAGGAGGGTTTGCTAATGTTGGGAGGAATTTAAACTTGCAGTTGTAGAAGGGGATACCATATTAGCTCAGTAAGGACATGGCATACTTTATTAAAGGAACCAAGGCAGAGAGGGAGTTCAGCCATGTTGAGCTTCAAGGGAGCAAGGTGAGACTGGATGGCCTTTACTTTAACGTCAGGAATATTACAGGTAAGACAGATGAATTAAGGGCATGAATTGACACATCGAACTGGAGTTGCTATCTCAAGTTGAAGAATGGACAAGACTAGCAAACTAACATTCCGGGATACCAAATCTTCAGGTAGGACAGGGAGGGTGCAGAAGAAATGGAGGTGGTGTCACTTTAGTTAGGGAGGCAGCTAATGCAATAAGCCGGGGGGGGTGAAATCTTGGAGTCATCAAATGAGGCTTTGTGGGTAGGACTTAGGAATAAAAAAGAGGCAGTCACACTGTTGGGAGTGTATTATTGAATCAGTCAATGGGCAATTGAGGAGCAGATATGTTGTTAATTCATTGAGGTGTGTTTAAAAAAAACAAAAGGAACATAATTGTATTAGGGGATTTCAACTAGCTCAATATTAGCTGGGATTGTCATATCATCAAGGATTTAAAGTGGGCAGATTTTTTGTAATGTATTCAGGAAAGCTTATTGTAGAAGGTCCTTGGGGAAGGTACAAAACTGGACCTAATTCTGCAGGTAAAAGTGGAGAAGCAGTTTAGTGATAGCAAGTGCAACACTATATGTTTTAAATTTGTTTTAGAAAAGGGAGAAGATAGCCTTTTTAAAAATAAAAGGTTTGGATTGGGGTAAGGCAGATTTTAGTAAAATACTACAGGATCTGGCCAGAAGATACTGGGAACAGCTCCTCCTGGTTAGACCTACAACAGAACAATGGGTGGCTGCTCAGAAGGCAGAATACATGCTACCTTTCTGGTGAAACGTAGGAGCAACGAGCTCAGAGAACCCTGAATGTCCTGGAATATTCAGAGGATTACCAGGAAAAGAGTATTAGAATTAGCTTTATTATCACATGTACTCTCATGAGTATAGTGAAACGTTTACAAGTTGCCACTTACGGTGCCATTTTAGGTACAACGTTCCTAGGTACAGAGTCTTAAGTACAAATTCTTAGGGAAAAAAGTAAAAAAAAAGAAATTAAAATACCAGCAATAAATTAGAAAAATAGAGAAATAAGAGTTCAGAATAACAGTCCTTCCAATCAGGGCTTCACCTCATGGCTGGGGGTGTGGGTCTGCTCTGAGTCCGGGAGTTCGAGACCACACTGAGGCCAGGGGTGTGAGTCCATGCTGCCGTCGGGAGTTCGAATAGTGCCCATGAAGGAACAAGGAGACCAGCTGTGAGTGGTAGGATGTTACATGCGTATTTCATCTGTCTTCAGTTTGGAGAAGGAAGATGTAGGTACAGAATTTAGGATAGTGCCTTCAGCTGGTTAGCTCAGCTGGCTGGATGGCTGGTTTCTAATGCTGGCTGGTTCCACCAGAATGGGATCAATTCCCAAACCAGCTGAGGTTTCCATGAAGGAGTTCTTCCCTTTCCTGTCATGTGCTAACCCTCAGGTTAAACCACCACCCAGTCATCTCTGTCTGAGACAGCAACCCTCTGGTCTGCTAGGACTATGGCAGTTTTACCTTGAATGAGGATAACATCAGCCCTACTGCAGATTGAGCACAGTGCACTGACCTGCTCCTTGCCCAGTTTCTTTGTGTCTGGAGATTGTCCAGCTTCAATTGAAGCAGCAATGGCAGTCCATCCAATATGTGGCACATTTTGAGGTCTGGGGGCTTGGGAAGGGATAGGGCTTTCTCTGTTGTTCTGTACACCTCTAACCAGCTGTTGTGGGCCCTATTCCTCTGATTATTGCTCTGACTATTTTCTTAAGTGTGTTCTTCCAGGCCAATGGCTTTTCACTTTGCTGCCTTCATCAGCATTGGATCCAATCCTTAGTAAAGGATTCATAAATTGCTGGCACCGTGTATAAATATCCTGACTGGGCTGAGCACCATATTAGTACAAATTAATGAATCTTCATTCATGGTCCTATTACAGAGACATGGCCAAGGAGAGGTTCAATTAGAAACCTCTCCATCAGGTTTCACTTCCATGTGATCTGATGGGACAGGTCATGTTGAGGAAGTGGGGAGACTGCAGGAGCATTGGGACAGGCTCAGAGAGTGGGCAAAGAAGTGGCAAATGGAATACAGTGTGAGAAAGTGCAAGGCGATGATGCACTTCAGTTGGAAGAATAGTAGACTATTTTCTAAATGGGGAAAGACTTTGGAAATCTGAAGTGCAAAGGGACTTGACAATCCTAGTTCAGAATTCTCTTGAGGATAACATGCAGATTCAATTGGCAGTTAGGAAAGCAAATGCAATGTTAACTTTCATTTGGAGAGGAGGGCTAGAATACAAGAGCAGGGATGTATTGTTGATGCTGTATAAGGTTCTGGTCAGACCACATTTGGAATATAGTGAGTAGTTTTGGGCTCTAAGTAAAGATATGCTGGTGTTGGAGGGGGTGCAGAGGATGTTTACTTTATTCCAGGGATTAAAGACTTGTTATCCAAGAAATGGTTGAGGACTCTGGGTCTGCACTCAATGGAGTTGAGAAGGATGAGGGGACATCAGATTGAAACTTACTGAATACTGAGATGCCTGGATAGATGGGACACGGAGAAGATGTTTCCACTAGTGGGAGAGGCTGGGACCCAAGGGCACAGCCTCAAAGCGAAGGATGACCCTTTAGAACTGAGATGAGAATTAATTTCCTCAGCCAGATTCTTTAGAACTCACTGCTGCAGAACACTGTGGAGGCCAGGTCATTGAGTGTATTTAAGACAGAGAAGATAGATTCTTGCTTGGTAAGAGGATTAAGGAGTTATAGAGAGAAAGCGGGAGAATCAGATTGAGAAACATACCAGCCATGATCAAATGGTGGAGCAGACACAATGGACTGAATGGCCTCGTTCTGTTCCTGTCTTATGATGTTATTTAGTATTACTGATACCTATTGGTACGAGGTGAACCCACTACATCGCAGTCACTCACACATATGTCCTTGTTCTTCACCTCCCTGAGCTCCTGCACAAATTGGGAAAGTTCTACAGTGAGAAGTAGACACTTCTATCTCATTCATATCTGTCTCAAAAAACATTGTTTCAACAATCTTTACAAGCAGCACTTTTTTTACATTGAAGTTTATAATTTAGATGGTGGTAGACGAGGACACAGGAAGGTATTGTTCATTTCATTCCATAAGGTTACAAGTGCTGAATTTCAGACAGCCATTATTGAACTAGCTTTATTTATACATCTCCAGAAAGAGTCAGGGCAGTATGACAAAATATTCATCTTGCAATATACAATACTTTCTTCCCACTCAAACAAACCTATCCTTTAAAATGCAAGATATTACACGTGTACATGTTCCTGGAATATAATGATGAAATTTATCATATAATATGACTAAATCTTTACTGTAATCACAACTAAAATGCATACGACCGAGAAAAGATTTACAAGGATGTTACTAGGACTGAGGGTTTGAGTTGTAGGGAGAGACTGGATAGGCTGGGACTTCTTCCCTGGACCATTGGAGGTTTTTAAATTTATAGAGGTTTGTAAATCATGAAAGGCTAGATAAGGGTGAATAGTAAAGGTCTTTCCCCTAGGATAGGGGAGTTCAAAACTAGAACGCATGTTTAAGGTGAGAGGGGAATGATTTAAAAGGCACCTGAGGGGGCAACTATTCCCACATATATGGAATGAACTGCCACAGGAAGTGGTGGAGGCTGGTACAATTACAAAATTTAAAATACGTTTGGACAGGTTGACGAATAGAAAAGGTTTTGAGGGATATGGGCCAAATGCAGGCAAATTGGACTTGTTTAGTTTGGGAAATCTTGGTTGGCATGGATGAGTTGGACCAAAGGGTCTGTTTCCATACTGTATGACCCTATGACATAGAGTGGTTTACCATGAAAAAATATTACACAGCCACTTGGACAGAGATTTTGTAATGGATGTAGTTCTGACAATAAATGTCCTAAGCAGATTATGATGTGGCGGGTGCCAGTGTTGAACTGGAGTGGACAAAGTCAAAAATCATACAACACCACATCGTTGGACTATAATCTAGGGTTGTGTGATTTTTAACTAAGCAGATTAGGTTGTTCAAAAAGTTGCTACAATGATGCTCAAATCTATATACACAAATCCTTGCATTTATCTGTCATAACGTCAGGACACCCAAAAGTGTGTTACATCCAATTAATTATTTTTGAGGTGTAATTATGTTGTAATACAGAAACCAATGTGCACACAACGAACACAATTACACTGACAATCAGTCAATCTCTTGTTGGTTGAGTAAAAGAGATCGCCCAGACTTCTGCAGCTTGAATTGTGCACAAGTCACACCCAGAAGCAAAAAACACAGCAATTCAAGTCAGAGCTTTATTTAGTTTTACATTTTTAATGAGTCTAATGCTTTATTTACAGATTTTGTACTGTAAAACCATCTTGAAAATGGTATAAAAACAGTTTAGGAATCTTCCCAAGGCATGACTTTGGTAGGGAGGTAGCAACATTATGTAACAATTCATACTGGGCATGAACTCAGGTTAAAATTCTTAAAGAACAGGAAAATAGGAATGAACGTTTGCTTGTATGTTCTTCCCATAGAAGAACTGAGTAGTAATTTGGTAAGTAAAAGTTGAAACATTAATACAGTAGATTGAATCCAAACAATCCAATATTATTAATTTTTAAAATGGCATTTCACAAAAATACAATGAATTGCTCGACAGGAAACACACTCACAACAAAGTACAGAATTTGGCTTTATGAAGCAGTTTGAAGGATTAGGAAATTCCTAGTATTTCTGACAGTTGACAGTAGTAGAAATACTAAAGTGACTAGCTGTCACAATGAAGCTCATAAGAGTAACGTTACCTTGGTGCTTACATAATTAGCACAATGTACATAAAATGCCATCGCATGTCCAGTTATTTAAGAGTGAAAATTTAATAGACTGTTCCTTAGATAACTCAAGGTTGTAACTGTTTCTGAAAAGGCATATACAGTATACTTTTTCCAATCATCATGGCAACTTGCTTTAATCAAAGTAGTTGGTTCCTTGAAAATTAATTATCAATGACCAACTCTCTCAATGCACCAGGCTCTACACCCAGATGAAAGTTTCAATATTCTAGAGATCTGCTTTGAAATCAGAATTGAGGAGTTCCTTAGGGATAATGCAGAGCCTGCTGTCTCAGTGCAGCCCTTGGCTTGTTCCGTCCCATCTTGCTTTCTGCCATAGCTGAGCGTCCGACTTTACAGTTTTCTTCATTTATCTGGGAGGTTTCCGTTGGCGGCGGCTGAAAGCCGGTCACAGTGTTGGCCACGTGGACAACATGGACTTTATTGGTGGTTTGCTTCTTCAGGAGACAAGTGAAGACCTGCCTGAACCTCTTGCGAAAATGCTTTGATATCAAAGCGTACACAATGGGGTTGAGGCAGGAATTGGCATAGGACAGGCAGTGTGAAATGAGGCGGAAAGCGTAGGTGGCTTTATTGAAGGGGAAGTAACCAAACCAGAAGCACATGATCACAACATGATGGGGCAACCAACAGAGGCAAAACAGAACAGCGACAATGATGATCATTTTTGTCACCTTCCGCTTTGCTTTCTTGGACTCTGAGATGGTCTCAATGGGATCCACTGATGTCCACAGATACTTGATTGTTCTGGCGTAGGCAAGACTCAGGATTGCAACTGGGATTAAAAAGCCAAAAACAAACGAGGAAACGTCCATTATTTTTCTCTTTCTGTCTTCCCATATTGGCACGCAAATGGGTATTCCCTCATAATGGACAATCTGGTAGTAACTCAAATATGGTCCAGCTAGAATGATGGACAAGGCCCAGATTACAGCAATGGCAGCTGTGGCGTTCCTTGCTGTGCGGAGATCTCGGGATTTCAAAGGGTATCGAATAGCAAGATATCTACAGACATAAAGAAACAAGGGATTTGCATCTATACATCAGCCTTTCATTTTAGTCCCTGAATTAGTTGATGTCTTTACAAGGTTTAAGAACATTTCCAATCCTGGAACCCACTGTAATGCTGCAATACTAATGCAATCCTGACCCTCCAATGCTGCAGGCTCCTTCCATACTCCTGGCCAGCAGCTCTTGCCAGAACAAGACAATGAGCCCAGTCTGTCAGTCAGGCTGGCTTCTGGGTGCAGGAAAGAAAGAGACATATCCTCTGTGGAGTCAAACAGCATTGAGGGAAGTAAGAAAATCCCCTTTGCTCAGAAATCAGCCCTAATGTAGCACATAAATTATAGTCATAGAGTCATACTGCATGGAAATAGATCCTTCGGTCCAGCCCATCCATGGCAAACATAATCCCAAACTAAACTAGTCCCACCTGTCTCCTCCTGGCCCATATCCCTCCAAACCTTTTCTACTTGCATACTTATCTAAATGTTTTTTAAATGTCGTAATTGTATCCAAATCCACCACTTCCTCAGGACGATCATTCCACAGGCAAACCACCCGCTGTGTAAAAACTTTTCCCCTCAGGTCTTTTTAAAATCTCTCTCCACGCACCTTAAAAACCAGCCCCATAGTCTTGAAATCCTCCATCCATGGGAAAAGACAACTCTCATTAACTCTATCTATACCCCTCATTATTTTATAAACTTCTATACGGTCACCTCTCAACTTCCTATGCTTCAGTGAAAAATATCCCAACCTTTCTTTATAACTCAAACCTCTATACCTGCCAACATTCTGGTACATCTTTTCTGAACCCTCTCCAGCTTAACAATATCCTTCCAAAACAGCGACCAGAACTGGACACAATATTCCAGAAGAGATCTCACTAATGTCTTGTACAACCACAACATGACATCCCAACTCTTTTATTCAAAGGACTGAGCAATGAAAGTAAGCATGCCAAACGCCTTTTTAACTACCCTATCTACCTTTGATACAAACTTCAAACAATTATGTACCTGAACCCCTCGGTCCCTCTGTTCTACCATTAATTGTATAATCTGAAGAAGGGTCACTGGTCCCAAAACATTAGCTCTGCTTTCTCTCCACAAATGCTGGCAGACTTGCTGAGTTTCTCCAGTAACTTCTGTTTTTGTGCAGCACAGGATGTCATTAGATTCAGCGTGCTGCAGTGTGCTTTTCAAAACAGCTATATGATTAATCTCTTTTCTAATAGCCTTTTAAATAGTTGTCCCTTCAAGTATTTAACTAATTCCTTTTCATAGAAACTTAATCGGCCTCTGGCAGCTTTCAGTCAGTGCATTCTAGGTCAAAATCACACTTGAGTTAAGAAAAAAGCAGCTCTCATTTCATCATTGGTTCTTTCGTCAATTTATTAATGTGTCAATGGTGAAAAACAATTATTGCGTGTTTGTGGATAGTGCCATTCATGACATTATAGCTAAGAAATATTAACAGATTAGATTCGCCTGAATTCTCTATTTAAAAAGCCATAAGTATTGGTGGAGATTATTTCCCAAAGATCAGTATTGTAATCAGGTACTGCTGTGTAGCATATTGTAATAAATAATTTCTAACTAATGCTGATTGTCTGCTTCCAGCAGGCTTTCAGACAGCACATTCCAAGTCAAACAAATTACAACTTAAAATTATCTTGTGCAGACACAAGATTTAGAGCTTAGGGTTCCATTTTGCATGTTGGAGAGATCTTGTTTGTATGTGGCCTTTAATCATTTCTCCTTATCCAAGAGTGACTGTTGTCTGACCAATAGATGCATGCGAACTCTTTTATTTACACCATTGTACTCTGTAATACACCTCTCACCAGTAAAGATGATTTTGTCCTTTCCTCAGTTGTCCTGCCTGCTAATGCACCATAATTATATACATCGCCCTCTCATTATACTACAAAATCTATTCACATTTATTCCTTGGTTCTCTAACCAATTACTTCAGCTTGTCACCATCGGTTATTGACTCTCCTGCCAGCGGCAACAGCTTCTCCTTATTCACTCTGTCGAGATCCTTCATCATTTGAGCACCACTGCTAACTCTTTTCTTAACCAATGCTGCTTTTTGGAACACAATCTCAATTACTTTAATTACTTCATATAACTAAAATTCCTCATCCTTGGTATCACTTTAATATATCTTGCTTGATCGCTAAGGTCTTGATTTCCTTGCTAAAGTCTGGTGCCCAGAAGTGAACACAATATTGTCACTGAGGTCTATGGCACCAGGGACCCAGCACAGAATAGAAGATCATAGAATCCCTACAGTCTGGAAGCAGGCCATTCAGTCCATCAAGTCTACTCCAAACATCTAAAGAGCATCCCACCCAAACCCACACCCCCATCCTATCTCTGTAAGCCTGCATTTCCCATGGCTAACCCACCTAGCCTGCATTTCCCTGGACATTATGGGTAATTTCCCATGGCCAATCCACCTAAACTACACATGTTTGGACTGTGGGAGGAAGCCAGAGCACCCAGAGGAAACCCATGCAGACATGGGGAGAATGTGCAAAATCCACACAGGCAGTTGCCCAAGGATGGAAACAAACCGGATCCCTGGTGTTGTGAGGCAGCAGTGCTAACAATTCTATTTGAAGGGCTTATGCCCGAGATGTCAATTTCCCTGCTCCTTGGATGCTGCCTGACCTGCTGTGCTTTTCTAGCACCACACTCTGATTAACAATTCTATTTGCCTTAGATGGACAAAACTGAAATGAAACTAAGCCAAATCAATCTTCAAAAACTGTTTAAAAGTTGAATTGATGCTGATTGATATGCAAAAACAATATAGGATACCCCTCTATTAGTTAATGAGATTAAAATGCAAATATCCCTTTATAATATTAGAAAGGTCACTACATTGATGTTAATGATTGCGAGGAGCTCACTATCGATTGTCCAAAATGGCAACAATTTGTCAATGAAGCTGCTCCAAGCTTCAAGTCCCGATGAGGCAGAGCAATGACAGTGACATGAAGAAAATATAGCAAATACAGCACATCGCACTACCGAAGACCTACAGGTTGAGTATTCCCCTATTCTGAGTCGAAGAGTGTGGTGTTGGAAAAGCACAGCTAGTCAGGCAGCATCCGAGAAGCAGGGGAATCAATATTTCGGGCATAAGCTCTTTGGGCCTATTTAGTCGCATGGAACCATAGAGAAAACTCTCAATCCTGAGTCAACATCCTCAAATCAACAGGGGCCAGCTGATGATGATGACCAGAAATGTGTGGGTAAACAGATTAGGAAAAGATCGACAGGCTGGAAATCTTTTCTCATGTAGAGAAAAAGAATAGCTGAGAGGTGACCTAACAGAACTCTTTAAAATTTTAAAAATCCAATAGAAAATAACGTCTTTACCCCAAATGATGAGAATATGGAACCCGCTACCCCAAGGAATGTTTATAATAAATAATATGAAGGCAGTTAAAGGGAAACAGTCAAACATTTGAGGGAGAAGGGTCATGATGGTAGATGTAGAGGAGGGAACAGAACATTGGGGCGGCACGGTGGCACAGTGGTTAGCACTGCTGCCTCACAGCGCCAGAGACCCGGGTTCAGTTCCCGCCTCAGGCGACTGACTGTGTGGAGTTTGCACGTTCTCCCCGTGTCTGCGTGGGTTTCCTCCGGGTGCTCCGGTTTCCTCCCACAATCCAAAGATGTGCAGGTCAGGTGAATTGGCCATGCTAAATTGCCCGTAGCGTTAGGTAAGGGGTAAATGTATGGGTGGGTTGCGCTTCGGCGGGGCGATGTGGACTTGTTGGGCCGAAGGGCCTGTTTCCACACTGTAAGTAATCTAATCTAATCTAATCTAATCTAATAAACACCAGCAAAGACAGGGTTAAGTCAAATGTTTCTGAGACAGATATCCCATGTACTGTGCACATCACTCAGAAGGCCCAAGGCTAAGAAGTTGGAAAGTGATGAGGTCAAAAGTGATCTGGATGTCCTTGCTTATGGGTGGCCAAAAGTTAGCAGGAAGGCACAGCAATCTAATAGGAAGGCAATAGTATGCTGACCTTCATCACAAGAACATTGGATGAAAGCAGTAAAGGTGTCCTGCTGCAATCGTATAGAGCTTTGGTAAGAAGTCATTGAGAATATTGTGTACAGTTTTACTCTCCTTTTCTACGGAAGGAATACTTGCCATTGTAGAGTGCAACACACTCACCGAGTCACAGAAACAGGCTCTTCAGTCCAACTCATCCATGTCAACGAGATTTCCCAAACTAAATTAGTCCCACTTAACTCCCATATCACTCTAAACCTTTCCTATTCATGTACCTGTCCAAATGTCTTTTAAATGTTGTAACTGTACCTCCACCTACAACCTCTTCTGGCAGTATAAGAGCCACCCTCTGATACTCCATGGGATGGTGGTATTATCAAGGAATCATGGAATCATAAGGTACAGAAAAGGCCCTTTGGCCTATTGAGTCAGGACCACCAAAGATATACTTCTACCTACACTAGTCTCAGTTTCCAGCATTAGGCCCAGAACATTGAAGAATTTGCTGACTCAAGTGATCATCCAAGGGCTTTTGAAAATTTGTGAGATTTTCCACCTCAACTACCTTCCCAGGCAGTGCATTTCAGGACCCACCCCTACCCGATGGGTGAAAATGGTTTTCTTCAAATCCTTTCCAAAATTCCTGCTTTCCACTTTAAAATTATGCCCCTCTGTCTTATGAGAAGAGATTGAGGAATCTGGGTCTGTGCTCTAAAGAATTTCAAAGGATGAGAAACGATCTCATTGAAACTTACAAAATTTTTACAATGTGGAACAGATGGAATTAAATGGTGGGTGAGTTTAGAACCAGGGACATGGTATTAAAAAAGAGGTCATTTATGATTAAAATGAGGAGCAATTTTTTTCACTCAGAGGTGGTAAATCTTTGGAATTCCACATCCCGGGGCATTGTGGGAGCTCAGTTATTGAACAGGCTAAACAGCATTGGATATGGCGATAGTGCAGGGAAACGGTGTCTTGACCTGGGTGAATGGCAGAATAGCCTTGAGAAGCTGAACAGCCTACTCCTGCTCCTCTGAAAGTGCCACATATTTCTAGTGAAGGAGCATTGCAATTTACTGTTAAATCAAACTCGAAAATTGAATATTTAATGGCGATTTGGTGAAATGTATTGCTATTCTAAGCCACTCATTTGAGAATCAATTATATGCCAGAGCAAGTAATGTTGGTAAAATTTATTCCACTTGTGATCATCATTTCAAAGATGGTGGCTGAAATTATTTTATTTTAATACTATCCATTGGTCAGTGATAAGCATTCTCTGTTTCTGAAATTATCAAACAAAGGTGGCGATGACAATCTGTAGAATTGCAAATGCTGCCACTTTGCATCTTGTGGCAGTCCTGATAATTCCCACTGCAGGTCAGTTTCGTGACAATTGTGCACAGATTATGTCAAGTTGGAAGAGAATAGATGAGCTGCTGTTCTCAATCGCACTGTGTTCCAAGGTAATTTTTAAAGTCAAAGTCCTCCACCCCCTCAACATTTCAGGTCATCGGCAAAGGAAATAGAAGGCGAGTTGGAGCATTTCCTTTCACACAGTCAATATTATTCTCTTTGCTTAGATGTCCAAAATTAGAATGACAGGATAGCTAGAGTGGCTACTACATGGGTCATTAAAGTGGTGTGTGCAGATTCAGTAACTTTAAATTGAAGGGAAGAAAATTGCTGATCGTTGGGGAACAAATGAGAGAAAGAAGGCTAATTAGATTGTTCTTTCAAACAGAAATGATGGACTGAACAGCCTCCTATTGGGCAGTACAGTTTTATGGCACTGAAACTGGACTTCGAACAAGATCCAGGGTATAAACCACAATATTATTTTTCTTCTTTTTTAGCCTTCCTCCTTCAGAGTTTCCTGCTTTGTGCCTCACATGGGGAAGACAGAAGAGTTTACACTGCATTCGGACCACCTACTCTTCAAGTAGCTGTGATTGAGTTGTTGCCTTAACCTCTTCCTGCTCTTAGCATTTTGTGTTCACTTACCTCCTTTGCTGTAGAATTACAGAAAACCACAGGCCATTTGGCCCAACTGAACCACACCAACCTTTACACTCCAGTCTCCTACCACCTTTTTTTCCTTCTCCCTCACCAGTATAATAAGAGCATAAGAAATAGGAGCAGGATTAGGCCATTGACACTTCAATTTGACACAACACCATTCAATACAACCATGGAAGATCTTCCAACTCAACTCCATTTCTTTCCTATCGCCATATCCCCTGACTCCCATCTGTCTTTCCATTAATTTTCTCCTTGTGATTACCCAGTCTCTCATTAAAAACATTGGTGCTATTCACTTTAATGACCCATGTAGTAGCCACTCTAGCTATCCTGTCATTCTAATTTTGGACATCTAAGCAAATTGAAAGAACTTCTCTGCCCAGACAACAGCAGATATTGGGAAACAACCACCAAGTGAGAACTCATGTACAGCTCTTTTGTGAATGCAGAAGTTATAATATAGGAAGGACATTATTAAGCTGGAGAGGGTTCAGAAGAGATTTAACAGGATGTTGCTGGGAATAGAAGGTTTGAGTTATAAAGAAAGACTAGATAGACTGGGAGTTTTTCCACTGGGGTGTAAAAGATTGAGAGGAGACCTTATAGAAGTTTATAAAATAATGAGGGGTACAGATAGAGTTAATGGCAGTTGTCTTTTTCCTAGGATGGGGGATTTCAAGACTAGGGGACACATTTTTTAAAGTGAGAGGAGAGAGACTTTAAATAAGACATGAGGAACAGATGTTTTTACTCCGAGGGTGGTTTGTGTGTGGAATGAACTTGCTGAGGAAGTGGGTACAATTACAACGTTTAAAAAACATTTGAATAAATACACAAATAGGAGAGCTTTGGAGGGACATGGGCCAGGAGCAGGCAGGTGGGACCAACTAAGTTTGGGATTATGTTCAGCATGGACTGGTTGGACCAAAGGGTGTTGTATGACTCTATGATTCTATACATGTTACAAACAGCACAGGAAGCAGACTCACCTGTCGACTGACACAGCAGCCAATGTGAAGCTACTTGCATACATGGTGAGGTAGATGAAAAAGTGGACCACTTTGCAAAGGATTGAGCCAAAGACCCACCCGTCCAGTGTATAGATGGTGGCTTGAAAAGGAACACAGAAGATAATAAAGAACAGATCGGCTATGCTTAGGTTTAAGATAAAGAGATTGGTTGTGTTGTAACTCATCTGGCCATTCCTCAGCAGCACTGCCAGCACAAGGCTGTTCCCTATAGTTCCGAGTAGGAATATCAGTGAAAAGATGATCGGAACAAAGATGCTTGCAGGCAGGTGATTTGGATTTTCAGAAACCTTCCAGTCATCCGCCATATTGGTATCAGGTGGATGGCTTTACCAAGCAAATGTTGATGAAATTCTGCAAATACATGTAACAATAGAATTAAAACAAACAATGGCAATTAGCTGAATCTTACAGCGACATTCTTCCATTCTTCTTAACAAATACCTCAGCGAGTGAGTTAAAGGATCTAGTATTATGGATGGTGCTCAGCAGTACAGAACAGGAGACCTGGATTCATCTGTAATTCACATTTAATTTTTAAAAATCAGACATATTATGACGTGTGGAGCAGTTAGGACTTGAACAGAGTCTGGGCTAGAGGGAGGGATACTACTACTACACCACAAGAGCGCCTCGGTTCATGTTCAATAACCTGGCCTTAAGCTGGGATGGCTCTATAATCGGTCCTAGCATCGATAATCTAAGCAGAAGAGAAAGCAACTGAGATTCCTACTCTAGGCCATTAGCAATGTACTCCTAATAAAGAGGATGGATTTTGGATGAGGATTAAGCCCAGCTGAATTGGGATGCCTTCCCCACTCAAATATCCTTCAAGAACTCAATGCCCAGACTCACTCACCCAACATGGCCACTGTGGCCAAGTGCTGGATACCAGGCAACATCAGTGAAATGATAACCTGAGAAGAGTGGATCATCCTCAGGGAGAGGAGAGAAACAGATGGGTAATACTGTTAATCGCACCTACACACTCCAATAGCAGCCTTTCATTTATTACTTACACAGGATTTTAAACTTAAAATGATTTCAATACCATAATTTATTTAAAGATAGTTTATAGCTCTGTTTGTCTAGAACTATTTTACAATGTTCAGCATTAAGCATCTAACACAAAAGCAGTGGTTCTAATTAATAAATTAATTGAAACACATTTTGTTGATTAGTCTGATAGAGAAACCCTGTGATTTACTAAGAACACCTTTTCTCATTTAGTGAATTTGGTAGACATCAATTTTCCTCTCCTTTCTGCACTTATCCCTCGCCACGTAAATACTGTCGAACCACATAATAAAAGCAGTAGAAATTACAAATAACCAATCAACTGAGATGAATTTCTAAAACCTACTGCTCAATATTTCATTATTAACTACGAACAGTTGTATAGCAAATCTAGTGTAACACTACAATATCAGAGGACAGTCAGTCAAAAATGTATTATACCCCCAGACCTGCACTCAGCTCTTGAGCTGATCATTGGGTTAATGGTGAATGTCTAAGCGAGGTCATGTATGAATAGCTGATTAGAATGGGCTAGGGGTTAGAATGGGCTAGGGGTTAGAATGGGCTAGGGGGCAAAGTGGGTGAAGGACTAGAATGGTCGAGGGACTAGAGTTGACAATGGACTAGAGTCGGCGAGGGACTACAGTCAGCAAGGGGTTAAAGTGTGCTAGGGGCTAGTGTGGGCTGGGATTAGAATGGACTAGAGGTTAGATTGGGCGAGGGGCTAGAGTGGAATATGGGCTTGTTGTATCACCTTTGTCTGGAATTTCACACCAAATGCTCACACAGTACTGAAACCGGAGTCCCTCTCCTTTAAGCCTGGACTCCAACAATTGACTTAATGTTTCTTTAAACAGATGCAACAACAATAATAAGGTAACTACACCCAATCTTTAATGTGAAGTTACAGTAGGAAACACTGATGTGCTCAACTAAACAACAGTAGGTTTACTTTTCAATCCCTCGAATGTTTTTTTTTATCTTCAATCTCATCACAATCCTATCTCCATCTAATAATGTGATTTACATTTAGCTCCTATGTTCATCTAGTTATTGGATTACATTGGTTTGGCTCACAACTGGTTTCACCTTCCTGTACGTTTGTATACCTAGGTACCTATATTGGTTTTACATATGCATTTTAAATCAGCTTTCTGTTGACTGTTTATATTAATCTGTTTCCATCTCCCTCTTTATATCCAGAAACAGAACCATTTGGTTTTCTTTTCTAGCCCCATGCAGGCATATACATACAGGTAAAAACACATAAAAATTGATGTGTTCTAAACAAAAACGCCATCACATATGGGCATGAAACAACGCATTGTAACATGTGTAATATTATCATGTATATAAAATTGCACAAAAGAATTGAAACAGATATGATTTTTACCTGTCTTACATTGCAAATTAAAAATCCAAAGTGGAACCTTTGGTAAATGGAAATATATATTTATAAATTTTAAATTAATAATCACAACTGTACAGCACTCTGTGTTATTTAACTTACATTCAGGAGGTGTCCTTCAGTGGATTACAATTCAGTCAGTCAACATTCTGCAAGTTGTATTGAATCTGCATGAACAAGCCCTTCAGAATCAATGTTGTATTTCACTTCAATTTCCAACATTCTTCTTCTTCACTGAACACTGTTTGCTGTTCTTCTGTCCAGTGGTCATATTTGCATTCTAGGATATTAATGGAGGAAGAGGTGGGACTGAATATTGGCCACTGAAGGGAGATGCACTCACTTTTCACACTCAGCTTGGTTACAAAGAGGGAGCACTGAATCACAGCACCGAGGAAATAGAAAGCAAATCAGGATTAACTCCTTCACCAGCACATTTCAACCCGTATCCTCTCACTGGCAGTTACTCGACAATGTGTAAAACTGAACAGGTTAATCCTGTACACAAATAAAAAGCAGAACAAATCCAAACCAGTCAATTACCACCTCTCCTGTTTACTCTCAAACATCAGCAATGGAATGAAAGCGGTCATCCACAATATTATTAAGCTGCACTTTCTTAGCAACAACTGCTCACAGCCAGGGCCGTTTAGCTCCTAACTTTAATACAGTCTTAATTTGAATGGGAATTATAGGAAAACTCTCTGCTGGATAGAAATTTAGCAAGCACAAAGGGAGATGGTCGTGGTTGTTCGAGTCAGTCATTGCAGCTCCAAGACTTTGCTGCAGGCTCAAGGTTGTGCCCTAGGCATAAACACCTTCAGCTGCTTCAGCAATCACCTTCCCTCCATCATAATGTTAGAAAGGGAACTTTACTGATGACTACACAGTGTCAGCACCATTCGCGACTCCTTAAAGGCTGAAGCTGTTCATGTCCTAATGAAGTAACACTTCGATAATAGGCTTAGGCTGTAAAAGTCCATTCACATCAGAAAAATGCCAGGCAATATCCATCTGTAAGAAGAGACAACCTTACCATCCACCCATAGCATTCAATGGCACAGCATTGTTGAATAGCCCATTATTGTTTTATCCTGGGAGTTACCATTGATCAGGAACTGAACTGGACTACTCATATAAATACTGTGATTACAAGAACAGGTCAAAGGATATTAGTCCTGTAGTGAATAACACATCTCCTCATATCCCAAAACCTATCTACCATCTGCAAAGCACAAGGAATGTGAAGGAATGCTCTCCACTTGCGTGGATGAGTGCAAATTCAACAAGATTCAAGAAATTGGACCCATTTGAGACAAAGCAGCCAACTGGATTGGCACCACATCCTGAAAATGTCACTCCCTCCATCACTGAAGCCCAGTAGCAGCAGTGTGCACAATCCATAAGATACACTACAAAAATTCTCCAAGGCTCCTTAAAAACCATCTTTCAAGCCCTCAACCAGCACCTAGGAGGACAAGGGCAGCAGACAAATGGGTACACCACCACATGCAAGTTCACTTCCAAGCCACTCACCACCCTGACTTGGAAATGTATGATCATTCCTTCAGTGTTGCTGGGTTTTAAATCCTGGAACTCCCTCTCTAACAGCATTATTGGTCTATCTATAGCACTTGGAATGCCATAGTTCAAGAAGGCAGCTCAGCACCATCTTCTCAAAGGCAACTAGGGATGGAGATTAAATGCTGGCGCAGCTAGTAAAGACCATATCCCCTAAATAAATAAAACTACAATAGAGAACATTTCACATATATCAATATTGCAATTAAATCTTGCTGCATAGAACTAAATTTTTACCAAAGCCAACTACTTTCAGATACTGCATTCTAAATCGTAACAACTTACTGTGTTAAAACAATTTTCCTTATCCTGCTTTAGCCAATTACCTTAAATTTGTATTTTCTAATTACCAACCTTCCTACCAGTTGAAATGGCTACTCTTTATTTACCATATCAAAATGCCTAATTATTTCAAATTTCAAAATTTCTACTTAAATGTCCTCTTGACCTTTTCTGTTCTAAAAATAATTTCATTGTTTTCAATTTCAATCTTCACTTAAGTGAATTCCCTTAACTTTGGAACAAACAGAACTTGAATATGGCTGAAAAGAGAGAAATGTTGCTGAAGCTTTTAGTCTTGTGCTCAACAGGACTAACATAGGAATTCCAAATTTCAAATTATTACAACAATCAATTCTGCAGGACAAAAGCCTGCTGGTTGTTTGGTAAACCAACTCACCTGACCACTGGGCACTGACCACCCTTGATTGGCTACAATGGGCTGGGCACATAATCTGCATGACCGACCTGAGACTCCCCAAGCAGGCTTTCTACTCCTAGCTTCAAACGGGCAGGCGAACCCCAGGTGGATAGAGGAAGCACTTCAGTGATACCCTCAAGGCCTCACTGGTGAAGTACAGCATTACCCCAAAGGCCATAGGAATCACTGGCCCATAACTGTCCAAAGTGAAGTAGCAGCAACCAAGAAGACGTTGAGCTGGAGAGAAAAAGTGGAAGCCAGATGAAAACAGTGCAAGCAGGCGCACTGCAACACCCACCCCTTCCCAAGACCACCTTCTGCCTCCAAGTGTAACTGAGCCTTCAGAAGTGGCATTGTCTGTACAGTCACTTACGGACTCACCTTGAGAGTGGAAGAGAAGTCATCTGTGAGGGATGGCCAAAGATGATGAAATTGACTCAAGCTATTACCAGGTTAGAGCCACATGAGCCAACGTATCTACTGTTGGTTGTGATCCCATGATTAGGCAGCACTTGCTGAACAACCATGAACATAGCTACATATTTATTTCAAAAGGAATGCAGGATTTAAAAAAAAAGTATTACACAAAGCACTTGCAAGACAACACCTAGATTATCATGATGTGTTCTGGACCCCTTATTTGGAATATTCACCGGAGGGATTTTCTTATGAGGAAAGGTTGGGTGTGTTGGGCCTCATTGGAATTTAGAAGATTGAGAGTGAACTTATTGAAACATACAAGATTATGGGAAAGTCTAAGACCAAAGGCAATAATCTCAAGGGGGCCCGTCCAAGATGGCGATGAGGAGGATTTTTTTTTCTCTCAGAGGCTAGGTCAATGCTGAGGTGAACATATTTTTAATCAGTAAGGGAAATGAGGGTTATGTGTAAAAGGCTACAGAGTGGAGTTGAGGATTATTAGAGCAGCATGATTTCATTGAATGACAAAACAGACTTGTTGGGCTGAATGGCCTACTGCCTCTCCTATATCTCATGATTAATACACCAAAACAATTGAAGATAATCAGTTTAGCTCACAGTATGTCTCATTTTATGCTTGCTAGAAGCAACATCAATTAATTCACAAAGGAAAAAAAGAATATGCCCACCTTTTCCCTTTGTTGATTTACCTGGGAGCTTGGATACAGTTAGCTCCCTATTGCTTTTCTCATTGCAATTTGTCAGCCAATCAAAGTCAATTTGCAATCAACATCCTTTTATCTTATAGTATGTATAGCTGTGATTGTTCGAAATTTGGCAGTCTTGTATTTGTCCTGATTGTTACAAGATGAACAGCTTCGGCAACATAATTATTTTCAGTAATATCCTTGCCACTTTTCTGGTAAATGTCTTTTCCACTCTTTCTAGACAGTGATGCCCAGAATTTTTCATTATACTCCAGCTAGGGTCTAACCAGTGATTTATAAATGTTTAATTTGACTTGTTCTTTTGTATTCTATATGGGGAGTCTTTAATGCCCCAGAACAATGAGTAAGGGGAGATGAGAAGAATTTTTCTTAGAAATGGAAACCAAACCCCAACTCACTGTGAGCACTCTTATGCCAATTTAGCCAGGGAAGGTTGAGGGTCATCTGGGACTAGTCTGTAAAAACAATTCAGATTTAAGCTGCAAGGCAGATTCTACTGATTCTGAGGGGCACTTGACCCGAAATGTTGATTTCTCTCCACAGTTGCTGCCAGACCTGCTGAGCTTTTCCAGCAATTTCTATTTTTGGTTCTGACTTACAGCATCCACAGTTCTTTTGGTTTTTATTCAGGTTTCACAGCTGTTGGCTGGGTTGGCACAGTGGTTAGCACTGCTGCCTCACAGCACCAGGGACTTGAGTTTGATTCTAACCTCGGGTGACTGTGTGTCTGGTGTGTGCATATTCTCCCTTTGACTGCATGGGTTTCCTCTGGGTACTCCGGTTTCCTCCCACAGTCCAAAGTTAGGTGGATTGGCTATGCTAAATTGCCCAAGGTGCCCAGGGATGTGCAGTATGGTTGTATTAGCTGTGGGAAATGCAGGGTTACAGGGATGGAGTGGGTCTTGGTGGGATGCTCTTCAGAGGGTCAGTGTGAACTTGATGGGGAAGGTCAGTGTGAACTTGATGGGCTGAATGGCCTGCTTCCTCACTGTAGGGATTTTGTGATTTGCTGGACCTGAAAAATGTTTTTCCATAGCACTGGTCATCTCTTAGAAGGAACAGTATTACTTACCCCTGACACCTGAATCTCTCCATCAGCCAGAGTCTTTCTCATCCCACAATCTCTCTCACCCTTTTCTTTCTTGCCAAACTGTTTACCTCTGGCTGGCCTGTGTCTCAATCTGTCTCGAAGCCTGGATGGGTTTTCAATTGCCTTGCCCTGACTCTTACAAAATGTTCTCAAAATTCAACTCTTCCGGCACCTCATTTAAAAGTGCACCATTTATTTTGTATTGTCTCGACTTATTGGTCCATAATTCATTGCTTCATACTTCTGTGTCAATTTTATTAACATAAAGTCTTCATCAATCTGTATCCTCCTGAAAACTGTTACTATCAATGTTTACTGCCCTGTTTCATTTGCAATGTTTAAAATTATTTACCTAACACCCAAGTCCAGACTGTTAATATGTATTATGTCGTAGGTAATATTTTGGAGCATATCTTATTGATCTGCCACACAATATAAAATGTACAAATATTAAAAAAACAAAAGTCTGTTAAAAATTTGCTGGTGATTTGTTTACTTTTTCAAATTCCTTCAAATGTCTTCTTTACAGCCTCATCCTCTAAAATAAAAAATGCAGCCAAACCCTCCCTTTAGATTAAGATTGAAGCTTTATTGCCACTTTCCTCAGTAGGAGTACAGGAGTACAGTGAAAGAGTACAATGCTGCCACACACGGCACCATGTTAGGTACGAAGGTACCGAGGTACAAAACTTACATACAAGTAGGAATACAGAGAAACAACATAAAAAGCAAAGCATTACCACTATTCTTTGTATATGTAGAAAAATAAATAAATAAAGTTAAAGGTTAAACAATACATTCCTTCCTAGCATTAAGTGGGAAAAATAAAGGAGTAAAGGTACTTGGTTAAGCATAGGTACCCAGCTTGGTCAGAGCAAATTTTTGGAAACCCTTCACACTAAACGGATCTTATTGAATTTCTGATTCAGTGTTCCTTGCCACCTTGTACACACCAAATTAAATCAACATGGATGCAGGATAATGGTGCACAATCTTTCTAATCTTGTGCTCTGTGAGGAGATGGCCATGGCCATTGTTCTCTTGCTATAGGAAATGGTCAACTTGAGATGTAGTGGCAAACCAGCTATTCCACCTTCAACCTGAAAAGAATCACAGTCACAAGTCGCTTTCCCTTTTTTCTCCTCTTCTTAGTTCCATCCTCCTCTCTTACAAACATACTATTACAGTGAGGGCCGCAGACATATGAAGATAATGAGCAAGAAAATCATTGTGCAGAAACTTCAATTAATAACTAAAGAAACTCACAAAAGAATAGATTATTCAATTACACTGGCTATTACACTGTCATCTATTTCACTTTCGACCTTGACCATAAGACATAGGAGCGGAAGTAAGGCCATTCGGCCCATCGAGTCCACTCCACCATTCAATCATGGCTGATGGGCATTTCAACTCCACTTACCCGCATTCTCTCCATAGCCCTTAATTCCTTGTGACATCAAGAATTTATCAATTTCTGCCTTGAAGATATTTAGCGTCCCAGCCTCCACTGCACTCTGTGGCAATGAATTCCACAGGCCCACTTCTCTCTGGCTGAAGAAATGTCTCCGCATTTCTGTTCTGAATTTATCCCCTCTAATTCTAAGACTGTGTCCATGGGTCCTAGTCTCCTCGCCTAACGGAAACAATTTCCTAGCGTCTACCCTCTCCAAGCCATGCATTATCTTGTAAGTTTCTATTAGATCTCCCCTTAATCTTCTAAAGTCCAATGAATACAATCCCAGGATCCTCAGCCGTTCCTCATATGTTAGACCTACCACTCCAGGGATCATCCGAGTGAATCTCCGCTGGACATGCTCCAGTGCCAGTATGTCCTTCCTGAGGTGTGGGGACCAAAACTGGACACAGTACTCCAAATGGGGCCTAACCAGAGCTTTATAAAGTTGACAAACCCAACACAAATATTACCTTATGATGCCAGTTGAAAGCAAGTGATCAGATGTGTAATACTGAAGGAATAGGTGATACAAAGAGTGAGTTTGAGAGAAAAAAGAATGTCTTTGTAAGAACTCAGCAGTGGGTCTGAGCTCTATTATCTCCTTTGCCATCCTTTTGTATTAGCTGGTCCAGGAGAGAATTGGTTTCAGTGGGATGGAAACTTACAACTGTCATTCTTTATAGGGATCCCATGGCAACAGTATAGTTGTCAATAAAATGTATGATGAAATCACTATTTTCATTTGTACTAAGCAAGCCAGCAACCTATGGAAATATTTATGGAACAGACAGTTGCAAGAGTTGCTAGGTGGCAGCATTCAAATTGCCCAGCAACAGGGAAAATGTTGTTACAAGGTTTTCAATAGGTCATTCAGTACATGAAGAGGAATGCAAAGATTACAGTGAGAGGGAGAGATAGAAATTCCATCTTAGACAGTGCTGCTGTTAACTGTGCCTTTAAAGGCAACTGAACTACATAACCTTTGTGTAGTGGAGGCTCAGGGAAGACATAGAGCTGTGGTGGGAAATCTGAAAAAGCTGTGCTACTACTAGTCCATACATCTGAGAATTGCATGGAAATACCCACAAACAGTATTTGCAAGATGCAAGTGAACAAGATTAAAACTTGAGGAATAACCCAGGGCGGTTTTAGCTTGGTAAAGCGAGTTGTCGTTGAAGAGCTAGACCTATACTTGTGAATGAGTACTGGAGTGCAGTTTCAAAATACAGGACTAGGTCTGCCTTTATTGCCCAACCCTAAATACCCTTGAGAAAATGTTAGCAAAATGATTTTTTGAGCTTTTGTTGTTACTCATAATTCATCAAATTTTACTGGAAGATCTATCTTGTTTGAATTTGCTTCGATAAATTTATCATTTAGATATTTCAAGCTGTCATTCAAGTGTTTCACCTCCTGTGACGAATGCTCAAGTGTTACCACTGCACACGTTTTATTAGTAAGCTCCTCTTTCATGTATGAAAGTTAGATCTCTACTCTTTGACCTTGTTGCAGTTCTCACACTAAGTTATCATGGTTCTAGGCCTGTCATGTTTTCCATTTTATCCTGTCTACCTTATAAGTGTGGGCTATAGCTACCACAGGATGTTCTTCCCGAAAAATCTCCCTAACTGGTTTTCTTTCAGGTATGCCAAAATTTTCATAACTGCCAAATCATTTCCTCGTATAAAATCCACCCTTCAATAGGTAAACTAGGAACAATTCCAACTTTTTACAACCTTATTATTATTTCCTTGGCCTTTTCTTTTATGACACATTTGAGCTCTAATCTCCCTCACCCTCTAACCTTTGTCCAACTTACCTGCTGTTCCACTTACTCCTTGCCACTTTTCCAAAACCACAAAACTGATTATGTTTCCAAATCTCCGAAAGGAGGCACACTGGACTTGAAATTTTAAACTCTATTTAAAATACTCTCTCCATGGTTGCTGTCAGACCACATTTTCTTCAGCACTTGCTATTTCTGTGCTCCATCTCATCCATACCTGTAACAAACATGTGGTGTCATTTTCTCTTGCAATTCTGTGAAAACTAAAAATTGAGTTTATATCAAATGGAATGGGGATAGGTTAACAGTTGTGAGTATATCATCCATTTAAAAAGTAGGAAAGGATTTAGGGCTGCTCTTCCAGTAAGTGACTATTAGGATGCTATGTATTGTATGGTACTGAGTTAGCAGGGCCAGGCCCTTAATCAAAGTGCATTTTGCACGGTTATCACACACTGCTGTTTTTAACAACTGATTACCAAGAAATGTAACTAATATGTACCTTGCTTGTTCAGGTCACATCACTGAACCTTTGTGATAGCAGTTTACAATCGCCCTGGGCTGACAGTAGCCTGAGTGATCTTTTTGGCTTCCTTCTTGCTCTATGCTATGATGTGCTGCCTTATTTGTCTGCGTCTACCAGGTTGTACTGTGTTAAGGCACCAAAACAAAGTCAAAGTAAAACACTGCAAATTTAAAATAAACAGAGAAAATACTAGAAATGTCATCCAGATTTGTGGGAATCTGGAATGCACAGCCATGGTGGTGGGAAACCTCATATTCTTTAAAAGGTATGTGGATGAACTCTTGAAATGTCATAATGTTCAAGGCTCTGAGTTAAGTACTGGTAAGTAGGAACAGTGTGGATGCATCAGCACAATTTTGATGGGTTTGAATGGCCTCTTCTCTGTTGTACAATTCTATGATTTTCTACTCAGTGGGTCAGGGAGCATCTGTGGAGAGAAAAACAGGAGTAATATTTCTGGTCATTACCCTTTCATCAGAATCAGCCATGAACAACTCACTGGACCAAGCACTTTGCTCACCTCCTGCTGGAAACTTCAATGAGAACTATCTTTTTAAAGGCTGCCAGGATGTCTATTTTACAGAGTATTTACGCTAGTCACTGCTCTAATGCCTATGGTGGTGAGAAGTAATGGCATAAATGTTGCACAGCTCAACCTGTGAAATTTCAAGGCAAATATATGCAAGTAGATGTTATTTGTACATTTTTTATCTGTGCAGAAGTACCTACATCCACTTATTAGTTACTTAACGCTGGCATGTGTAATTCAGCATTTCTCAGAGATGTTGAATCTGTGAACTTTACCAAAAGATGAGTGGATAAAACTGCTCCCATAATAAATTCCATTTTAAGAATTGATGAAGAAAATTCATAAACAGAAACAAAGTTGCCATAAAAAATTGAAAATAGAAATATGATTCAGTAGAAAAACATATCTGCTTAATAGTTAAATCATCTAAATAGGAATCTCTTCAAAAAATTAGGTTTAGATAAAATTTATTAATTCTAGCAAAATCTCAGACTACGTATATATGAAAACGTGAAATGTCTTCGAAAGTAGTGAAAGGTACAGCTTGAAGCAATAGTTTTTCTTTTATTTTTAGCATACATATCTCAGAGATAGGCTGAAACATTATTCAACAGACAGGGACGTTTGGCCACAAGCAATCAAACCTTACATAAACAAAGCTGGGCTGTTTTGTCATAACTCTGGCTGAAGCAGTGTATTACAGTGTTAATTTATTATCCTGTCAGTGTCAAAAATCAAGTTCTATGAAACAATCAGCATTTACCACCAATAATTATTTAGATATAAATATTTGAAGAATGTCAGAAGAATAATAAATTCCTCTTTACAAGGATATTTTTAAATGATCCAAATGATTAAATTTCTTTTCAAATTGCATTTCTAGCATTTTTGTTTTGATAATTATCTTTCTTCCTTCAGGGCTGGCCAGAAATTTGTTCCTAGCTCTGATATGCCAAGTTTTGTTTGGGATTCCTGAAGGAAATTCTGGTATTTCCATTCATAAGATAAACACAGATTTGGATTAAACGTCTCTTCTGTATGTCTTAGTCTTCATCATGTCACACTAACCATTAAGGAGTCCTGCAAGACTTGTTTAATACAGTTCACAGTGACAAAGTTAATGTGATTGCTGAACATGGGCAGGTATCTGAAAGCCCTAAATTTTCCTAGACACTTATGCAATGAGACATTATTTGCAACAGCCAGAAACAGAGACATTCACAAAAAAAAACAGAATGTTTGCTTCCTTTAAAATGCAATTTGTTAAATTTTATTCAAGTAACACTTATTTTGCTCCAATTGCCCGAGCCAAATTATTTTTGGAGAGAGGTTCGTTTTCAAAATGAAAATGAAATGAAATCCAAGTTTAACTTTCCCATTTCTTGTTGCAGTTGAACACATCAGACAGGCAGACTGCTAGCCTGCCAAAGAATCTTTGAGCTTGGTTAAAGAAAATATGCAAGTGACTATTAAAACAAATGTCAGTTCAAACCATTGATCCAGAACTGGTCAACAATATTATTCATTTTCACCTATCCCCGCTGCACCTTTCAATTATGCTGAGTTATACTGAGGTGTAAGGTTGAGGTTTACAGGGTATTATTTGCCCATCCCAATTACGAAAGGTCATTTGGGAGCCCAACCAAAGAATTAGGCCATTTATACTGGTGGGGGTGTTAATTGGCTCAGGACACGATTTCCATCCTTATCCTGAAGAAGGGTTACACCCAAAACATGGATTTCTCCACCTCCTGATGCTGCCTGGCTTGCTGTGCTCTTCCAGCCTCCTGCTAGTCTATCCTTGTCTTAGGAAGCAGTCTTATTGTCGGCTGTTCTGAAGCCTAACTAGCACCATATATGGGCTTTGGCCATTGCTGGGACTGCAGCCAGACCTCAAGTGGGGTTCTGGAAATTGGACTGAAGATAAGTCTGTGGGAAAGGTGGGGTCTGGTTGGCAGCTTGTTAAGACATGGAAATAGGAACGTATTCAGAATTTGATCTTCAATTATACCAACTGAAACTGTTCCATAATCTAACTAAAATAAGTGTGGTGACACAGTGTACTGGAGCTCCAGCATACTGTGCTCAAGAGTGTTGGATGCCATTTCCTCACACAATTACTTCCTGATTTTGAAATAAATCTGAAATGTGAGGCAGTCATTTACTGCCCTAAATGCCCATCAGAAGGTGGTGATGGTGTTTTAAATTACTGCATTCTGAGTTATGAATATACTCTTGTAAAGTTATTGGGTAGAAAGTTTCCCGATTTTGACCATGTGACGATGAGATAGCATATATCCAAATTAGGCTGGTGTGTCCAATGATGGGACAGATTTTGTGTCCATAATACTGTTTTGCCTGGAGCTGAGGAAAGTGAGGCTGAGGGTTGACCATCTAGAGTTTTATAAAATCATGAGAGACATGGATAGGATAAATCGACAAAGTTTTTTCCCTGGGGTGGGTGAGTCCAGAACTAGATGGCAAAGGCTTAGGGTGAGAAAGGAAAGATATAAAAGAAACCTAAGGGGCAACTTTTTCACGCAGAGGGTGGTATGTGTATGAAATGAGCTGCCAGAGGAAGTGGTGGAGGCTGGTACAATAGCAACATTTAAAAGGTATCTGGTCGGGTATATTAATAGGAAGGGTTTGGAGGGATATGGCCTGGGTGCTAGCAGGTGGGACTAGATTGGGTTAGGATATCTAGTCGGGATGGACAAGTTGGACCAAAGGGTCTGTTTCTGTGCTGTATACCTCTATGACTCTATGACTGGGTGATAAAGACTCTAGGATTGGGAAAAATATTGACAAGTCATTGGTTATTTGCAGTATGGGTCAGAAGGCTCGCTTATAAGAGTGGAGAAAAGAACTGGGCAGCAAATAAATTTTAACTTCCAAACTCCCAGTTACAGAAGCACATTGGCACAGGGTTAGAAGAATAGCTGTCCACTCTCTGCCTGTCGGTCATGCAACAACCAACCTAAAATTTAAACAGTGATAAAACCAACTACTTCAAAAACATTATAATATCAAAATTAAAAGGGGATTTCCAGCTTCAATGTTATTTCTGTCTTCTACAGAATATTTATTGTCACCAACCGGGTAGATGGTATTTCAGTCCATAAAGCTGTTACAGACACATACAAACAAATTTCTAGCAATCACCCATTTGACATGTCAATGTACAGACAATAAAAGGATACACAATTTGCTTTGAGTCTGGCTGAGATGAGGTTCTATTCTGTAGATTCTTCAATAAGGTGTGAATAATCTCCATGTCCTTCTGCCCCATATTAAACACTTTACCATTTTGCAGATCAAGCTTAAGTGTGATTAAATCATGTAAAAGATAAAGCATTATTAACATTTATCATGTTACCAAACACATTTTGGAGTTCTGACACAAAGTGAGATTGAATGATAGATGCAAATTCACTCACACTAATGACTGTAAGATATATCATTGCTCCACACTAAAATACTGTGAATCTTTTATATATTCAGTCTAAGAAATGATTTGGCTACTTAAATGTTAAATCCAATTTACCTGACTTGCCAATTACTACTTTTACAATGATCTATTAAATTTTTTATTATTTATAACAAAATCCTTTTCCAGCCCAATTGTTTTTAATTGATGTGATCGTCTGTAATGTTTTGATTTGGTATCTGAGATTGCAGTAAAGTCAGTAATAATGAATAACCTTTGTCCTGCCATACTGGTTGTTCTACAACTACTGAAATTATGTGAAACTAACTGTAGTGCAACATTTGGAGGATTAACTATAGTATCAGAGTGAAGATTTACCCTCTTACTTGTGACCCTCTGCCTTCTGAGTTCCTGATTTTGAACCATGCTAACACTAGAAGATGCCATGTAGCCAACAGGGACTGTTGGTTTGGGATGTGGTGTTGGCCACTATTTAGTTTCTACTACTTTTTCCGCTGGCAGAGGAAGGTAGTTTCTACATCCTCAAGGTGCTTGATGCCTCCAATAGGTGTCAAACCTGTCTCTTGCCCAATTAGATCATCCTCACTAGAAGTTTGCATCATAAGACTCGTGCAGCTGAGCTGCAGATTGGAATCCAGAATTCATCTGGACGTCAAGTTCTCAATCCTGCTTTGAAAATCTGGCCCCAAACATTTTACTAATAGTCAGGAGTGAAAAATCACAGTCACTGTCAACTCAGGCCCTCTTAATTGTCTAATTTGCATAAACAACATATGCACCTTCCTTCTTGACAGGGGAAGCAGAGGTAAATTGAAAATATTTACTACTAAGTCTAAAGTATTCCTTTCCTTAATTATTAGCACAACTACAGCAAATGCTGGGGAATTTATCAGTGTGGATAAGTAATGCATACACCTGTGTTAAGTTCTACACATAATTTTCACTCTAACACAAAATATGGAAACTTGGTTTTAATAGGTTTATCCAAATAGTCTTTCAATTCTGGAGTTTGACAAATTGAAAACAATAAAACAAAAATATGCTTCTTTTGCCATTTAAATGTCAAAATTAAGGAATATATTAACAATTTAGAAGATGATATTTGTTATTTGTTTATAAAACAATTATAAATTCTTACAAATTGTGAGATAAATGGAAAAATCAGTAATTTTTTAAACTAAGGGTAAGTGTTGACTCTGTTAATACATCCAATTTTAATTTGTTTTTAACATGTTTTTGAGCTTGACTTACACATCAGCTGTCATGTCTTTTTAAGGTTACTATCTGAAAATTTTCAGCAAGTCTAATGTTAATTCATAAAAGGTTAGGCCAACAGCTTACATTTGAGAAGAACATTTAGATTAGGTAGTAATGCAGCCAGTACAGCATGCTTGATAGAAGCTGTCACCTCAATAAGTTACTCATATGGCAATACATCAGAACATAACTCCACCTGTTTCAGAAAAAGAATCAAGGCCTCAGCTGTGTCACTGCTCAATTCTTCTGTTTTTAGCTCTGCTGCCATCTGTAGGAACCGCTTCATATCTGCCTCAAAAACAATATTCTTGCAGTGATATTTCAAAAACTGTCAAAACATTAAAATATTCATGGTTAATGGAACTCACCTAAGACCCACATATTTGATATCCAGTCAAAGTAATTATTAGAAAGCATTATCATGATTGCTACAAGGTTTGTTATAAAGACTTTTTGGAGGTGTGTATGAATTCTTTGATCCTTAATATATTAGAAATCATTAGCACAGGAGGAGGTCATTCTGCCAACTCTCTGCATCAGAAATTTAATTGAGCTGGTCTCAATTTCTGAACTTATCAGGTGAGCCTGCAAATAATTTCCCTTCAGGGGCTTATTCAATTCCTGGTAGAAAAACATAATTTTTGGTGGGCGGCACGGTGGCACAGTGGTTAGCACTGCTGCCTCACAGCGCCTGAGACCCGGGTTCAAATCCCGACTCAGGCGACTGACTGTGTGGAGTTTGCACATTCTCCCCGTGTCTGCGTGGGTTTCCTCCGGGTGCTCCGGTTTCCTCCCACAGTCCAAAGATGTGCAGGGTCAGGTGAATTGGCCATACTAAATTGCCCGTAGTGCTAGGTAAGGGGTACATGTAGGGGTATCGATGGGTTTCGCTTCGGCGGGTCGGTGTGGACTTGTTGGGCTGAAGGGCCTGTTTCCACACTGTAATGTAATCTAAAAATCTAAATCTAAATAATTGAATCTTCCTCCATCATCCTTTCAGCCAGTACATTCAGATTCTAACCACTTGCTGCATAAATATTTTTTTGCAAACAGGGTCTATGGTTCTCTTGCCAATCTCTAAAATTTGTGCTCTCTGGTTCTTGAAACTGCCTGCAATGAGAACTTTATATCTTCTCTGTCAAGACCTATCAACATTTTTAAAACTGCTATCAAATATTCAAATTTCTCTAATGGTAACTGCACCAGCTTCTCTAGTATGTCCTGGGACTCTCGCTGAAGCCTTCACATCCTTCCTAAAATGTGGTAAGTAATTAAAAAGGTCTTTAATGTTGGTTTGGTATAGCAGGTGAAGTTTAAAAATAGAGAAGTCTTGTTATAAGTGTGCTGGTGAGGCTGCCCCGAAGTTTTGATCCTTGTATTTAAAAAGGATATGGGGATTAGTTAGCTCAGTCAGCCTGATGGCTTGTCTGCAATGCTCAGTGACACCAACAGTGTGGTTTCAATTCCCACACCAGCTGAGGTTACCATGCTGGACTCCCCTCACCTCAGGTGTGGTGATCCTCAGGCCAAACTGTCACCAGCCATTTTTCACTGATAGGAGAAAAACCCTATGATCCGGTAAGACTATGGTGACTTTATTTTTATGTAAGAAAGGATATAATGGCATTGAAGGTGATTCAAAAAAGATTTCGGCTGACTTCTAGGATAAATGCATTGACTTAACAAAACTGCTAAAGCAGTCAGAACTTTATTCATTAGCGTTTAGAAGAATGAGGGGTGACCTTCTTGAATCATATAAGATCTTTAGAGGGCTTGACAAGATAGGTTTTGAGAAGATGTTCCCACTAGAGAGAAAACTCAAATTAAGGGCGAAAGTTACAGAATGGGAAGCAAGTGACCTGCATAAGAAGGACGGATTGCACCTGAATTGGAAGGGGCAGGGAGATTTGCTAGAACTGCTTGGGAGGATTTAAACTAATAAGGTGGATGGTGGTGGTAGTGGTGGGGCGCGGTGGGTAGGAGAGGAGACCGGGGAGATAGTGAGGAAACAATTCAGTCTGAGACTGCTACATTTGGGAAAAGGAGCAAGTCAAACAGTCAGGGCAGGCAGGAACAAAGCAGAGAACAAGGTAGGACAGCTGAATGAAACTGCATTTATTTCAATACATGAGGTCTAACAGGAAAGGCAGATGAACTCAGGGCATAGTTAGGAACATGGGACTAGGATATCATAGCAATTACAGACACGTGACTCAGGGATGGACAGGACTGGCAGCTTAATGTTCCAGGATACAAATGCAATAGGAAGGATAGAAAGGAGTGCAAGAGAGGAGGGGGGAGTGGTATTTTTGATAAGGAATAACATTATGGCTGTACTTAGGGAGGATATTCTTGAGAATACGTCCAGGGATGGTATTTGGGTGGAACTGAGAAATAAGAAAGGGATGATCACGTTATTGGAATTGAACTGTAGACCGCCCAATAGTCAGGGGGAAATTGAGAAACAAATTTGCAAGGAGATCTCAGTTACCTGTAAGAATTATAGGGTGGTAATGGTAGGGGATTTTAACTTTCCAAACATAGAATGGGACAGCCATAGTGTTAAGGGTTTAGATGGAAAGGAATTTATTAAGTGTGTACTAGAAAATTTTCAGATTCAGTATGTGGATGTACCCACTAGAGAAGATGCAAACCTTGACCTACTCTTGGGAAATAAGGCAGGGCAAGTGACTGAGGAGTCTGTGGGGGAGCACTTTGGGACCAGAGACCATAATTCTATTAGTTTTAAAATAATGATGAAAAAGGATAGACCGGATCTAAAAATTAAGTTCTAAATTGGAGGAAGGCCAATTTTGACAGTATTAGGAAGAACTTTCAAAGGTTGATTGGGGGGTGAATATTTTCAGGCAAAGGTTCAGCTGGAAAATGGGAAGCCTTTAAAAATGAGGTAACAAGAGTCCAGAGACAATATGTTCCTGTTCAGGTGAAAGGCAAGGCTGGTACGTGCAGGGAATGTTGGATGACTTGAGAAATGGAGGTTTTGGTCAAGAAAAAAGGAAGCATATGTCAGGTGTAGACAGCAGGGATTGAGTGAAT
Source organism: Chiloscyllium plagiosum (assembly GCF_004010195.1). Lineage (NCBI taxonomy): Eukaryota > Metazoa > Chordata > Chondrichthyes > Orectolobiformes > Hemiscylliidae > Chiloscyllium > Chiloscyllium plagiosum. Next base: position 18,966,220 of record NC_057748.1, on the reverse strand, counting down.
CCTTAGAAGAGTACAAAGGCAGTAACAGTATCCTTAAGAGGGAAATCAGGAGGTCAAAAAGGGGACATCAGATAGCTTTGGCAAATAGGGTTAAGGAGAATTCAAAGGGATTTTATAGATACATTAAGGACAAAAGGGTAACTAGGGAAAGAATAGAACCCCTCAAAGATCAGCAAGGCAGCCTATGTTTGGGGCATCAGTGTTTACTGTGGAGAAGGACATGGAAAATACAGAATGTGTGGAAAGTTAAAAATCACACAACACCAGGTTATAGTCCAATGGGTTTATTTGGAGGCACTAGCTTTCGGAGTGATGTTTCTTCATCGAGTGGTCTTTGTCCACCCCAGTCCAACCCTGGCTCCTCCAGATGTGGGGAAACAGATGGTGACATTTTGAAAAATGTCCATATTACAGAGGATGTGCTGCTGGCTGTCTTAAAATGCGTAAAGGTTGGTGAGTCCCCAGGATCTGATCGGGTGTATCTGAGAATTCTGTAGAAAGCTAGGGAAGTGATTGCTGGGCAGAAGAAGGGCATGTGCCCGAAACGTCGAATCTTCTGTTCCCTAGATGCTGCCTGACCTGCTGTGCTGTTCCAGCAATAAAGTTTCAGCTCAGAAGTGATTGCTGGGCCCCTTGCTTAGATATTTGTATTATCAATAGTCACAGGTAAGGTGCCAAAGACTGGAGGCTGGCTAACATGGTGCCACTATTTAAGAAAGATGGGAAAGAAAAGCCAGGGAACTATAGACCGGTGAGCGTGACATCTGTGGTGGGCAAGTTGTTGGAGGGAACCCTGAAGAATAGGATTTACATGCATTTGGATAGGCAAGGACTGATTAGGGCTAGTCAACATGGCTTTGTGCTTGGGAAATCATGTCTCACTAACTTGATTGAATTTTTTCGAGAAGTAATGAAGAGGGTTGATGAGGGCAGAGCAGTTGACGTGATCTAAATGGATTTCAGTAAGGCGTTCGACAAGGGTCCTCCTGGTAGACCGGTTAGCAAGGTTAGATCACTTGGAATACAGGGAGAACTAACTATTATGCACAGAACTGTTTTGAAGATAGAAGACAGAGGGTGGTGGTGGAGGGTTGCTTTTAGACTGGAGGCCTGTGACCAGTGGTGTGCCACAATGATCGGTGCTGGGTCTACTGCTTTTTGTCATTTATATGAATGATTTGGATGTGAACATAATAAGTATAGTTAGTAAGTTTGCAGATGACACCAAAATTGGAGGTGCAGTGGACAGCGAAGATGTATACCTCAGAGTACAACGGGATCCTGATGAGATGGTCCAATGGGCCAAGGATTGGCAGATGGAGTTTAATTTAGGTAAATGTGAGGTGCTGCATTTTGGAAAAGCAAATCAGGGCAGGTTCTGGGAAGTGGTGCTGAACAAAAAAATCTTGGAGTGCAGGTTCATAGTTCCTTGAAAGTGGTGACAGCATTGAGTATTGGAGTTGGGAGGTCATGTTGCGACTGTACAGGACATTGGTTGGCCAATTTTGAAATATTGTGTGTAATTCTCGTCTCCCTCCTAGGAAGGATGTTGTGAAACTTGAAAGGTTCAGAAAAGATTTACAAGGTGTTTCCAGGGTTGGAGCTATGGGGAGAGGTTGAATAGGCTGGGGCTGTTTTCGCTGGAGTGTCAGAGGCTGAAGCGTGACCTTATAGAGGTTTATAAAATCATGAGGAACGTGGATAGGGTAAATAGACAAGATCTTTTCCCTGGATTGGGAGTCCAGAACCAGAAGGTAAAGGTTTATGGTGAAAAGGGAAAGATTTAAAAGGGACCTGTATGTTTTCATGCAGAGAGTGTTATGTGTATGAATGAGCTGTCAGAGGAAGTGGTGGAGGCTGGCACAATTACAACGTTTAAAAGGTAACTGGATGGGTATATGAAATAGGAAGGGTTTAGAGGGATATGGACCAAGTGCTGGCAAATGGGACTAGATTAGGTTAGGATATCTGGTCAGCAGAGATGAGTTGGACTGAAGGGCATGTTTCCATGTTGTATATTTCTGCGACTGTATAATAAGGGGATACTCATTTCAACCTGAGATGGCAAAGAATTCATTCTCTAGTGAGGGTAGCAAGTATTTGGAATTCTCTGCTCCAGAGGGTTGTGGAGGCTAGCTGACTGAAAGTATTTAAAGAGGATGTAGATAGATACTTGAAATATCAAGGAATCGAGAGCTATGAGGAGCTGGCTTGAAAGAGGAGTAGAGGCCTGGGCCAGATCTCTTAGAATGGCAGGGCATGGCTTGATGGTCTGAATATTTCGCTCATATTTCTTAGGTTTTTATGCTGATTAAGGATTTTCAAACCTGCTTACTTACAATTAAAGCAATTAAACACCATACTAATCTCTAACACTTTGCCGGTCACTTGTTGCCAAAGTCACTTGTCTTTTTGTAAACAGCAAATAGACCATAGTACCTTTAAAAACTCCAGTTCATAACAATCAGAAGACAACTCTTTGCAACACATTAACATCCAAATGTCCATTTCCAATCTTTATTATCCATAAATATATGCATTCCCAACATTACAATAACATAAGCTGCTCGTTCAGTGATGTTCATGCTGATTCTGCACCAGCCATGAGAGGACCCATAGCAGACAATTAATAAATTTATGACAAGGAATTTACCACAAAAAATAGTCTGCTGGTAAAGGGTTGTGTGCAAAGCTTCATGTGTGCAAAACACAACCTTAATTTTTTTGCAGGTACTTTATATACTTGAATATTAGTCGAAATTGTTTGATCACTTTTTAAGGTTAAATTTATGGGGTTGAATATTACATGGAAACTCCTTTTGAGTGGCTGAAATTCATGCCCATTAAGATTCATACTGTATCATTAGCAGAAGCCCAATTGACCTCTAAACAAATAAAGGAAAAAAAAACAATGAATTACAGAGCAGGGATCCCCTGTGGTTGTTCCCCTCAACAACAAGTATACCATTTTGGATACTGTGCGGGAGCGACTTACCAGGAGTAAGCAATGGGGCACAGGTCTGTGTCACAGAGTCGTGTCCGTGTTGCCCAGAAGGGAAGGGGGAAGGAGCAGAGTGTTAATCACTGGGGATGCCATAGTGGGAACAAGAGAGATTCATGGTTGGTGTGTTGCCTCCAAGGTACCAGGGTTTGTGATGTCTCTGATTGTGTTTTCGGGATCCTTGCGGGGGAGGAGGAGCAGCTGTAAGTCATGGACCACATAGGCACCAATGACATAGGTAGGAAGAGAGGTGGGGATTTAAGGCAGAAATTCAGGGAGCTAGGGCAGAAGCTTAGAGCTAGGACAAACAGAGTTGTTATCTCTGGTTTGTTGTCCGTGCCACATGCTAGCAAGGGTTTTGGATTCCTGGATAATTGGAGCTTTCCTGGAGTAAGTGGGACCTCTACAAACAGGGTGGTCTTCACCTGAACCAGAGGGGTACAAATATCCTCGAGGGGAAATTTGCTCATCCTCTTCGGGTAGGTTTAAACTAATTCAGCAGGGTGATGGGAACCTAAATTGTAGTTTGAGTTTAGACGAGGTTGAGAGTAGGGAGGTCCGAAATAAGGTTTTAGGGTGGCAAGAGGGCACTGGCAAGCAAAAAGTTGGTTTGATGTGTATCTATTTCAATGCCTGGAGCATCTGGAATAAGGTGGGTGAACTTGCAGAATGGGTCAGTACCTGGGATTTCGATGTTGTGGCCATTTCAGAGACATGGGTAGAGCAGGGATAGGAATGACTATTGCAGGTTCTGGGACTTAGATGTTTCAGTAAGAACAGAGAAGATGGTAAATGAGGTGGGGGCGTGGCATTGTTAGTCAAGGAATTAGTATGGCTGCAGGAAGGACGTTTGAGGACTTGTTGACTGGGATTGTATAGGCTGAGATTAGAAACAGGAAAGAAGAGCTTACCTGTTAGAACTTTTCTATCAGTCTCCAAATAGTTCCAAAGATTTGCAGGAAAAGATGGCAAAGATGATTCTCAAAAGGAGCGAGAGAAACAGGGTAGTTGTTACGGGGGACTTCAACTTCCCAAATATTGTCTGGGAATACTATATTCAAGTATTTTAGATGGATCATTTTTTGTCCAATATGTGCAGGAGGTTTCGACACAGTATGTAGACAGGCCAACAAGGGGCGAGGCCACATTAGATTTGGTACTGGGTAATGAACCTGGCCAGGTGTTAGATTTGGAGGTAGGTGAGCACTTTGGTGATAGTGACTACAATTCAGTTATGTTTACTTTAGCGATGGAAAGGGATAGGTATATACCGGAGGGCAAGAGCTACAGGTGGGGGAAAGGCAATTACAATGTGATTAGACAAGATTTAGGATGCATAGGATGGAGAAGGAATCTGCAGGGGATGGGCACAATAGCAATGTGGAGCTTATTTAAGGAACAGCTACTGTGTGTCCTTGATAAGTACATATCTGTCCAACAGGGAGGAAGCTGTAAAGCACAGCAGCTCTGGTTTACTAAGGAAGTTGAATCTCTTGTCAAGAGGAAGAAGAAGACTTATTTTAGGATGAGATGTGAAGGCTCAGTTAGGGCAATTGAGAGTTACAAGGTAGCCAGGAAAGACCTAAAGAGAGAGCTAAGAACAGCCAGGAGGGAACATGAGAAGTTGTTGGCAGATAGGATCAGAGAAAACCCTAAGGCTTTTGACAAGTATATAAAGGATAAAAGAATGAGATTAAGATTAGGGCCAGGAGAAAGTGAGGTCTGCAGATGCTGGAGATCAAAGTTGAAACTTTATTGCTGGAACAGCACAGCAGGTCAGGCAG
>NC_057748.1:18948649-18961269 GCF_004010195.1 Chiloscyllium plagiosum | reverse complement strand
ATCTCCTGTTCCCTGGATGCTGCCTGACCTGCTGTGCTGTTCCAGCAATAAAATTTCAACTAAGATTAGGGCCAATCAAGGGCAGTAATGGGAAGTTGTGTGTGGACTCAGAGGAGATGGGGAAGCGGTAAATGAATATTTTTCATCAATATTCACACTGGAAAAAGACAATGTTGGCGAGGAGAATACTGAGAAACAGGCTACTAGACTAGATGGGATTGAGGTTCACAAGGAGGAGGTGGTAGAAATTCTGGGAAGTGTGAAAATAGATAAATCCTCGGGCCTAAGATTCTCTGGGAAGCCAGGGAGGAGATTGCCGAGCCTTTGGCTTTGATCATTATGTCATCATTGTCTACAGGAATAGGACCAGAAGACTGGAGGATAGCAAATGTTGTTCCCTTGTTTATGAAGGGGAGTAGAGACAACCCTGGGAATTACAGACCAGTGAGCCTTAGTTCAGTTGTGGGTAAAATGTTGGAAAAGATTATAAAAGATAGGATTTATAATCATCTCAATAGGATTAAGCCAATCAGGGACAGTTAACACATTTTTATGAAGGGTAAGTTGTGCCTCACAAACCTTATTGAGTTCTTTGAGATGGTAACCAAACAGATGGATGAGGGTAAAGCCATTGATGTGGTGCATATGGATTTCAGTGAGGCGTTTGATAGAGTTCCTCATGGTAGGCTACTGCACAAAATACGGAGGTGTGGACTCTGACAGTTACCTGGAATATTCTAAATCCCCACCATCAGATAACCCCCCCCCCCACCGGGTCTGGCTATGTCCCTCCTTTTGCCGGCTCTTCTGAACTGCCCTCCTGATTTGGTGAAAAGAAATAGGGAAGGAATTGTGGGAGATTTCTTAAGATCCGAAGCAGCCATCTTGTCACATATTAAAAGCCTGGAAACCATTTTGAATCTCATATGAGTGTCTGCTTGCTAAGCTTGTACTTACCCAGGCTCAGTGAGGTGGTTGACCTTGCAGCTGTACTATTACCTGATAGTGCCTATTTGCTCATTAACCTGCAATTCACAGTTTGCTAATTGTTAAATGATTGTAACCTATATGCAGAGGAACCTCGATTATCTAAATACCAATTATTTGAAAATTGGATTATCCAAAGGAGATCTTGAGATCCCGATAGAACATTACATCAAAGACATGTTTCCAAAAGTGATCACGTCTTTTGTTTACAGTGATTAAACAGGGAACATCTCTAAATGATTGACCTCCTGCCCACTCTCTCTCCCTACACTTTCCCTGGAGTTCTACAGAGGGGTGTACCCTAAACACCCCTGTTCCAGATAATCTGACCAACATTGTCCTGTACAGGGCAGAGGTGGAACCTGTTGCAGTAAAAAGTTGTGTATGTGGTGTGTGTGTGTGTATGTGTGTGTGTGCACGCGCGTGCTATTTGGAGACTTACCCCACAAAGGCAGCTGCAGTGTACCATAAACACCCCTGTTCCAGATAATCTGACCAACATTGTCCTGTACAGGGCAGAGGTGGAACCTGTTGCAGTAAAACGTTGTGTATGTGGTGTGTGTGTGTATGTGTGTGTGTGCACGCGCATGCTATTTGGAGACTTACCCCACAAATGGATGGGGGTGGGCAGTGGAAGGTGTTGGACGGGGTTGCGGGGCGGTGCCGGGGGGGCAGGGATGTTGGACGGGGACGGGGTTGGCCCTGGGTGGTGTTGGGGGCAGGGGCTCGTGCGCTTTGTGCTTCTGCAGTCTCTTGAACGGGGAGCAGACTTTAAAAGCTCTGAGCCCCAGAGGAAAGACATTTAATTGATTAACCGAATAATTGATCATCCGAACGAAATAGTGCCCACCCATCTTGTTTGGATAATCGAGGTTCCTCTGTAATCATTTAACTCTCTGTATCTCTTCAGAGTGAGTTGTGACCATTTGGTCAACTTGTCTCTCCCCGTGAGCTCATGAAGAAACAGTCAATAACTCAAGATTTTTGTGGTTTGATTTATTGTTCCTCTTATTGGACCGCTACAAACGAGTCACCCACTGAATAATTTATCCCATCCCCAACAGGACGCATGGATTGAGGGTGATTTAGCAGTTTGGATCAGAGCTTGGCTAGCTGAAAGAAGATAGAGGGCAGTGGTTGATGGGAAATGTTCATTCTGGAGTTCAGTTATTAGTGGTGTACCGCAAGGATCTGTTTTGGGTTCACTGCTGTTTGTCATTTTTATAAATGACCTGGATGAGGGCGTAGAAGGATGGGTTAGTAAATTTGCAGATGACACTTAGGTCAGTACAGTTGTGGATAATGCCGAAGGATGTTGTAGGTTACAGAGGGACATAAATGAGCTGGGCTGAAAGGTGGCAAATGGAGTTTAATGCAGAAAAGTGAGAGGTGGTCCACTTTGGAAGGAATAATAGGAATGTAGAGTACTGGGTGAATGTTAAGATTCTTGGTAGTGTAGATGAGCAGAGAGATATCGGTATCCATGTATATAGATCCCTCAAAGTTACCACCCAGGTTGATAGGGCTGTTAGGAGGAGAAAGTGAGGACTGCAGATGCTGGAGATCAGAGTTGAAAATGTGTTGCTGGAAAAGCGCAGCAGGTCAGGCAGCATCCAAGGAACAGGAGAATCGACGTTTTGAGCATTTTCCCTACCTTTTATCTTAGCCTGCTGGACACACTTTCCTCATTCCTGAAGAAGGGCTTATGCCCGAAACGTCGATTCTCCTGTTCCTTGGATGCTGCCTGACCTGCTGCGCTTTTCCAGCAACACATTTTCAGCTCTGATAGGGCTGTTAAGCAGACATACGGTGTGTTAGTTTTTATTAGTAAAGGGATCAAGTATCGGAACCATGAGGTCATGCTGCAGCTGTACAAAACTCTGGTGTGGCCGCACTTGGATTATTGCGTGCAGTTCTGGTCACCGTGTTATAGAAAGGATGTGGAAGCTTTGGAAAGGGTCCAGAGGAGATTTACGAGGATGTTGCCAGGTATGGAGGGAAGATCTTACAAATAAAGGTTGAGAGACTTGAGGCTCTTTTGAGAGAAGAAGATTGAAAGGTGACTTCATTGAGACATATAAGATAATCAGAGGGTTAGATCGGTTGGACAGTGAGAGCCTTTTTCCTAGGATGGTGATGGCTAGCACGAGGGGGAATAGCTTCAAATTGAAGGGTAATAGATATAGGACAGATGTCAGAGTTAGTTCCTTTACTCAGAGAGTAGTAAGGGTGTGGAAGCCCTGCCTGCAACTGTTGTAGACTCACCGACTGTATGGGCATTTGAATGGCGATTGGATAGGCATATGGACAAGAATGGAATAGTGTAGTTTAGATGGGCTTCAGATTAGTTTCACAGGGTGGCGCAATATCAAGGGCCGAAGGGCCTGAACAGCACTGTAATGTTCTATGTTCTACGGTAATTCAGAAAACTCAGAGTGGAGTGTAACGGCTGGCACACTGACTCATAAATGTTGACTTTTACACAAAACATATGGAAAATTCCAGATGTTTTGGCCAAAAATACAAGGTCGACTTTTACGAGATCAACTATTACTCGAGTAGCAGATTAAACTCCCAGATTAATTTAAAGGTAGTATTAGTTGGTTTCTGGTAGCTGCAATGTGACCATAATATTACAGCAACATACCACATCAAAGGGAAAGATCTATATTAATCTCATGGTCTCTTTACTTTTCAGTTACAGGATTGTGAAAGATCACAACATTCACCATCTTAGCTTGTAACCTGTGCAGCAGTGTGCAGGTTTAGGCTCAAAACCACTGCCCTGGATAAAACTCTTGCAGCATATGTGCTCAGCATGGGGGTTGTAACTATGAGGCTTGCACAGATCTTGCACAAATCAGCAGATTTAGAAAGACCATAAGATGTAGGAGCAGAATTAGGCCATTTGGCCCATAGACTCTGCTCCACCAATCGATCATCACTGATGTTTCTCAACTCCATTCTCCTGCCTTCTCCTCATAACTCTAAACTGCCTTACTAATCAAGAATCTCAGTCTTAAATACACTAACAACTTGGTCTCCACAGCTTTCTGTGGCAAACAACTCCACAGATTCAACACTCTCGCGCTGAAGAAATTCCTCCTCATCTCGGTTCTAAGGGTTGTCCCTTCATAATGAGACTATGCCCTTGGGTCCTAGTATTTCCGACTAGCGGAAACACTTTCTCCAATATCCAAGCTTCTCAGAGGGCCCCTCAGCCTTCTGACCACATTGAACACAGAAGTAGAGTTCTTAACCAACCTCATATGATAAGGCCTTCATCCCCAGGATCATTTGTGTAAACCTGCTCTGGACCCTTCTCAAACATGAATACATCCCTCCTCAGATGTGAGGCCCAAATCTACTCTCTATGCTCCAAATGTGATTCTGATCACAGCCTTATAAACTTCAGCACTACATCTGGACTCTTGTATTCTAGTCTTCTTGAAATGAGTACTAATATTTCATTTGCATTCCTATCTGCCAAATGATCTGCATGTTAACCTTGAAAGAATCCTGAACTAGAATTCCCGAGTCCTTTTGTGCCTCAGATTTCTGAAGCCCTTTCCCATTTAGAAAATAGTCTATGTCTCTTTTCTTCCCACCAAAGTGCATAAACTCGCATTTTCCCACGTTGTATTCCACCTGCCACTTCTTTGCTCACTCTCCTAGCCCTACCAAGTCCTCCTGCAGCCTCCCCACCTCCTCAACATGATCTGTCCCTCCAGCCATCTTTGTCTCATCTGCAAACGTAGCAACAATGCCCTCAGTTCCTTTCTCCAGATTGTTAATACATAATGTGACATAGCATAGTTGTAATCCCATAACTGACCCCTAAGGAATTTCACTAATTACCAGCTGTCATCCTAAAAAGACCCCTTTAAGTTCCACTTTCTGCCTGTCAGCTAATTCTCAATCCATGCCCATACCTTGCCCCTAACACCATGGTCTCTTATCTACTTTAGCAGCCTCCTGTCTGGCACCTTGTCAAAGGCCTTCTGGAAATCCAAACAGACCAAATCCACTGGCTCTCCTATGTCTAACTTGCTTGTTACCCCCTCAAAGAAATCTAATGGATTAGTCGGGCATTACCTCCCCTTGAAGAAGCCCTTTTTACCACGCACTTGCAAGTACTCACTAATCTCATCCATAATAATGGCCTCTAAATTCTTATCAATGACTGATGTCAGGGTAACCAGCCAATAATTCCCATCTTCTCCCTCCCTTCCTCCCTTCTTATGCAGGGATGTTACATTAGTTATTTTCCATTCCTGTGGGACCTTCCCTGACTCCAATGATTCTGTAAAGATCACCACTAATGTCTCCACAATCTCGTCAGCTATCTCCTTCAGATTCCTGGGGTGTAGTTCATTCAGTCTGTCTGATTTATCCACCTTCAAACCTTTCAGCTTCCCTAGTACCTCCTCCATGATAGCTACTGTGTCCACCTGCCCCTTACTCTCTTGAAGTACTGGTACAGTCAATTCTTCTATAATGAGATGATTGTGGTCTTGAACCAACCCACGTTACAGAAAATCATGCTTCAAAAACAGCACTTAAAGTGTTGGCACTGTAATCACATTACAACTAACATGTTTTAAACATTTGTGCTGTAGTAACAGTATCCCCAATTAATCAACCGCGTTACAGCAAATTTGCATGTAACAGAACAACCTGTATGCAACTGAACCTCTTCCCCAACTCCTTTCCTCCCACTTTCCAAACCCATGACTGCTATAATCTAGATAGACAGGGAAAGTAGATACAAGGGGAACACCACCATCTGCAAGTTCTCCTCTACGCCACTCACCATCCTGACTTGGAAATATATCGCTGTTCTTCAGCTTTGCCAGGTCAAAACTCTGTAATTTCTACCCTAATGGCACTTTGGGTCTATCTATTGCACATAGACTACAATTGTTCAAGAAAGTAGCTAACCACCACCTTCTGAAGGGCAACTAAACTTGGGCAATAAATGGTGGCTCAGCCTATGATGCCCACGATTCCACATCAAGGTTGTCAGGATTTACAAAGTACTCAGTTAAAATGAGAACACATAACTGTAATCATGTTGAATCATCACTCTGTATGAGAGATTTTCAATAAGAGCCTTTGTCAGGTCCTTAACAATAAAAAAATCTTTTGGCAGGGTTTTATCAGAATCTCTTCTTATGGGCTACAGTTTCTGTTGGTTTTGTTTCTAGTTTATTCTCATCCACTTATTCATAAAAGGAAAATCACAGTATGCATGATGTTTTTCATCAGGTATATGTTGAAGTAAAATCTGCTGTAACTCATTTCACTGTTCCTTACCAGGGCAGAAAGTCTGAGAAAACCAGAATTGAAAAGGCAGTTGTGTATGGAATTCACCATTGTGAAAAATAGGAATCGAGTCCAAGGCTGCGACATCACATGGCAAACTAAATAAACAAAATATTCTTCAATATTCAGAATGGATCTTCAAAATTACACTTTAGTTTACAATCTCTTTATATTAGGATTAAATAAAATCCAGACACTTGACTTCTTCTCTGTTACATGGTGGCTGGACCTCTGAGCTAAATCACATTTCTGGACTTTATGTTCGTAACCGATATACACCAATTTTGTTGACGGCATCAATTCTAATCAATATGCTGTTCTAATATCAGACATCCAAATTTCCAAGTTTTATTCTGCATAGTTTTGCTATAGAATTGGGTTATAACTACTTTATGCCAGCAGAGTGAGTTGGAAATAATCTCTCCTGATTTTCCAAACTCATGGATAGTTGGAATCTTTCTCCAAGAGTAAAAACGTCAAATACATGGGACATGGGTTTAGGGAAAAGAGCGAAAGTTTAAAGGAGATGCAAGAAGCAAGTATTTTTTTACACATAGGTTATGAAGTAGCTGGAATGCACTCCTAGAAGGGGTGGTAGAAACAGATATAATAGCAATGTTTAAGAGGCAGAAAAATGAATAGGCAGGAAATAGAGGGATGCCGACTACGTAGAGGCATGGGGTTTTTAATTTACAAAGACATCATGTATCAGCGCAGACTTGTTGGACAAAAAGTTCTGTTCTGTTCTTTGAAATCAGTGCCCCCTGAATGCTCTTGTGTCTTTTGATCTTTGTTTACCAAGTCCTGAATAAGCTCATTGCAATATATGATTATAGCATGAACAACTGAGAAAACAAAGAGGAGCAGATTTTCAGCCTGATGCATTTGGGAAAAATGATCATCAAGTTTTACATCTGTTCAAAACATATTAGGATAATTTTTTTGGAAAGCCTTGCACTTGCTTCTGAGGAAACAAGAAAGAAATTTTGATATACTTGCATCATAGATTAAGAAATTCCTTATCAGTATGTCTTCAATCTGCAGAGAGAGAACAGCTGAGGATGAACAGTGATTTTCCTGCTCCTCAGATGCTGCCTGATCTGCTGTGCTTTTCCAGCACCACTCCGATCTAAACAGTGAAGCAACATCCATCAGATGTAACACACTCAAAAGAATGCTCAGCCAAACCAATCCTGTGAAGATTTGTTAGCAAAAAAAACCTTGCAGGTTAAACAAAGACTTGTATTTATCTAGTGTGACAATATTGCGATACATGCAATGGATGTTACGGTCCTTGACCCCAGTAGTTATTGAACTGAGCACGTTTTCATATTCACAGATGTCTTCACCAAGTTCACACAGGCCATTCCAAAGATGATTTATGGTTCTAATAGCACCCTGCATGCATCCACAGGCTATTCTCTACACTACTGGACCATCTCCTTGGGCTCACAATATGTTCTGATGGAGAGAGCCAGGTCAATTAATAGACAGCAAAGTATCACACAAGGCTAAGCCAGGCTTTTCCGATGCACCCAAGAGGACTGAGAGTTTGTGCCGAGAAGCAAACAATTCAACAACTGCAAAGCTGACAGGATTGACCTTCTAATCAGTGCAAGGGAATTCCTCTAAAATCAAATATCATGAGTCAGAATAATATAGAGGATATGTAGGACACAGAATTCCACAAAGTCATCATGAAGCTTTGTCATGCATGGCCACACCTATATTGTTGAACCAATAGCTGGAAGGCAGCTTCAGAAAACAGTTTGTAGAGGGCAATTGCTTGAGACCAGAATTTTGGTGGACGATGTGGAAGCAAGCAATTCACTTCACAGCATTATGAGACCTGAAGTATCAGTGTATGATGGCTTGATTGAAATGGAGTCAGGTGGAGTGATTTGTGAATCTCAGGGGTGCATCTAGTGTGGGGATGCGTGCACGGACCCTGAGAAAAAGCGCAGGGGGAAGCTGTCAGGATGCAGCAACTTGAGAAACAAATATTGTCAATCATACGATTCTTGGATAATCAATCTCGAAACCAATTTGTGTGATCCACAATGGAGTCTGGATTTTTTAGAAGGTGCAAGTAAACGTAAGAAGCTGAGAAAGTCTTCTCAAGCAAATGTCGGATATCACCCCCACCTTATCATTTGCCCAGTTTGGTGCTGTAAAAGGAGAATGCTGATACTAATGTGGACTTGAACATTCTGGCCATCATGGGGCAATTACACACTGCTTAGCAAAGAGTCATTCTACACTTTTTTTTTAGATTAGATTACTTACAGTGTGGAAACAGGCCCTTCGGCCCAACAAGTCCACACCGACCAGTCGAAGCACAACCCACCCAGACCCATTCCCCTATATTTACCCCTTCACCTAACACTACGGGCAATTTAGCATGGCCAATTCATCGAACCTGCACATTTTTGGACTGTGGGATGAAACCGGAGCACCCGGAAGAAACCCACGCAGACACGGGGAGAATGTGCAAACAGTCAGTCGCCTGAGGCGGGAATTGAACCCAGGACTCTGGCGCTGTGAGGCAGCAGTGCTATTTGTAGTTGCTGGGACAAGAAAGTGTGTTATGAAATCTGTAGCCATGAAATGGTGATAGTGAGGAACAGCAACTACAGCAGTCGAATGGACACATTCCGGGGAGAAAGGGCATCTTTACGTGAAGGAAAGCTCATGGAATAAAGAAACAGACAAAATATTTTCAATATTATATAAACCAGAGGCTTCATTCCATGTGAATATTTCCTTGTTAGGCTTAATTTCCCTTCAAGTTTGGATGTCAGTGGAATAGAGAATCTCTGCTTCATGATCTTTAGGTTGTCTGTGTTCAAATTTCATATCACAAGCAGATGAGTTGAGATGGAGTGAAGTCAGGTGATGTTATGGAGGTAGAAAGAGGAGGTTTTAATCGTGGTATGATTGAGGTTGCAAGCTCATCATCAGGTCAAATGTGACACCAACTTTGCAAATAGACTGGCTAAATTTCACGCTGTTACCAAGCAGAAGGATAGAAACAGTAGCTGGGAACGAAGTTTGGAGCTTTAAAACTGGCCTCAGTTTTTTCCAATATTTAACTGGAGAACATTTCTGCTTAAATAAGTAATCTGATAGTTCAGCTAAAGTGGAAGAGTCAGGAAAGGTGGTGGAAAGATGTCAGTGTACATGAGAACTAACTTTGTGCTTCCAAGAGATGCAGATGTACTGATGATGTCAATGGATGAGTAAAGCTAATGCTGTGAAGAGATGGCATCAAATCTGGAAATTGGACCAGTACACCATCACTTCCTCAAGTCCTAACCAGCCATCTCAATTAGAGTGGGGCAGCAAATTCTGGCCTTGGCAGAGTCACCCACATTCCATTACGAATACATTTTAAAAAGATGAGGAATAGGAGAGGGCCAAGGATAATGTTGCAGAGTAGAAAAATAAACTGTTGCAGGTGTTTCTTTGGCTATAATTAGAAACTATTTTGAAAAAGAACCATATTAGACTTGAAACATTATTAACATTGTTTCTCTCTCTCCACAGATGCTGCTGGACCTACTGAGTTTCTTTCTTTATATTTTAGATCTCCAGCATCTACAATACTTTGCTTTTGTTCTCTTTTGCTGCTGGTTGCAGCAAAAACTTTCAATTCTTTTTAGCACAAAGCAATATTTAACTTCAATTAAATTGTAGATGGTTGGTTCAAAAAATAAAGTAGTCGAAGAGTGTGGTGCTGTAAAAGCACAGCCAGTCAGGCAGCATCCGAGAAGCAGGAGATTCGACATTTCAGGCATAAGCCCTTCATCAGTCATTCCAGCACCGCACTCTTTGACTTTGATCTCCAGAATCTGCAGTCCTCACTTTCTCCTCAAAAATTAAAGGAGCCAATTCTTGAATCAAAGAAAGGGAAATGTTATTGCTTACTAACCCAGAGAAAAATAATAAAACATAACATCAAACACAATATGCATTTTAAAGCTGGGAATGCATCCACTTCAAAAATATGCCATTTAAAACTTCCTTAGAATACTTAAATATCAGATTAATGGAGACCACAGTTGTTTAATCGATGATTTGCATTCTCCAAAGCAGCAACATTTGTAGATAACTTGATGTTCTCGAATGATGTTTTTCTGATTTGCTTTTCATCAGTGTAGTCTGAGAGACTGAGAGGAAACTGGGAAAGGCAGAGTCTTCCAGTTCTGCTGTTACAAGTCCATTACTTTCCTCTCTGTTCTGCTCAAAAGTTGTTATTTGAAATACTATTTGTTTGTGTAGTCCTGTGCCTGGCAGGTCTTTCATCCCACTATGTCAAACTTCCAGAACAGTGTAAGTCAAATCAAAAGATGCAGATCTGAGTATTTCACTTCAGTCATTTTAGTAACATGTAAATTTCAGTTCAGATTGTTCTTTTTATCTATGTTTCATCTGTGGTTAGGTGATCACTGCAGCCATCTCAGTGCTTTCCTTATTTAAAAACTATTTTAGTCCATGAAAAGTGCCAGGTAAAAACCCAGGAACAGCAGTCAGCCACTCAGCCCAATGAACCTGCCCTACCACTCAATATGATTGTGGCTGATTGAACACTTTAATGTCTTTTACCAAACCATCACTTTGTAATGCCACTGGTAATCAGAAATCTATCCATTTCTACTTTAAACATACTCAAAGACTGAGATTCCAAAGCCCTCTGTGATAGAGAATTCCAAAGGTTCACAACCTTCTGAGTAAAAACATTTCTCATCTGATATCGAAGTGGAATCTGCCTTATTCTAAACTTATGCCCTCAAGTTCTAGCCTCTCAAACCAGAGGATACATCTTACCTGCACCTACCCTATCTATCCCTATCTCTCACCTCTCACTCTTTGAAACTTTAGTGAATTAAGGCTCAGTTTTCTCGATCGCTTTTCATAGGACTGTCCCACCATTCCCAGGAACAAGTCTGGTGAACTTTGTTGTGGTGTCTCTATGGCAGTAATATCTTTCCTGAGATAAGGAGACTGAAATTGCACACAGTACTTTAGCCACAGTCTAACGAAGCTCCTATAAGATAAAGGCTTATATGCCATTAACCTCCCTAACTGCACCTCGCATGTTAGGCTTCAGTAACTTATTGCCAAGGACACCTAGATTGCCAACCTCTTTCCATTTAAGAAATATCCTGCATATCTGTTTCTCCTACCAAAGCGAATAACTTTCACATTACATTCCATTTGCCACATTCTAGCTCATTCACTAAGTCTATCCAAATCCCAAGAAGCTGCTTTACATCTTCCTACTGATCCCATCTCTCATTATCAGTGCAATTCCATTTCATGTTCCTTCTTGTCTGTCCTTCCTAAACATTGAATATCCTTTAATATTCAGTTCCCAGTCTTGGTTACCATGTAGCCACGTTTTTGCTAAGGCACTTAGATCATATCAAAATAGCTTTATTTGTGCCTTTAGATTGCCTCTGTTGTTGCAAATGCTGCATGAAGTGTACTCATTGTGCAACTTTGTTTTGCCTGTCTTTTAGTCTGGAGGAGAAAGTGAGGGCTGCAGATACTGGAGATCAGAGCTGAAAATGTGTTGCTGGAAAAGCGCAGCAGGTCAGGCAGCATCAAAGGAACAGGAGAATCGACGTTTCGGGCATAAGCCCTGTCTTTTAGTCTCCCTACTATCTTTTTGACTTCCTGTTACCAATCTAACTTCATTACAATTTGGTTTATCCCTCAGGTTTCCAGTCTCCTGACAAGTTAATTTAAATCCACCCCAACAGCAAGAGCAAATCTCCTTGGATGCTATCAGTCCCGGTTATTTAAGATGTAACTGGTCCAGCTTGTACAGATCCCATCTGCCCCAATAATCTGATGCCCACCCTCCTACACCAGCTCTCTGGCTATGTATTTAATCAATAGATCCTCCTTTCTTATGTTCACTACCACCTGGTACTGAGAGAAATCCTGAGAATGCTGCTCTTGAGGTCCTGCTTTTTAACTTTCTTCCTAACTCACTGAAATCGATCTTCAATAACTCATCCCTCTTCTTGCCTTTGTTGTTGGTTCCAATGTGAATCAGCTGAAACTTTATTGCTGGAACAGCACAGCAGGTCAGGCAGCATCTAGGGAACAGAAGATTCGACGTTTCGGGCACATGCCCTTCTTCAGGAATGAGCAGAGAGTGTTCAGCAGGAGAAGATAAAAGGTAGGGAGGAGGGACTTGGAGGAGGGGAGTTGGAAATGTGATAGGTGGAAAGAGGTAAAGGTGAAGGTGATAGGTCGGAGTAGGGTGGAGGCGGAGAGGACAAGAAGAAGACTGCAGG
>NC_057748.1:18946514-18948337 GCF_004010195.1 Chiloscyllium plagiosum | reverse complement strand
CTGACGAGGGAGTCGCGGAGGGAGTGGTCTCTACGGACAGCTGATAGGGGAGGGGAGGGAAATATATCCTTGGTGCTGGGTCTGTTTGGAGGTGGCGGAAGTGACGGCGGGTGATGCGCTGTACATGGAGATTGGTGGGGTGGTAGGTGAGGACCAGTGGGGTTCTGTCCTGGTGGCGGTTGGAGGGGCGGGGCTCAAGGGCGGAGGAGCGGGAAGTGGAGGAGATGCGGTGGAGGGCATCGTTGATCACGTCGGGGGGGAAATTGCGGTCCTTGAAGAAGGAGGCCGTCTGTGTTGTGCGTATTTTGAACTGGTCCTCCTGGGAGCAGATGCGGCGGAGACGAAGGAATTGGGAGAATGGGATGGCGTTTTTACAGGGGGCGGGGTGGGAGGAGGTGTAGTCCAGGTAGCTGTGGGAGTCGGTCGGTTTGTAGTAGATGTCCGTGTTGATTCGGTCAATGTGAATCACAACTTCTGGCTGATTCCCTTCCCCAAGAAGGATGGCCTGCGACCACTCCATAACAATCTTGATTCTGGCACCAGGGAGACAACACATCATCCTGGAGTCATATTTATTGACCTGACTGTGGAATCTCATATAACTATTCCTCTTCCCATTCTTCTTCCTCCTCCCCTGTACAGTTGAGTTACACATCGCACCATGGGCTTGGATCTGGCTGCACTTCCCAGAGGAAACATCTCATCAGTTTCCAAATGGAATATTGATTAGCAAATACAATAGACTCAGGGGACTCCTACGCTACCTGTCTGGTAGTCTGACTGCCTGTGTGCTTCTAACATGCTGAGTGATCTCCTCCTTCTACTTGCTATCCACAGTTCCCTTTGTCTTGCAGATACACAACAGTGACTCCAGCTACTATTCAAGTTCTGAAACATAGAATTCAAGCTTGTGCAGGTAATGTCACTTGCTGCAGAAATGTTTGTCAGGAACAGATGTGTGAAGTCATGGATGTACCATAATCACACAATGTACACTCTACTAGGTCCTTCTGACATGCCATTAAAACTATGTGTTATCCTTAGAATAACTAGACTTAAAAAGAAAACTGAACAACATATTACTCAGAAAAAGAGGGTAAAAGAAGTCCAGAGACTTAAACACAAACTAAATGCCTAACTTTCAATATAAAGATTGGAAAAACTGACTGAACCTATTCATCAATCAACTACTTTCCATGATGTCAATTTGTCATTGTCCAAATAGGTCTCTTGATTTACATCTTATTTCGTCTTCTGCTCACCTCTCACTCTGAAAACTTTATTTTTTGGAGGAAATTTTACTTTCCCCCTCTGCCAACTTGACCCAAATTTCCAGTTATTTACTCTGCCTCAACCTCATACCCGCGAAGTCTTCCTCACTCTGACTGCGTGGTATACTCATTAAATTCAACAACAGAAGTCAAAAACTGATAGTTACATTCTGTCACTATCTCACAATGAGGAGTGAGACCATTTGGCCCTCTCTCTCCTGCCTTGTTTGTGTGCTGCATAGAGCCATTTGCCGAGTCCATCAGGAAGGATGCGAGCCTGAGAGGGGTGACTATTCCTGGCAGCAGGGGCCTGCAGGTTAAGGCCTCCCTGAATATGGATGACGTCGCCATTTTCTGCTCGGATCCGCTGTCCGTGCACAGACTCATGTGCATATGTGACCAGTTCGAACGGGCCTCGGGGGTCAAGGTAAACTGAGAAAAGAGCGAAGCCATGCTCTTTGGGAACTGGGCTGACCAATCCTCGATCCCCTTCACCGTCAGGACCGACTACCTGAAGGTGCTGGATATTTGGTTCGGGGGGGCTGGGGCGTG
>NC_057748.1:18922280-18945733 GCF_004010195.1 Chiloscyllium plagiosum | reverse complement strand
GCGCTGAAGTTTGGGGCAGCTGCCGCCAAGGCGAAGTGGGGAAAGACCACTGTGTAAAGTCTGCCTGCCTAACGAAGAACAGGGGGCCCATGCAGTCATTTGGGCTCTGCTGACGCCTCAGCTAATTATATGGGCATATGATTGAAAAATGTACAGACCTGTATAAAAATGATAAATTCTGATCTCTGTATGTACATGTTTACATATGTATGGCATGACCAACTGTACAGACCATCAAATTATTTTATGAATAAAGTATATTTTTGAAATAAAAAAAAATTTGTGGATAAGGAAGGGAAGAATGCACCAAATTCTGCCCTTATCTCATTATCCACCTTTGTGTGTAGCTGCATCAAGCTATACATAGACCCTCATGAAGCAAACACCAAGTTCACTATGTACTGTGGTTCTAACTGTCCCCTTTGTTGTAAAGGATGGATCTGGCCACCATGCTGTGGAATGCTCTAAGTATTCCGTGTTACTTGTCCTTCAGGGAAAAACTTGCAAAGAGAAGCACCTTTGACCACAAGTCCATCAGGAAGTGGTCAGCATGTAGCATCCTCGAGACCTTGCAGGGAAAGGAGAAGGTGGAGCTTGGCTACTAGTCAGAAGGGCACTGGCTGTTAGATCATTCAGATATGCCTATTCGCTGTGTGCCATCACACACTGCTCTCGAAGCAGATGTACTGGTGAAGGGATTGTCACACATCTCTTTCTGGAACATGCTTTTGCAAAGAAAGTCTGGAGTCAGGAGAGAGATCTGTAGTTTTTGCTGAGGTTCATTCTGAGCAGCTTGATAGAGCTGCTCTGTCATTAGACAGAGACGGCAGGTGATACGTTAACCAGAGAGTCACCACTCCACAGGCGAGTGATGAGGTTAAGAAGTGGGACCTTCATAGTGACCTCAGCTAGTACAAGAATTGAACCCATGCGGTTGATATCACTCTGCATCAATTGATTTGTCAGATTCCATCCTTTGAGTGGAGTACAAAATTGGTACATTTGTCTCTGATTTTCATCTCACAAGGAACATGAAGACAATCAGGTTTTACTTCAGAAAATCTTAGAAATACACACTGCGTGTGTCAACATCCAAAAGGGAAACGCCAATTAATTTAGATGCAAATCCTTTGTCAGAAAGTACGAACCATCTACTTTCTAGGATGTTTACACACCTGATGTGTACTTACAATACTTTCTGCTTTTATTTTACATTTTCAGCATTCAGTTTGAGGGTTTAACATTACGTGTGACTTGGTCCTTAATGTGCAAGTATTCCACCATCGCTTCAAGACAACCAGTGGCAGCATAAACAAGGAAGTCATCTCCCTGCAATTAAAAATTACAATAATTTACAAAACTATCAAATGTATACATACATCTGTTACTGTAAATAATGACTAAATCTCAACTGTTTATCTCGAAGGTACGGGTATGATTTAAGTAATGTTTACTTACTTTCCCACCCTAATTTGACAGAACTGCTTCATCACAATGCCCCTCTACTCCCCCATTATCTGAAACCATTTTCAGGATTTCTGAACTTTTCTGAAATTCAGGCTTCATCAACTTATTCTGGATGAGCTACAAAGCTGCAAGACTAAGCCAAGCCAGAAGTCAGCATTCAGTGGAGGGAAAGAAAGCCCTACCAAAGTGACTAAAAAGCAGACTGTTCTATTTTCCTGGGGCCAGTAAACATATTCCTGCATTCTTCTAACCTAAATCCAATCAAAAAAATGTTAAGCTTTTTTCTGGACAGCACCTTAAAGCTACCCTCTATTTGACAAAAATAGCAGGTGCACTATGCAGCCCACTGATGAACCAGCATGTGAACAAAAACATATGCATTTTCAGATGAAGTCTGCCGGTTATTGTACCAGGTCAGGCAAACAAGAAGCATTCTTTGTCCACACCTAATTCCATTTACACTGATTATTGCAGACAAATATAACTAACAAAAAGATCTCAGCATTTCCTTTAATTTTATGTGGTAATATCTTCACCTGAACCAGAAAGTTCTGCAGATGGATGAAGAGTAATAAGACCTGTTTATACGACAGTGGATACAGCAAGGCATCTTGATCCTGTAGTGGATGATTCCTGGTGTTAGGGTTGGTAATGGTAAGAAGTGGAGATGTAAACTTGTCTCTCAAGACAATCTTCAAAAAGTGAAGAATACATCCTAGGGAATAGAGCAAAACGCACCAGAAAATATCTTTAGTAAATTGCCATCATTTTCAATCTCAGAACAAAAATCTATGACCTTTTATCAAACTGGCGGTGCCAGTATCGGAGTCATAAAAAGGCACAGCATCAAGTACATTTAGTTTATTGGATCTGCATGATCTCTTTGAAAGATCTATCCAATTAGTCCCACTCTCCTATGTTTTCACTCATAGCCTGGCAATTCTTTTCAAATATATGAAATTGCTTTTTTTAATGTCATAATTGAAACTGCCTCTAACATAGTTTCAGGCAATGCAACCGAATCTTTATAATTTTATGCGCATCTCTTTCACTCATGCCATCTCCAGTTATTTTCCCAATTCCCTTAAAATCTATGTTTTCGGCTTGTCTCAGCCACAGGGAAATTTCTCCTGCTAGCAAAAGCCCTTCAAAATTTTAAGCACCTCTGTCAAATCTTCTTTTAAGTACCTCTGCTCTAAAGAGAATGATCCCAGCTCCTCTAGTTCCTTCCAACTGAAATACCATTAGTCCTATCCTAGCAAAATCTCCTCTGCATCCTCTCTTGTGAGACCCAGAACTGGCAACAAAACTTCAACTGTAGCCTAACCAGACAAAGGATTAGCATAACTTCTTTGCTGTTATAATCAGCGCCTTTAATAAAGTAAGAGTTTTTACAAATATATATTAATTCATGGGATGTAGGCCTCATCAGCTGAGCCAGCTTTTATTGCCCATCTCTAGCTCCCCTTGAGGTGGTGGTGAGATTGTTCCAGGACTTTGACCCAGTGACACTGAAGGAACTGTAATGTTCTTTCAAGTTAGATTAGTGAGTGACTTGGAGGAGAGCGTGCAGGTGGTGTTATTCTCATGTATCTTCTGTCGTTGTACTTTGAAATGATCCTGTGCATTTGGAAGTTGCTGCCTAAGTAGCCTAGGTGAATTTCTGGAGATGGTACACACTGCTACTGAGTGCTGGTGGTGGAGGGGATGTTTTGTCAATGTGTACTACAGGCTGGAGTAGCCTGGATGGTGTCAAGCTCCTTCTACATGGTAGCTAGTGCTTTTCAATGCACCTGTTAAAGGGAAAGTGTTTGGTAGCTAGAAGAAGTGTGGTAATTTGAAAACTGAATCTGTGCTGTGATACTTTGAACACCTACCAAATGTTTTCACACATTACATGGAGGTCTTGTTGGAAGAGGTTAAAATAAAGAGGGATGGCCCATATCCATAGGGCTAGGGGGATGATGAGGGCATGCTTTGCAATGTTTGTGCTGGGAACAGACCCTTCAGGCAAATGCTCAGAGGCAGTGGGAAGGTCTAGAAGTGGAAGTCGATATCAGGATGCAAGGAGTATTGTTCCAAGAATATGCATGCAATTTCTCCCACTGTAAATTTTTGAAAGCTTTTATCAATTACTTAGAAAAATATTTCAAGTGGCAAAACTGCACTTTGCTGACAGTCAAGAATCATTCAAATCAGGTAACAAAGATTTTAATAGCACTCCAGTGAGCCATGAAATTACTGACATGTTGGACAATGATTAGGAGAGCTCTGAAGTGGGCATCTTGAAAGCAGGAGATTATGTGATGAAACATGCAGGATCATGTTCCATCAAAGTTGACAATTATAAATCACTTAAGGAAAACAAACAGAAAGGGCCCACCTTGTAGTGTTAAGCTGTCCTTTTTGAAGCTGATGCAGTGGAAGACTTTGTTCAATTTCAAACTGATAGTTCTGTGAACCTGTCCAATTTATGTACAACAAAGTAATTACAATTTTCATAGATCATAAAAAACATCAACATTTTTTCTTCTGAAAAATGTTAATAATACAAAACCAACAACTGAGGTAAGTTTCTCAAAATACTTCAAACTTTATATGTGTCTCTTGCAGGTTCCTGGACTTACTTTCAAATTTCTAACTTACTTGAAATTACAGGGCGTAATATTACTGCAGTGGATGTCAGGTGCATACTCCCATGACTTCAGCATTCAAATGAAGTGAGGATTCACTTTACATATCACCTTGACATTCCTACTGCAGCTTTGTCTTATTAAAGGCGAAAATTGTGGACACCCAATATTTTGAAGATAAGTATAAAACTAGGGAGCAAGAATTCCTGTTGCACATTCAGGTGCTCTGGGCTGGAGTGCAGAAGGTTAAGGAACAGTAAGTATTCATCAAGATAACTTTCTCAATTCCTTAAACAATACAGTTTTTTTCTGGTACAGAAATGTGGGAGTGCAGTTTTAAGGAGATGCAGAGAACAATTGGATAGTGAGCTTCAGACATTATTACTACTAATGAGAATCTCTCCAATGAAGAAAAAGAGACAAAAGAAAGAATTGATGACGAGGTGCTGATGGGATGGCAGAGGAGAAGCACATGGCTACATATTTTGCATATTATCTGAAGAATTAGAGGCCCAGGTTGGCAGTGTTCTGGTATATCAGGGGTGGGGGAATTGCTGTGAGATAGATTGAGTGAGAGGGAGGGAAATCAAACACATCAGACCCAGCATGAACATAACACAAAGTGGAGTGGTCTATATCGCCACTTCAAGTAAGTTTGTCTGTTTATATCTTCAGACACAATTTTCCCTTTTGGGAAATAATGTGCTGATGTTGGAAGGACTAACAAGCTAACAGTCAATGTCTTGAATTAGGTCCTGAATACTCCTTCCATCATTAACCAGTGCTGGATTGTATCTTTTTTTCAGTTTTTCATGGGACATGGATATTGCTGCTGGAATTGTTGCCCTCCCTTATCTCACTCAAGAAGAGTGTAGTGAGCTCTTGCCTTAAAACTGCTGCACTCCATCTGGTGACACAATGGAAGGAGCAACAAAATAGTTCCAAATCAGGATTGTTTTTGGCTTGGAGGGGACTTACAGGTGGTGTTTTCATGTTTCAGCTGCTCTCATCTTTCTAGGTATTAGGAGTTGCTGCTTTGGAAGGTAATGTCGAAGGAGGTTTAGTGAGTTGTTGTACTGTACCTTGTATATGATACATACTGCTTCCGTTGTGAGTCAGTGTTTGCGGGACTGACCATGCAAGTTGGTGAAAATGATGTCAATTGACCACATTGCTTTCTTCTGGGGAGTTATCAGGCTTCTTGATGTTGGAGCTACATTCAACAGAGCAGTACTGAGTATTCCATCCCGCTCCTGAGATGTGTGTTGCTGATAGTAGACAGGCTTTAGGAGGACAGGAGTAATCTCACAGCAGAGTGCCCAGCTTCTGACTTGCTTTTGTAACCAGAGTATATATATGAGGGGTCCAATTAAGTTTCTGGCCAAAGGTAACCCCCGCCCAAGGATGTTGATAGTGGGATATTGGCCAATGGTAATGACACCGAATGTTAAGGGAAGATGGTTAGATCATTAGCTGGCATTGGTGTGGTATTAACGTTAAATCCACTCTTCAATCCAAACCTGAACATTGTCTAGACCTTCTGCATATGGATATGCACAGATTGAGTAGCTGTAGAGTTATGAATGGTGCTGGACATTGTGCAAAAATGAACAAACATCCCCACTTCTGACCCTGTGGTGGTGGAAAAAAATCAATGATGACGTAGCTCATGATAGCTACTCAATGTGGCTAGTGATGGTCTTCCACTTAGAAGTAGAAGTATGCATAGAGTTTGGTCCAACATCCTGGCATCTTAGTACCTGAGCAACAGCAGAAAATCGGAAGAATCCTCAGTTTTAAGCAAATACAGCCACTTCAACCAGATGAAAAAATTAAATAACCAAACACTAACTTCCATGCATTATGATGAAGAGTCAAACTGGTCTTAAAATGGTAATTATGTTTCTCTCTGCACAGATGTGACTGGATAAGCTGGGTTTGTTTTCCTTGGAGCAGAGGAGGCTGAGGGGGTATTTGACTGAGACATACACAAAATTTAAGAAGCATGGATAGGATAGATTATGGTAATCTTTTCCACATGGCCGATGTATCTAAGATTAGAAGGCACATGTTTAAGGTGAGAAGTAAGTGGTTTACACGAAAGCTGAGTATAAATTTGTTCAATCAGAGATTGGTAGAAGTATAGAATGTGCTATCGAAGAGGTGGTGGAGAGATGGCACTCATGCAACTTTTAAGGAGCATCTGGATAAACATTTAAAATGCCAGGACATAGTACGCTTTGGATCAAGTGCAGGTAAATAAGACCATAAGACCAGAAATTAGGCCATTTGGCCCATCGAGTCTCCTCCGAATTCCATCATGGCTGATAGGTTACTCAACCCCATTTTCCCACTTTCTCCCCATAACCTTTGATCCCCTTGGCAACCAAGAACATATCTATATCTGTTTTAAATTTACTCAATGACCTGGCCTCCACAGCTCTCTGTGGCAATGAATTCCACAGATTCATCACTCTCTGACTAAAGAGGTTTCTCATTATCTCCGTTTTAAAGGGTTTTCCGTTTATTCTAAGGTTGTGTCCTTGGGTCCTCGTCTCTCCTGCCAATGGAACATCTGCCCAACGTTCACTCTGCCCAGGCCATTCATTATTCTGTAGGTTTCAATCAGATCCCCCCTCATTCTTTTAACCTCATCGAGTATAGTCCAAGAGTCCTCAAATGTTCCTCATATAGGTGTATTAAGTCTTTCACTCCTGGGATCATTCTTGCGAACCTCCTCTGGACCCACTCCAGGGCCAATACATTCTTCCTGAGGTATGGGGGCCAAAATTGCTTACAATACTCTAAGTGTGGTCTAACCACACTTTATTATAAAGCCTCAGAAGTACATCCCTACTTTTATATTCAAACCCTCTTGAGATGAATGACAACATTGCATGTGCCTTCCTAAATACCAACTCAACCAACAAGTTTATGTTAAGAGAATCCTGGACTAGGACTTCCAAGTCCCTTTGTACTCCAGATCATTGAAATTTCTCCCCATTTAGAAAATAGTCCATGCCTCTATTCTTCCAAGCAAAGTGCTTGTCCTC
Organism: Chiloscyllium plagiosum; assembly: GCF_004010195.1. NCBI lineage: Eukaryota > Metazoa > Chordata > Chondrichthyes > Orectolobiformes > Hemiscylliidae > Chiloscyllium > Chiloscyllium plagiosum. The sequence continues at coordinate 18,938,580 of NC_057748.1, read as the reverse complement.
ACACTTTCCTGCATTGTATTTCATTTCCCACTTCTTAGCCCACTCTCTTAACCTGTCTAAATCTTTCTGCAACCACAAGGGATGAATGCAGATTTCTCCAGCTTCCTCATTTCCCCTCCCCCCACCTTATCTCAGTCCCAACCCTTGGACTCAGCACCGCCTTCTTGACCTGCAATCTTCTTCCTGACCCCCTCTCCGGCCTATCACCCTCACCTTAACCTCCTTCCACCTATCGCATTCCCAACGCCCCTCCCCCAAGTCCCACCTTTCTACCTTTTATCTTAGCCTGCTTGGCACACCTTCCTCATTCCTGAAGAAGGGCTTATGCCCGAAACGACGATTCTCCTGCTCCTTGGATGCTGCCTGACCTACTGCGCTTTTCCAGTAACACATTTTTCAGCTCTGATCTCCAGCATCTGCAGTCCTCACTTCCTCCTAAATCTTTCTGCAGCCTCCTCACTTCCTCAATAATACCTGCCCCTCCACCTATCTTTATATCATCTGCAAATTTAGTCAGAATGCCTTCAGTGCCTTCATCCAGATCATTAATGTATGAAGTGAATAGTAAAATGGGAGTAGTGTAGTTTGGTGTTTGTTGATCAGCATAGACATGCAGGCCAAAGGTGCTATTTCCACGCTGAATGACTCTATGACTCTTGATGCTGCCAGACCTGGTGAGAATCTTCAACACTTTCTGTTTTTATTTCGGAGTGTTTTAGCAGACAGCAAGCTGAGTCCATAAGTGTTGTCACTTATTAGGTCACCATTCCTGTATTGGTGGGGTCACCATTCCTATATTGGTGAGGACACCCTCTGACATATTAAGAGTGGCCTTATTCATGTTACACTGAAAATGATAGAAGCAGTCTGGCAGACTTGATAATGCATCAGAAATCTTGGTCTGCATTTTCAATGCTCTCCTGTATACAGCTCTTATCTGTGATGCCTGCAGCTGAACTCATTTGTGAACTTGATTTCTGATGAGCTAATAAAACAGCAATCTTTCCCACGCATCATAAGTCATTCTGCCTGGTAAATCACCACTTGCAGATCTAAACTATACAGCAGCCCGAAAGATGCAAAGAAGAGCCAGTATCTGGGATAATCTCTGCGAGAGTCTGAAGGAAGATTACAGAGAGCTTGGCAGGAATTTAAAAAGGAGGTCCTCGAGAGTAGTAATATCTGGATTACTCTTGGCACTACGAGCCAGTGAGGGCAGGAATAGGAGGATAGAGCAGATGATTGCATGGCTGAGGAGCTGGTGTATGGGAGAAGGATTCACATTTTCGGATCATTGGAATCTCCTTTGGGGTAGAAGTGACCTGTACAAGAAGGACAGATTGCACTTAAATTGGAAGGGGACTAATATACTGGCAGGGAAATTTGATAGAGCGGCTTGGGAGGATTTAAACTAGTAAGGTGGGTGGGGGTGGGACCCAGGGAGATAGTGAAGAAAGAGATCAATATGAGACTGTACAATTGAGAACAGAAGTGAGTCAAATAGTCAGGGCAGGCAGGGACAAGGAAGGACTAATAAATTAAACTGCATTTATTTCAATGCAAGGGGCCTAACAGGGAAGGCAGATGAACTCAGGGCATGGTTAGGAACATGGGACTGGGATATCATAGCAATTACAGAAACATGACTCAGGAATGGGCAGGACTAGCAACTTAATGTTCCAGGATACAAATGCTACAGGAAGGATAGAAAGGGAGGCAAGAGAGGAGGGGGTGTGGTGTTTTGATAAGGGATAGCATTGCAGCTGTACTGAGGGGGCATATTCCCGGAAATACATTCAGGGAAGTTATTTGGGTGGAACTGAGAAATAAGAAAGGGATGATCACCTTATTGGGATTGTATTATAGATCCCCCAATAGTCAGAGAGAAATTGAGAAACAAACTTGTAAGGAGATCTCAGCTATCTGTAAGAATAATAGGGTGGTTATGGTAGGGGATTTTAACTTTCCAAACATAGTCTGGGACTGTCATAGTGTTAAGGGTTTAGATGGAGAGGAATTTGATAAGTGTGTTCAAGAAACTTTTCTGATTCAGTATGTGGATGTATCTATTAGAGAAGGTGCAAAGCTTGACCAACTCGTGGGAAATAAGGCAGGGCAGGTGACAGGAGTCAGTGGGGGAGCACTTTGGGGCCAGCGACCATAATTCTATTAGATTTTAAATAGTGATGGAAAAGGATAGATCAGATCTAAAAGCTTAAGTTCTAAATTAAAGAAAGGCCAATTTTGACGGTATTAAGCAAGAACTTTCAAAAGCTGACTGGGGGCAGATGTTCGCAGGTAAAGGGATGGCTGAAAATGGGAAGCCTTCAGAACTGAGATAATGAGAATCCAGAGAAAGTATATTCCTGTTAGGATGAAAGGAAAGGCTGGTAGGTATAGGGAATGCTGGATGACTAATGAAATTGAGGGCAGCCATTGCTCAAAACAACTGACTTCTTCTCGCTCCAGCAGCCCAATAACATGGATATTCTTCCTTCAACCTTAATTTTTGAGGTCGTCGACTTGCTCCACTAAGGCCTGTATCTGCTTCTCCAGGGCCTGGATCTGTCCCGTTGAATATTCGGCCACAGTCTTCGATGCTATGGTCCACTGCACGAACTCCTCCACACGCTGCCCGAGACACTGCATCTCCTGCTCATGCTTTTGCAGCATGGCCGAGGTCAGTTCCAGCCTGGTTCGATTTCCTCCATCGCTGATTCGATGTTTTCTCTGAGTTTGACACACTCCAAAGCCAGACTCTGCTGAGCACGTAAGTCCAAAGGGGCATCCAAGGGGATCAACGCTGCGGCCGTGGGTGTGTCCATTGCTGTAAGGGAGTACCCTGCTTGTTGCGATCCATGCAGTCCTTTACCTTTAGTCATCTTTCCTAATTGCTAAAATGAATATTTAAAGATGCTAGGAACTTAAAACTACCAATTTTTACCAAAACAGCTAATAAAGGGAGGGTAAAAGCATCACTTTGCCTGAGTTGTGGTGCAGAGCTCAGCAAGGCAGACCTGTTAGATCGCCACTGTTTTGAATCCCCCATCAACCAAATTTCTATCCATGCAAGTAATGGGCCTCAAATGTCATCAGCAAGTAGGTGTTTTAGCATCAGTATGAACTGTGTGAACATCTGTCAATTTCCGGAGACATTAATCACTCATACAATGAAGGAATCTATCCATACCAATTTCTCTGTTACATGGGCTTCCTCCAATGAGAGAATGATAGCCCTTATGGAGTGGAACATAGCACTGAACAGATGCGATGTGTACAGGCAAACATATATCCATAAGATGTGGAGCAATGAATGGGCAAGATGAGACAACCGTGTAACTCCATGTTGCCAGGAGATGACACCCTGTTGGCAACCATTGAACTGCATGGTCACATGGGAATTGCAGGGATGGAATGAAGGCAATGGAGTTCCTCTCAAGCTGCTTCAACAACTGAAGATGGTGGATCCTCAGTCACTTTGATAGTGAAATTAATATTGCATGTTTTCTGATAACTGAAGTTAGTTCTGCACAGATCTAGGTAGCTCCAGTATGTACAAGGACCCAGAAGATACAAACTAAAACTATTTCTTACTCCAAAGCATGAAACAGGCTACTTTCACATAATTACAAGGCACAGGAAGTGCACCTTGCAGAAGCATACATAAACAAGCAGGTATTGACAGGAAGAGTTTATGCCCGAGAACTTCGATTCTCCTGCTCCTTTGATGCTGCCTGATCTGCTGTGCTTTTCCAGCACCACAGTCTCGATTCTGATCTCCAGCATCTGCAGTCCTCACTTTCTCCCAGTATATGCACAGACCAGCTTTATTGCATTGAGAGTTAAAAGTCTTCCAATGTAATTTATAACAAATTATACGTTTATTAAAGACTACTCACTCCAGCGCAAATTTCCCCAGTTGCCTTGCTTCATTGCTCAGTCCAAACAGGAGATCTTTTTCAACATTTTTGATGTACTTCAAACAATCATTACAATATTGTAACTGAATGCTTACTTACTAGCAGAGTTGTAAAAGGTCAACTGTGTGAAAGTCTGAGGGTATTGAAGAATCTTGACTGAGAAGAGGAAGAAAGGGATAAAAAGCATAAGGTAGTAATTGTGAAGAAAGAGATGAGGAGAGTGGACTATGCAAAACTGGAAGAAGGCATTGAAGGAAAAACCAAAAAATATACAAAAACATCAAATGTTTAAGACATTATTTATCTTCAAGATTACCTATTTAAAACAACTTAAACCAGATAGCAATATAGTTGAGACATAGGCTTTAGAAGCTTGCTCCTAACTGCAGACCAGAATCTATAACTACACTATTACAATCAACTATCTACATAGAAGATTCTATTCTATCCTATTTCATTCTAAATGTTTAGATCAACAATTTCATGGTTAACTGTTAACATAAAGGATGATTAAACATTTGAACAGTAGGAAATGTAAAAAATCTTTTAAACACACACACAAAATTAAAATACATTTAAGTAATCAATCTCACAACACATTCTAAAATAAGACTTATATATTTTTGAGGAATTTTTAATTAATCTATACTACTCACCTCTGACTTACAATTGGTCTGGCTTTGGACTAAAGAGCCTATTAATAACCAGACAGAACTAACCAGGTCATCAGGGAAACGTTCAAGAGTACACTGCTCTGACCAGCTCAGCTCTAAAATCTTCTCCAACAACTCCATCAGAGAGGAATTAGACAGCAACATTGATACAACTGTATAATTAATAATGAGAATATTTGAAGTCCACCTGAAATTAACACATTACATTCTTTCCCTTCATCTAAGTCAGTAATATAGATTGTGAATAGCTAAATCCTTGTATTAACAATAATTATACACATATATATCTATAAATGCGTATTTATGTCTTTACCTTTTAAAATAATGACTGAAAATAAATATTTAAATGCAATCGATATTATGACTTATTCTGAAAAAGTTTGCCAGTGCCAGCCGTGTTGAATTTTTTTGGAGGGTTTATCACAGTGAGACCTAGTGACATTTCACTCCATATGTTACCAAACTGACCTCATTGACTACCCCTATATGCCCCCTTGGTATCCCTTTTGTTCAACATTGACCCATCTTACCATGTGCCATTCCTGGAACAACTCACCACTCAGTGGATATCTGCCGAAAGACAGGCATCCCTTGCACTTGCCCTGTTTTTCAAAGTCTGTTGTGCATTCAGACAAGCATTGGCAATCTGATGTTGCCCCTCACTAGCAATTTAATGGCACAACAGCCAGAAAATCATTTTTGCTCATGGCACAGATACAGCATGGCTGACACTTTGTCACAGTGTGACATTAATTGTGTTATTGATATGTATATATATTCAGTATAGTTTGTTACAAGTTTGGGTTTCTAGTTTTTGAGCTAGTAACTGGTGGGTTTTCTCCGTGTCTCAAGTTTCACAGTAAAAGAAGCAGGAGTAGGTCATTTGACCTGTTGAGGCTGCTCCGCCATTCATTAAGATCATGGCTGATATTAAAGTTAATAGACACAAAACACATTAATGCATCATCTTTCATGTTTTCATATGTCTCAAAGTCTTCACAACCTTTGAATCTGAAACCAAGTGCAACTAAAAGGCCATATAAATAATCCTTACTCTCACATCTGTAAAAATTCTAAAACATCAAATCCAGTGAGCCAAAGCAATAAAGGACACGTGACATGTCAAGTATCACTTATAAGTTGCTTTGTCAAGTTACACAAGAGGCCTAAACTCAGAAAGAGGACTTTGTATTGTTAACCCTGCAACTAAAACAGTAATTAAAAGTATATAACGCTCCAGATGTGCTTTGCTTAATTACCTCTGTTTCTGTTGTAGCCTGAGGTCTGTTTCAAACTGCAGTAAAAGATGTTTAAGGCAGGTTGGAGGAGTTCTGTGCTCAAGGCTTTGCATTTTCCTGCCAAGTTATTCACTTCAAGAACATAAACAAGCATTAATTTTTAAATTCAGTCACTCTCTTATTTAACTAAGTGCTATAATATGTGCATATTATGCTAACATTAAATCTAGCTGAAGGATAACAATGTCAGTGTACTAATGTACTCACTGTTACTGAAATATCTGATTTACATAAAACAGTTACATTTGGAAATGGATATGGCTATCACATGACATCTACATCAATGTAATTACAATAGTTCAATTTATTTTGCCCTATAGGAAATAACAACTCAATCATTTACAATGAACTCAAGTGGCTATTGCTGCAGTAAATATAATAGTTTTTCAGCATGAGTAACATTTCCCCCCTAAAAAAAACTGCAATTAGATCACAATCAGAACATTTTTATTGTGAAATGTTAATGATCAAAGCAGAAATCTTTGTCAGGATGGCTAAACCCCTCTGGTCTTTGCAACAAGAATAAGTAGCACAGATTTTAAGTGGCCAAACCTCATGCTAACTTTATTCCTTGTATGAATATACCCCCATGTCTTCTGAACACAAACAACTGAAAGCTTTCATATTTTTGACAGAATCTGCTTTTCTACTCTAACAGCCATTCAATAATCTCACTTCCCCACAATATACTCCAATTGCAATCCTGTTGCTCACTCACATAATCTGAATATTTCTGTTTTCAAGCTCTTTGTGCCCTTCTTACAGCTAGTATTTCCAACTGACATTAACACATTACATTCTTTCCCTTCATCTAAACCAGTAATATAGATTGTGAATAGCTAAATCCTTGTATTGATCCATGCAGTACTGCTCCAGTCACACCGTGTCAATTTGAGAAAGGCCCATTTATTCTTCCTGTCTGCTTTGTATCCATTGATCAATGCTCAATCCAAGCTTCTTTAATAATAGATGTCAGTAGTTTCCTGATGACTCATATTAGGCTGACTGGCTTATAGTTCCCTCTTTAGTATTTCTTGAATACATCTGCTAACTTCAAATCTTCTGGAATTATTTGAGAATCTAAGGAAGTTTGGAAATTCAAAGCCAGCCCACTCACTATCTCTACAGCATATTGTTAAGATCTATAGAATGTGGCTGGGGATTTGTTATATTTTAGTTTCTCAAGTTTCTCCAGTACTTTTACAGTGCTGATATTAATTGCTTTGATTTACTCACAATTATTAGCCCCTAAGTTACTCCCTTTTTCCGGTATACTGCTTGTGTCTTCTATTGTGAAGGCAGACACAAAGTAATTTTCAATATCTCTGTCATTTCCTCATTCCCCATGATAATTTATTCTGTCTCTGATTCTAAGAAATCAACACTTACTTTAGCTACTCTGTTTCTCTTTGATATATTTGTAAAAAAATCCATAAACTCTGTTGTTATTTCTGACATTTTACTTCCATTCTAATTATTGTTATTTTCTTCAACATTTGATGGTCATAGAGTTATACAGATGTACAGCACAGAAACAGACCCTTTGGTCCAACTCATGCATGCCAACCAGATATCTCAAATTATTACAGTCCCATTTCCAAGCACTTGGCTGATATCCTTCTAAATGCTTCCTATTCATATTCCCATCCAGACGCCTTTTAAACCTTGTAATTGTACTAGCCTCAACCACTTCCTCTGGCAGCTCATTCCATAAAAGTACCACCCTCTGTGTGAAAATGTTGCCCCTTGGGTCCCTTTTAAATCTTTCCACTCTCACCTTAAACCAATGCCCTCTAGTTTTGGTTTCCCCTACCTTGGGAAAAAGACTTTGACTATTCAACCTATCCATGCCTCTCATGATTTTATAAACTTCGAAATGGTCACCCCTCAGCCTCTGACACTCCAGGGAAAATAGCCACAGCCCATTCAGCCTCTCCCTATAGCTCAAACCCGCCAACCCTGGCAACATCTGTGTAAATCTTTCTGAACCCTTTCAAGTTTCACAACATTTTTCCCAGAGCAGGGAGATCATTTTTTAAATTTCTAAAATAGTCTCAATTTACTATTACTCTTTGCAAAACTATACACCTCTTGATTTAATCTATAAATTCCTTAGTAAAGAATGGATGGATCTTTCCCACAAGTTTGCTTGTCAATGGAATGTTTTTGGTTGAGCATTTTGAATTGTTTCTTTTATAGTTTCCCACTGTTTATTTGCAGCCATATCTTTTGGTCTATTTATCTAATCAACTAGAGTCAGCTCCCTCTTCATATCCATGAATTGTTTCTGTGTAAGTTGAAGATTATTATGGTGATTAGAGTACATCATTTTCAAACTTAATGTGAAACTCAATTGTATTACGATCACGACTTCATAGTGGACGTCTTACAATGACATTAATAATTAACTCGGCCTCTTCACAATTTTAGATCTAAAGTAATTTTACCCTTAGTTGGTTCCATAATATATTGTTCCAGGAAACTGTCACAAAAGCATTTTAAAACCTTCTTTGAAATTTGATTTGTCAAAACTAACTGAAGATTAAAGTTTCCCATAATGATTACATCTGCTGTGGTACAAACTACTATAAATTATTGTTTAATGCTCTATCAAATGGTAAATAGCATTAGGGAACCTATTAACCACTCCCATGAATGTTTTCTACCCCTTGATATTCTCAACCTCTACCACAAGGATTCTATTTCCTGATTTTTGGAGCAAAGATCCTTCTTCACAGACGTTCTCATTTCATTCCTAATATCAGGGCTACTCTTCGTTTTCCATTCTGCCTGAGAAGAACTCACAGTGTTGCAGGTAGTTTATTGGTATGGATAGAGAATTGGCTAATGGACAGGAAACACAGTGGGGATTGCAATGATTGCAACAAAGTCGGCCAGGTGGACCTCATAGATTTTGAATTACCTGATTGGGGCTATTAATCTGGTCTAATCAGGAAGCTCTAGCTGACAGACAGAAACAGGAGTGTCAGAGGTTTTTCCCAACTCTGAGAGCTGGCTCTGAGGAAGCAGGAACAGAGTCAAGGACTCTCGGTATATGAATAAAGGGTGACTTGGTGACAAGATACTGGCTCCTGTGGAGTTATTTCAGGTTCTTTCTCAGGTGGGTGACCTGTGAGATTCCTCAGGGATCAATGCTGGGACTGCAAACGTTTATGATATGTTAATGACTTGGAGGAAGGAAGCAAATGTACTTCAGCCAAGTTTATAGATGACACAAAAATGGTGGAAAAGTATGTTGCGAGAAGAATACAAAGGCTTACAAAGAGGTGATGACAAGTTAATTAAGTGAGCAAAAAGTAGGCAAATGCAGTGTAATGTGGGAAAATGTAAAGTTGCTCAATTTGGAAGAGAAAACAAAAGAACAAAGTATTATTTAAGGTGAAAAAACTGCAGAAAGCTACAACACAAAGAGACTTGGGCATGAAACATAGAAAGCTAGCACACAGATGCAGGAAGTAATCAGGAAGGCTAATGGAATATTGGATCTTACTTCAAGGGAGTTAGAATTTAAGAGGAGGGAACTCTTTCTGAAACTGTATAGGGTGTTGATCAGACCGGGTGTGTAGCTTTTGCTCCTCTTTTAAAAAAAAATGTCATTACATGCAGTTCAAAGAAGGTTCACTAGGATGATCCCTGTTATGGGGGGATTGTCTTACGAACAAAAGTTGTACAAGTTAGGACTCTACTCATTGAAATTTAGAAGATTGAGGTTCTTCCATTGAGATATGTAGGATTCTTACAGTGTTTGATAGGTAAACACTGAGAGGATGTCTCCCTTCATGAGAGGATCCAGGACAAGACAGTATAGTCTCAGAACCAAGGGGCGCTAATTTAAGATAAGGAGAAATTTCTTCTGAGAGTTTGAGTCTTTGGAACTCCTTGCCACAGAGTTGTGCATATTTAAGACTGAGACTGACTGATTCCCAATCAGTCAGGGAATCAATGTTATTGGGAAAGGGCAGGAATATAAATGAGGAGTGTTGGAACAGCTATGATCCTATTGGATGGCAGAGCATTTTTGAGGGCTTGAACGGTCTACTCTTTCCTATTTCTTATGGTCTTGTGGTCTCTTTATGGAACGTGTACCCTGGAGTATTTATTTCCCAGGTTTGGTCATGTCTCTGTAATGGTGATTAGATCCAAACTATTCACCTTTATTTGTGCAATTAATTAACCTATCTTATTGTGGAAGCTCTGTTATTTCAAATAAAGCAAGTTCAATTAATTTTTATGACTATTCCTTGTATGGACATTACTCTCTAATTATTATCATTAAAGTCTCTATTCCTTCCTGTATCACTCTGCTTTCTTTACTCACATCAATGCATTTTACTATCATCAACTTTGTTTGTCCTTCTAAATCTCCCTTCACCTGGATCCTCATCTCTTATATTAGTTTTTTTTGCTGGTACACTTTTATTTTTATGCTTTGTTCCTTCCAGTCACACTCTGGTTTCATGTACTCATATCTCAACCCTATTCTACTGCCTTATCCTTTGTTTTTAACTTTCTAAATCTCCCATCACTTGAACTCTTCTCACCACTATTCAAAGCTCACTCTACAGGATACTGGTCCCATCATAGTTTAGGTGAAAATTATCCAAAGAATATACCTGCCTAAAAACCCTGTATTGAGGCCAATTACCATGAATCATAACCTACTTCTCCCATTGGCATTCAGCTCTCTGATATTTATTAAACGTATGCCAATTAGTTCATGGTTCAGGTATACTTCTTAAATTCTCTCAAAGAATGTGGATGTCACTGGCAAAGCCAGTATTTATTGGCCATCTCCAATTTTTGTTGAGAAGGTGGTGATGAACCACTCAGACTGCAGTGATGTTGACAAGCTAGTTCCAGTACATTGACTCAGCAACTTCACAGGAACAGCAATATAGTTCAAAATCTGGAAGATGCATGACCTACAGGGAAACTTGTAAGTTTTGGTGTTCTCCCGTATATGCTATCCATGTACATAAAGTGCTAGAGGTAGCAGATTTGAAAGGTAAATGAAGGCAGCTTGGTGGATTGTTGCAGTGGACATTGTAGGTGGTACACACTGCTGTGATTATGCATAAATGATGAAGGGAGTGAATGACTAAGATGGTCGATAGGGCCCCAATCAAACAGACTGCCACGCAGGACTGAGATATGAAGACAAATTGACTAGGTTAGGATTGTTTTCACTGCAGCTCAGATGAAAGTGAGGGGGGGGGGGGGGAATATCAGGGACTTTTAAAATTCTAACAGGACTAGATAGGGTAAATGCAGAGAGGACGTTCCTGATGGTGGGTGTGTCCAGAACCAGGGCTCACTGTCTAAGGATTTGGGGTAGACCATTTAGGACTGAGATGAGAAATAATTTCTTTACACAAAGATTGGTGAGCCTGTGGAATTCACTACCACAGGAAGTAGTCAATGCCAAAACATTGAATGTATTCAAGAGGCGGCCAGATATAGCACTTGGGGCAAATGGGATCAAAGGTTATGGGGAGAAAGCAGGTTTAGGCTATTGAGTTGGATGATCAGCCATGGTCATGATGAATGGCGGAACTGGCCCATAGGCCTCCTCCTGCTTCTATCTTCTATGTTCTGAATGGTGTTGGGCTTCTTGTGAGTTGTTGGAGTTTCATTCATTCAGGAAACTGAGAGTATGCCATTACACTCCTGATTTGTGCCTTGAAGATGAACAGGCTATGGGGAATCAGGAGGTGTAAACTGACTCACCATATAATTCCTAGCCTCTAACCTGCTTTGCAAATACCATGGCTGGTCCAGTTTAGTCCAGATCCTCATCACTGAGGATGGCAATATTTGGAGAACCTTCTCCTCCAGTTAGTTGTTTACTTCTCCATCACCATTCATGAATAAATATGGCAGGACTATAGCGTTTAGATGTGATTTGTTGGCTTTTTGATCATTGTTTGCTCTATTGTGTGCTGCTTATGTTATTTGTCATGTAAGCAGCCTGTGTTACAGTTTCATTAGGACAAAATCCTAGGAAACCATTGGTCAGCAAGCCAACCCTTTACTGACCCTTTAAAATGAGAATTGCATGTCTCTGGGTACTTTATTCCAGATTTGTTTAATTAACCTGGAGCGTCGGAGGCTGAGGGGTGATCTTATAGAGGTTTACAAAATTGTGGAGGGGCAGGGATAGGATAAATAGACAAAGTCTTTTCCCTGGGGTTGGGGAGTCCAGAACTAGAGGGCATAGGTTTAGGGTGAGAGGGGAAAGATATAAAAGAGACCTAAGGGGCAACTTTTTCACGCAGAGGGTGGTACGTGTACGGAATGAGCTACCAGAGGATGTGGTGGAAGCTGGTACAATTGCAACATGTAAGAGGCATTTGGATGGGTATATGAATAGGAAGGGTTTGGAGGGATATGGGCCAGGTGCTGGTAGGTGGGACTAGATTGGGTTGGGATATCTGGTCGGCATGGACGGGTTGGACCGAAGGGTCTGTTTCCATGCTGTACATCTCTATGACTCTATAACTGAATTTAAATTCCACACCTGCCATGGCATTAAATGAACTCAGGTCCTTGGACCATTGTCCAGTCTTCTTAATTTTTAGTCTAGTGATGCAACCACTATGCTGTTGTATGTAGAGCACTGGATGGACCAGAAAGTCATTCATGTTTGCCTATAATGTAGGCTTTTGAGAAATCAAGTTGACAGCAAGGTTCAACAGTCTTAGAAAGCAGATGGTCTGACTAAATTACTCTCAAATTGGAGAAATGGATAAAAATATTCTTGACACAATCAGAACAATAATATTAATTATACCATGGTAGAGAAGTTTGAAATCAATACTGCCCATTTCCTCAAGATGTCCGATCTTTATCTGTATTAATGAAAGAAGGTCCAGTACTAAAGATAGATTCTTGTTTCCTAATTAACAGAGAAAATATTGATTATATGTAAATAAAACGAAAGAACTGCGGATGCTGGATTATATGTAAAGACTGGTAATTCTCAGATTATAATGCAATAATTAAAAATATAGAGTTCATGTTAGTAAACACAAATGATTAATCTGACTAGTAGGGCTGCAGATAATGTTTACAATAATGGTTACAATGTACAATACAAATCAGAGCCCAAGAAAAGATGAAAACAGTGATTTTTGATGGCACTTTTGGGCAGGGTAGCCAACTATCCTAGAAGAAAATTAAGGGATGCTTTGGCATGGGACAAGCAGACTGCTGGGAGCAGAAGTGAAGGCTATGAAAATGGAAGAAATTGTGTCCTGGCATCTGACAAGTGGAGATGCAGGGTAACTACTTCAAACACAAAAGAGTCACAGAAAATCTGGGATGACTTTGCTTTCAGGCACTAAGGGACCTCTGAATGTAACCTAAATATGGTTCTTAAACTGAAATGTTAGTTTAGTCAGGTCTACTATAAGATGACATTTTTGTAAAGGAGTTCAGATCTGTAATAGGAACGGCCATCTGGAGGACCGTTAAAGGGCTGTCCACTACCTAAATAGCCCTGCTAATACTCTTTGAAGGAAGCTGCATTTTGATGCATAGTTTAACCTAACATCCTCTCCCAAAAAGAACCAACACATTGAGAGTTAGGAAGACATTGCAGATAATTTTCTGTGCCACTTGAACATACATCACCTTTTGCTATTCACTGACATTTGAAGGAGACCTTTGAATCACATCAAAAGATTTCCTGGTTTAGAATAACAAGATTTCATCACAATTAACTGTTTAAAACAAATTCATTTATAAGGTGTGGATTTCCCTGGCAGGCCAGCATTTATTGGCTCTACCTAGTTGCCCTTCAGGAGGTGGTGAGCTGCATTCTTGAACTGCTGCAGGTCATGTACTATAGCTGACACACAATGCCCTTAGGGAGAGAATTCCAGGATTTTAACCCAGCAACAATAAATAACAATATATTCCTAAATCAGTATGCTTAGTGGTTTGGAGGGGAACTTGCAGTAGCGGTATTCCAATGTGTCTAGAGTCATAGAGATGTACAGCATGAAAACAGACCTGTCGGTCCAACTCATCCATGCCGACCAGATATTGCAACCCAATCTAGTCCCACCTGTCAGCACCTGGCCCATATCCCTTCAAACGCTTCCTATTCATTTACCCATCCAGATGCCTTTTAAATGTTGTAATTCTACCAGCCTCGACCACTTTCTCTGGCAGCTCATTCCACACACGCACCACCCTCTGCATGAAAAAGTTGCCCCTTAGGTCTCTTTTATATCTTTCCCATCTCACTCTAAACCTATGCCCTCTTCCAACCACAGTAATATCCTTGTAAATCTTTTCTGAACTCTTTCAAGTTTCACAACATCTTTCCGATAGGAAGGAGACCAGAATTGCACACAATATTCCAACAGTGGCCTAACCAATGTTCTGTACAGCCGCAACATGACCTCCCAACTCCTGTACTCAATACTCTGACCAATAAAGGAAAGTATACCAAATGCCTTCTTCACTACCCTATCTACCTGCAACTCCACTTTCAAAGAGCTATGGACCTGCACTCCAAGGTCTCTTTGTTCAGCAACGCTCCCTAGGACCTTACCATTAAGTGTGTAAGTCCTGCTAAGATTTGTTTTTCCAATATGCAGCACCTTGCATTTATCTGAATTAAACTCCATCTGCCCACACCTCAACCCATTGGTCCATCTGATTAAGATCCCATTGTAATCTGAGGTAACCTTCTTCGCTGTCCACTACCCCTCCAATTTTGGTGTCATCTGCAAACTTACTAATTATACCTCTTATGCACACATCCATCATTTATATTAACAATGAAAAGTAATGGACCAGCACCAATCCTTGTGGCACTCCACAGGTCACAGGCTTCCAGTCTGAAAAACAACCCTCCACCACCACCCTCTGTCTTCTACCTTTGAGCCAGGTCTATATCCAAGTGGCTTGTCCCCCCTCTTTACATGAGATCTAACCTTGCTAACCAGTATCCCATGGGGAACCTTGTCAAAAGTGGCTGCCTTTATTCTTCCAAATGGAAATGGTCGTGGGTTTGGATGATGGTGTCCAAGGCTCTTTGGTGAATTTCTACAGTACTGCTACTGAACATAGGTGGTGAAGGGAATTGATGTTTGTGGATGTGATGACAATCAAGAAGGCTGCATCCAATCAGATTCAAGCCTCTTGAGTGTTATTGGAGCCACACCATCCAGGCAAGTGGAGAGTATTCCACCACAATCCTAATTTTATTCTTGAAATTCTCTTCGGACTTCACTGAAAAAAATAAGATCGCTGTACTATTCTGCTTCATTGGAGGCCTTTTTGCTGTCACCAGGAGAAAATTAGAAATTAGGGTCTCCCTTTGTCTACAGGAAGAACGGGAAGGGGACAGTATAGGTTCATACTGAAGACTGGGTTAGAAGGCTGAATATTATAGGACATCCCTTCTCTTCCTGAACACCTCCATCAGGATTGCCAGTGCCATGTCTTAAAACCTGCGCTCCACCTCATTCAGTCTGGGTCACCATGAAACCTGCTCTACCAGCACAGTCCACACTTTGTATATATTGTATAAAGCAAAATGTGTCTAAAAGTTTTGCAAGCACCTTTTTTAATACTTCCGGATAACTTTAAATTATTGTAATTGGCAATTCAGACACATTTTGTGTTAAAACTCAACTGTGAAACAGGCATGCCTTATCAACATGATATCCATTTCACACCTGTTCTTTAAATTTAGCATGTTTATCCTTTTACAGAAATAACACTCCTTCTTTTAAATCACTGCAGATTATTCAATGTTTACAATATTGTGTTTTATTCATTTCCAATTTTTGTTCTGCAATAATTCTCATTGAAATGGACAACATATTGTGTGCTGTGGTGTTGCTCATTCTGAATAATAAATTACTCTTATATGAGCTCTACAGCTTTGCTAAAATATAAATTTGTTTAAAAATATTTTTATTGAAAAATACATTTTTTAATATTACAATAAATCAACAACACCACAATAACAATACAAACTAAACAAAATTACACTTGTACATTCAAGCAACGAGGTAAATAATCATAGAGTCATAGAGATGTACAGCATGGAAACAGACCATTCGGTCCAACCCGTCCATGCCGACCAGATATCCCAACCCAATCTAGGCCCACCTGCCAGCATCCGGCCCATATCCCTACAAACCCTTCCTATTCATATACCCATCCAAATGCCTCTTAAATGTTGCAATTGTACCAGCTTCCACCACATCCTCTGGCAGCTCATTCCATACTCATATCACCCTCTGTATGAAAGAGTTGCCCCTGAGGTCTCTTTTATATCTTTTCCCTCTCACCCTAAACCTATGCCCTCTAGTTCTGGACTCCCCGACCCCAGGGAAAAGACTTTGCCTATTTATCCTATCCATGC